>NC_137355.1:4055000-4619613 GCF_965287045.1 Carcharhinus amblyrhynchos
CTTCCTCTTGACCGGCACGTGCCTTTCCTGCAAAGATTTTAGTTTTCCCTTGAGAGACTCCCACATACCCAGCGTCGACCTGCCATCAAACAGCTTACTCCAGTCCGTATCTTTAAGATCCTGTCTAATCCGGTTGTATCTAGCCCTCCCCCAGTTTAACACCCTCCCCTTAGGACAGGCTTCATCTTTATCCATTAATATCTTAAACCAGACAGAGTTGTGGTCACTGTTAGCCACATGCTCTCCTACTTCAACGTCAACCACCTGCCCAGGCTCATTCCCCAGAACCAAGTCCAGTATAGCCCCCTCTCTGGTCGGGCTATCCACATACTGCTCCAGGGATCCTTCCATTACACACTGTACAAATTCCTCCCCGTCAGCACCCTCTGATCTCGGCACCTTCCAGTCTACCCCGGGGAGATTAAAATCTCCCACTACCACCACCCTATTCTTCCTGCACTTATCTAGAATGTCCCTGCTTATCCCTTCTTCCACAGCCCTCGGGCTGTTGGGCGGTCTATAGTACACACCCAACATAGTAACATCTCCCTTCCTATTCCTCAACTCCACCCATAGCGACTCGATTCCTATATCCTCTATACCTCCCTCCCTCTGCACTGCTATGATGCAATCCTTAACTAACAACGCCACTCCCCCACCTCTCAGCGACCCACCCCTATCACGCCTGAAGCACTTATACCCGGGAACATTCAACTGCCAGTCCTGCCCTTCCTTTAACCAAGTCTCTGTCACCGCCACCACTTCCAACTTCCTTTCGAACATTAATGCCTTCAGTTCATCTGTTTTGCCAGTCACACTCCTAGCATTGAAACACATGCACCGAAGACCCTCAGAAACAATCCGATCCTTCTTCCTACCCTCCGGGCTTACCCTATCCCCAATCCCAGTTCCGTCCACATCCCCACCCCCCCTCCATATTAGTTTAAACCCTGCCGAAACACTCCAGCTAACCTTCCAGCTAAGATATGCACACCCTTCCCAGTTAACTGTACCCCATCCCTCTTGTATATTTGCCCCTCTTTCATAAAGACTTCCCAGTGGTCTACGAATCTAAAACCCTCTGCCCTACACCAATCCTTCAACCACGCATTGAGTTGGAGTATCTCATTATTTCTAGCCCTGCTAGCCCCAGGCACCGGCAGCAGCCCAGAGAACGCCACCCTGGAGGCCCTACATTTCAGCCTAGCCCCCAACTCCCTGAACTGCCTACGTATGTCCCCCCTGCACTTTGTTCCTACATCCTTCTCTCCTACGTGCACTATCACATCAGACTCGGTCCCTCCACCCTTCAAAATTCCCTCTACCCTTTCTGAAACATCCTGTACCCCTGCTCCAGGGAGGCAGACTACCATCTTGGAGTCCCGCTTTTGCCCACAGAACCGCCTGTCAATCCCTTTGACTTTCCCATCCCCCACCACTATCTCACACCCTGCACTCTTCCCTTCCTCCGAGGTATTCTGATCTCCCTCCCTTGCCTTCTCTACCCCAGCTGTCACCCCACCCTTGATATTCCGGGGTAATTCCTCCGGGGCAGTCCTAGTGCCATGACTCCTTTTCTTTTCGCTCTTCCTAACTGTAACCCATCCATCTCTCCTCCTAGGTCCTGGTATCTGCTCAGTGTTACTGTCCCTATCCATTATTTCCTCATTTTCCCTAACTAAAAACATATCCTCCAGCCTCAGTTCCAGCTGCCTCACCCGGGCCCTTAATCTCTGCACCTCTAGACATTTCCCGCATATGTGGGCTTTCGGGAGATGTGCTGTCTCCAGAAATGTCCACATATGACAACGAACACAGTGAACACGTGTAACCCTAGACCCTGCCATTATGTTTGCCCCCTATTAAGGTGTCCTGTTACCAAGCCTACGCTCGGCCAAGCCCAGTGAGCTTAAGCCCTGTTACCTCTCACTCTGCTTCCCGCCTCACTCCGCTGCCCGCTCCCGACGCTGCCCGCTAGCTACCTTGGCCTTCTTTTTATACTCCCGCGCTCCCTTCCCAGCAGCCCCCGCGCCTATCTCCCGCTACGGAGCGCCAAAATAATCAAAAAACCCTCTCGAACTAGAATTAAGTCAAAATATAGTAATTACAATGCAGCACACTCACCAAAAGGCAGCCACTCGTCGAAATCACAGCTCCAGAGAACAGTGAGCATGCAGAGCATGCATCTCATGCAGAGAATTCCAGGAACACAGTGATTCTGATGTTTCTGAATGCGGACAGGTTGTGTGTGAAATACTGTCAGTATTCTACAGTGCATTTACAACACAGAACGTCTGTGTATATTTGTCAAGGGTAAGATACTGTTTTGAGGCCGAGGTCACTATACTACAGTGGAGATCTTTTGGAATCCAACAGATGAATGATTTACAGTGGATGTTGTATTGTGATACTGCGTACGATGCTATTTATTGAATCTTTAAGCGTGTGCACAATCATTCCATCCTGTTGGATCCTCTCCAAGGGACGGTGTGTGGGATGTGGGTGATGCTGGGGTACAAACTCTTTCTGAAATTATTCTCACCATTTGCCTTAACATAAACCATACATTTGATTTTTAATTGCATTGACTTTGCAAGCCTCATTTTGTAAGTAATTTTCTGCTTTCAGAACTCTGATCTTACATAGTCTGAAAGTCCATTTTCGGTTTGCTCTGATATCTATAAAGTCCAGTAATGCAATTTATTTCCATAAACCGTGACATTATCGTTGTTGCTTCTTCTTTCACTTGTCGAAGCTTTATTCATACTTTTAATGAATGTATCTTCTCCCAGCACGAGCAGAAGTAAAATTACAAGTTCAAATCCTGCATCAAATCAAACCCAATGAATCTTCATTCTCTCACAGATAGTATTTGGTCACAAAAAGACCATTGAAATTAATTAATTGACCCTGAACCTGTGTGTAAACAGCTTACCCAGCTCACGACAGTGATCAGATTAATATTTATCACAGATTCAGTATTGAATCCTTCAATATCAGATAGAAAACAAGTCCAATTTAGCTGTCACTTCCTGGTCCCCTGAATCATCAGTGAAATTTAATTGTGTTGTGATACAAGTTCAGAGATTTCTTTGGATTTACTCATTTGCGGGATATGGGGTTCACTGACAAGACCGGCATTGATAACTGGATGACTGCAATTGAGCAGGTGGTGGTGAGCTGGCAACTTGAATCACAGTAAAACGTCTCACAACACCAGGTTAAAGTCCAACCAGTTTATTTGATAGCAATCCCACAAGCTTTCGGAAACCCTGTTCCCTCGTCAGGTTCTGAACCTTCCGCAGTCCTGACGAAGGAACTGCGTTTCTCAAAGCTTGTGGGTTTACTAACAAATAAACTGGTTGGACTTTAACCTGGTTTTGTGAGACTTCTTACTGTGTTTACCCCAGTCCAATACCAGCATCTCCACATCTACAACTTGAACCGCTGATGTTTGTACATGCAGGGAGTTCTTAGGGAGCTGTGTCCAGAATTTTGACATAGACAATGAAACAATGCCAATAAAATATTTCCAAGTCAGGAACTGTGTTTTGTTTTTGCTGGTGGATTGGTACTATATCTGTGAGCATGTATACTTTGTGTGTGCTCAATTTCTATCGGTCTCTACATTTCACACTTTTGGATCTGTAACTCATTAGAGAGTTTGTTTCTGCTGGGGTGATGCAGAGATCAAAGCACTGTAGCTGTAAGATGTCATTGCTCTGCAGTATCTTGTGATTTTTTTTAAAAAAGGTGTCCTTAATAAATCTCCGTGAAATAACATTGCTCTCAGTTTGAATACTGCAATGATAAATGTTTAGCGATGAAGAACATTTTCAAACTAGGTACTTTTCTCTACCAGTTCGTTCCATGCAGTAGACAAATTGAGGCCTTCACTCTGAGTTTGATATCAGCACGCTTGTGTTTGTCTGTCTGAGGTTACTGACCACACATTTAGCAGCATCCAGCAATCCTGTTTTGCACTTATTATCATTGACATGCTGCTGCTAATTTGCAATCATTTGTTTCAAAATGATTTGAAGCTTGATATGAAAGCAGGCTCGCTCCCAGACAACTCAGCAAATTGCTATCCAATGCACTGTCTGGGCAGGGAATATAAGGGGAGAGGTTTTTTTTAAATACATATTCATTCATGGAACTTGAGTATCCCTGGCTGTCCAGCATTCATTACCCATACCTAGTTGCCCTAAAACAATTGAGAATCAACCATTTTGCTGTGCTTTGGAGTCACATATAGGCCAGTCCAGGTAAGGTCGAGACATTTTCTTGTCGAAAGAACATTAGTGAATCAGATGTTTCTTTTTGACGATGGTTGCATGACCATCCTAAATTCTTAATTCCTTTTTTTATTGCTGTAAACCCCTCCATCTACTACGCTTATATTCGAACCCAGGTGCCAAGAACATTAGCTGAGTCTCTGGAGTAATAATCTGGTGATAATATCATTAGGCCATCACCTCTCAACTCTTTGATAAGGGATAAAATGTAATGCTGGCTACTTCTCTGTGTTTCTCATCTTTTAGCTTTTAAGATTAGATTCATGGGATAATGTACCATACGTTTGAACTCTTCTCTAAACTTACTTTGTGTGACAACATAAATACATGTGTTTGTGCAGCAACTCAGAAGCTGCAGCATGAATCCCATTTCTTGTGCAATAGGAGATACAGATACAGATACATATCCCAAAAGCCTCATTCGTTCTGATATAGAATAAATCATTAGCATTGACCATAGAAATATGAAATTCCCGGAGATCAGAAGCAGAAAAATGATTGATTTCCGGCGACTCTCCATCTCAGAGTCTTTTACCCCTTCCCCACTGTTGTGACCCTGAAGTGTTCTGCGGACTCTGCTGGCAACTAATACATGTCTGATAGTTAAGGCGTTGAGCAGCAGAATCAGAACAAATGGGACACCAGGAGTTAAAATGTGATATAGAAACTCGATTGCTACCCAAAGCCGTGATGCCAACACTTCCCATGATATATCACAGAACCAGGGGGCATTCCCCAGCCAGTATTTGTCTGTAAGCATAAAATACCAGAAAATATTCTTTGAACAGCTCAAAGCAGCTATTGTCCCCAAAACGATCACCACGGTTTTCTCTGTACAATATTTCATTTTCAATTCCTGACAGCAAATGGCCACAAATCGATCAAAACTGAAAGCGACCGTGAACCAGACCGAACAGTCTGTGGCTGCAAATAGGAATATTGCATGAATGTTACAAATGCGAACGTACCGCAGGAACATAAACTGTTCTGCGTAAACTATTGGGATGTGCCTCAATATCAGGTCGAAAATTACCACCAGTAAGTCAGCAGCTGCCATGGCAATCAGGTAGCGGTTAACACATTTGGCCAGACCACATTTTCCCTGCGACAAGATCACAATCGTCACCACGTTAACTGAGAAGAAAGGAGACAGAATGGGAAATTGTCAAGCGATATTTCAAGTTTAATTGTGTAGCTGATTGAGATAGGAATATTTTTTGTGTACCCACTGAGATATTCAAACATTTGTAATTCTGATACGATCCTGGAGACAGAAAATCCAGCGTTGTCAGGAAATGAATATTGAGGATGGATTATGTTGTGGTGTGGTAACCTTGAACTACCAGCTGAATTGCTCGACTAATCAGGTCGTTTATTACATGTTGTGTTAAAAATGTTGAGTATTTCAGCATATATTACAGCCAGCAAAAGATATGCTTCAGCTCAATGAAGTAGCCCCGAGCACAGCGAATGTGGGTTAGTGTGGGTGAACTTCCCCTGCTCCTAAGAATGCCACCATTGCATTAGTTTGCCCGCTGTATCATCCCCGGAAGCTTCTTGGTTATGACAAGAATATCGAGTTCAGTCCTTCCCTTTACGTCTCTCGTACGTCTTTCATGGATACTCATCAGTCAGGCACTGAATGACTTCTTGCCCCCACTGTCCAAGATGAAGTTACTCCATCTAAACAGAACAGTCGGACTGTTAAATGGGACATAAACAGGTGTTCTGTTTGTGAGTAAACTTGTTTTCAATGTATTCGGTGAGCACCGGTGCCTACTGATATAATTAAACTATAGCAAAAGGACAACAAAAAATACATGCTTGAATATGGATCAGGATAGGAAATTGATTTTTTGTTACTCCGTCATCGATAAATGTGCTTTGAAATTTAAAACTGAACCAGGAATCGTACTAATTGTTGTGAATTTAAACGTTACTTCTTGAAATAAAATCTAATTTCCTTAATGCTTTTGATCACTTTGTAAAACTGCCCCTTATATTCATGATGAGTTATGTTACCTTGGTGTCTCAAAACTAATCGTGACATTAGCATGATTATTGTCTCGCTAAGCCAACATTTGGTAGATTTTCCAAATGAATCCATTTTCAAAAATACCCAATATGATATTCACTGGATCTCAGCCGGAAAGAGAAACAATTTCCAGACAAAATGACACATTGGAATTCAAAGAGCCAACGGGAATTGCGAGAAACAATCAGCAGATTTGAAGCCACGTGGGGGGGACAACACAGTTAATGTTGCAGTTGGGAGACCTTCCCTTGGAACAGGGGGAGCGATGCAATTTCATAAAATCCCAGTAGAAACCCGACAATGTAGGAGGCGGCCATGTAGCCCATCGATGTCTGCATCGACTCTGCGAAAAACCGACCTGTCCCCTCCCAACTCCCCCCGTCCCAACTCTTATCCCCGTAACCCCAAGCATTGGCTCCATCAATCCCCCTAACCCACACACACTGGGAAACTAAGGGACAATTTAGCATAGCCAATCCACCTAACCAGCATTTCATAAGAACATAAGAACATAAGAAATAGGAGCAGGAGTAGGCCATCTAGCCCTTCGAGCCTGCCCCGCCATTCATTAAGATCATGGCTGATCTGTCGTGGCTCAGTTCCACATTCCCACCCTCTCCCCATAACCCTTAATCCCCTCTCTTATCAAAAACCCATCAACCCGCGTCTTAAATATATTTAGCGAGGCAGCCTCCACCACTTCAACGGGCAGAGAATTCCAGAGATTCACCACCCTTTGAGTGAAAAAGTTCCTCCTCAACTCCGTTCTAAACTGCCCCCCATTTATCTTGAGGCTGTGCCCCCTAGTCCTACTGTCCTTTCTGAGCGGGAAGAGTCTCTCCACCTCTATCCTATCCATCCCATTCATCATCTTATACGTCTCAATGAGATCTCCCCTTATTCTTCTAAACTCTAACGAGTACAAGCCTAGTTTATTCAGCCTCTCCTCATAGCTCAACCCCCTCAACTCCGGTATCAGCCTAGTAAACCTCCTCTGCACTCCCTCCAAGGCCAAAATATCCTTATGTAAGTGCGGCGACCAAAACTGCACACAGTACTCCAGCTGCGGCCTCACCAATGCCCTGTACAGTTGCAGCAAGACCTCCCTACTTTTATATTCAATCCCCCTCGCTATTTCATTGGATGATGGGAAGCAACCAGTGCACAAGGAGGACTGTTTTTGGTATAGAACAAAGGACAAAGAACAACACAGCACGGGAAACAGACCCTTCGGCCCAACGAGCCCATGCCACCATGTTAAAATTATGAGCGCCTTCCTCTACCCATGACCTTTGTCTACACCTATTGGGGAAGATTGAAGGGAGACTAATTTAGGGGCAACCTGTTTAATATGTGGGAGGAAACCGGAGCACCCGGAGAAACCCAAGCAAGCACGGGGAGAATGTGCAAACTCCCGCAGGCACTGGCCCAAATCCATGTATCTGCACAGCAAACAGTGATAGTCACTGAGCTGTCGTGTTGCCTGTCAGATGGTCCAGTTTAAGCGTGCACTAACAACGTGAAGCACTAGGCAACTCTCGAAGCAAAATCCAAGAGCAGCCCTCGCACGACCCATCGTGTGTATGCACTTTGTTGGACAAGGTGGACCAAATCTCCTGTGAAGTCAAAGAAAAGACATCAATAAACATGCAAAACATAGTCAGACATTTATGGAATCCCCAGAAGCGCAGAAATAAAGCAAGTGAACCATGAAATATGTTAGAACATCCGTAGGAATCAATTGATTCCCAGGGATGTCCCAAAGCTCTAGATCTTTATTTAGAAAAGTCTCCTGTATCCCTCCATCTCTAGTCCACTCATGTGCCTGCCTGAGTAAGCCTTAAACAACTCTTGCGTGCCTGCCTCCACCACCCTACTTGGCAGAGCATTCCATTCATCGTGTCTGACGAATTTATTGGATTTCTATGAGGATGTGTCTAGGGCGGTGGATAGAGGGGAACCAGTGGATGTGGTGTTTCTCGATTTTCAGAAGGCGTTTGATAAGGTGCCGCACAAAAGGTTGCTTCAGAAGGTTAGGGGGCTAACATACCATAGACCTTCTTCATCACCTTCTCCACCTGTACTGCCACCTTCAAGGACTTGTGTACCTGCACACCTCGGTCCCCCTGTGTTTCTATACTCTTAATAGGCCTACCGTTTATTGTGTAACTCCCCCCTACATTATTTCTTCCAAAATGCATCACCTCGCATTTATCTGGATTAAATTCCATCTGCCATTTGTCTACCCAATATACCAGCCTATCTATATCCCGCTGTATTGCCTGACACTGCTCTCACTATCAGCAAGTCCAACCATCTTCATATCATCTGCAAACTTGCTGATCACACCACTTACTCCCTCTTCCAAGTCATTTATGTATATTACAAATAACAAAGGTCCCAGTACTGAGCCCTGCGGCACACCACTAGTTACAGACCTCCAGCTAGAAAAGGACCCTTCCACTACTACTCTCTGTCTCCAATTTCCAAGCCAATTCTCAATCCATCTAGATACCTGTCCTTGTATCCCATGAGCCTTAACCTTTTCCACCAACCTACCATGAGGGACTTTGTCAAGCGCCTTACTGAAATCCATATAGGCGACATCAGCGGCTCATCCTTGGTTGACCATTTTTGTCACCTCCTCAAAAAATTCTACTAGATTCTTAAGGCACGACCTCCCCTTAACAAATCCATGCTGCCTATCACTAATCAGATCGCAACGCTCTAAATGCATATACATCCTATCCCTAATAATCCTTTCCATCAACTTCCCGACCACTGACGTCAAACTCACCGGCCTATAATTACCAGGGTTATCCCTCCTACCCTTTTTAAACAACGGTACCAAATCCGCTGTCCTCCAGTCCTCTGGGATCTCTATATCTGGGTATATCTATAAACTAGATGGAGAACACCAACAAAGGGTAGGAAAGAACAAATATCATGTGTGGGAGATTGAATTACAAAGATATTGTTATACAAGGCAGACTGGAATGGAAAAATCACCAAGCAAAAGAGCAGTTATGTGTGGAGAGATGTAAATGAGCAAATGTAGATTCACCATGAACACGGACTGTGTAGAAAATAAAGACACAAAAAACAAAGAACAACACAGCACGGGAAACAGGCCCTTCGGCCCAACGAGCCCGCACCGCCATTTTAACATTACGAGTCCACCCATGACCCTGTGGACAGGATTCAGCACAAATATTTGTTCCAATCTGTCTGTTATCAACTTTTTATTTAGTTCCTGCTATTTTCTAATCTTCCATACAACGTCCAGTGTGTTTTTCTCTGCCCATTTCTATCACTTGGCTTATTAACTGTGGCAGAGGAGGGACTCAAAGTTTGTTGTTGGCTCACCGAGATGAAACGTTAACTCTGTGCCTCTTTTCACAGGGACTGGCAGAATGCTTCTACAGTAAGAAGTCTGACAACACCAGGTTAAAGTCCAACCGATTTATTTGATAGTAAACTCACAAGCTTTCGAGGTTTACCCCTTCGTCAGGTGAATGGAGAGTTCTGGCCTCAGACAGAGCATATAAAGCACAGACGGTTTACAGATTACTGATTAGAATGCGAATCTTTACAACTAACCTGCTGTTCAAGTCTTAAACATACAGACAATGTGAGTGGAGAGAGGGTTAAGCACAGGTTAAAGAGATGTGTAGTGTCTCCAGACAGGACAGTTAGTGAGGTTTTGCAAACCCAGGCAAGTTATGGGGGTTACAGATAGTGTGACATGAACCCAAGTTCATGAAGCCGCACTTGGAGTACTGTGTGCAGTTCTGGCCCCCACATTATAGGAAGGATGTGGAGGCTTTGGAGAGGGTGCAGAGGAGGTTTACCAGGATGTTGCCTGGTATGGAGGGAAGGTCCTATGAGGAGAGACTGAGGGATTTGAGGTTGTTTTCGTTAGAAAGAAGGCGGCTAAGAGGAGACCTTATTGAAACATATAAGATGATTAGAGGTTTCGATAGGGTGGATGGAGAAAGCTAGCACGAGGGGGCATAGCTTTAACTTAAGGGGGGGTAGTTATAGGACGGATGTCAGGGGTAGGTTCTTTACCCAGAGGGTGGTGAGGGATTGGAATGCCCTGCCTGCTGCAGTTGTAGATGCGCCTAGTTTGGGGGCGTTTAAGAGATCCGTGGATAGGTTTATGGATGGAAAGGGATTGGTTTAGGTTAGAGGGTCATTGCTTTTTAACTGGTCGGCGCAACATTGTGGGCCGAAGGGCCTGTTCTGCGCTGGAATGTTCGATGTTCTATGTTCTAAGATCCCGGTTGAGACCGTCCTCGTGTGCGGAACTCGCTCCTTCCACTCACATTGTTGGCTTCTCTTTAAGACTTGAACAGCCGGTTAGTTGTAAAGACTCACATTCTAATCGGTAATCTGTAAACTGTCTGTGCTTTATATGCTCTGTCTGAGGCCAGAACTCTCCATTCACCTGACGAAGGGAGAAACCCCGAAAGCTAGTGAGTGTTCGATCAAATAAATCGGTTGGACTTAAACCTGGTGTTGTCAGGCTTCTTACTGTGTTTACCCCAGTCCAACACCGGCATCTCCACATCAGAATATTCCTATCCCAGGGCACAACATCGCCATCTGTGGATGGCACAGAAGGTGGTCATACAGTAAAAAACAAGGAAGATATGAGTCCACAGACAGTTTAGTCTAATTCCTGCAAACAGTTCAGGTATTTGCATTGATGTATTGTTTCAGGATGAACAAGCACAGATGCTGTTTGATAAGTAGCACTTTTATAGAACAGAGTTCCAAGTCACTTGTGCAGAAACAGTGAACCGGGTTCTGATAGATTCATAGAACATTTAATCGAGCACCCTGAGATTGAGGCAAAGAGCCATCAACAAATTCCCTTGAGTTTTTGGCAAACATGTTTACATCTTAGGTCCATACCCAGGGAATAACATTTTTTTTCCAGTGAAGAATCATGTTTCAAGTTATCTCTGTTTCACCTTGAAGCGATGCTTCCCAAAATGTTATTTTTTTCCACTTTCATTTCAACTTTCTGTTTTCGATCCCCAGCATCCACGATACTTTGGGGGTTTGTTAAATAAAATCATACTTCAGAAGAGATTCGTCGGAATGTTCCTACATCATATTGTTTTTGAGTTACTCAGCTAACCAGGGGAAACTCAGATTGTGCACGATCCGATGAGGATATTCATGGAAATTTAAGGAGAACCCTAAGGCGTTTTACAGGTATGTCAAGAACAGAAGGTTGGTTAGGGCAAGATTAGGGCCAGTTACTGACAGTAGAGGGAAGTTGTGTGTGGAACCGGTGGAGATTGGAGAGGCGTTGAACCAATATTTCTCTTCGGTGTTCACGCAAGGGGACATGAATGTAGCTGAGGAGGACACTGGGGTGCAGGGGTGTAAAATAGATAGTATTGCAGTTGATACGGGGGATGTGCTGGATATTTTAGAGGGTTTGAAAATAGACAAGTCCCCTGGTCCGGATGGGATTTACCCTAGGATTCTCTGGGAGGCAAGAGAGGTGATTGCGGAGCCTCTGGCTCTGATCTTCAGGTCGTCGTTGGTCTCTGGTATAGTACCGGAAGATTGGAGGACAGCAAATGTTGTCCCATTGTTTAAGAAGGGGAGAAGAGACTTCCCTGGGAATTATAGACCGGTGAGTCTTACTTCTGTGGTGGGTAAGGTTTTGGAAAGGATTATTAGAGACAGGATTTATAGTTATTTGGAGAGTAATGAATTGATTAGAGACAGTCAGCATGGTTTTGTAGCAGGTAGGTCGTGCCTTACTAACCTTATCGAGTTCTTTGAGAAAGTGACCAAAGTGGTGGATAGGGGTAAGGCAGTTGACGTGGTGTATATGGATTTTAGTAAGGTGTTTGATAAGGTTCACCATGGCAGGCTTCTGCAGAAAATGCAGATGTATGGGATTGGGGGTGATCTAGGTAATTGGATCAGGAATTGGCTAGCAGATAGGAGACAGAGGGTGGTGGTTGATGGTAAATATTCGTCATGGAGTTCGGTTACGAGTGGTGTGCCTCAGGGATCTGTTTTGGGGCCACTGCTGTTTGTAATTTTTATTAATGATCTGGATGAGGGTATAGTTGGGTGGATTAGTAAGTTTGCTGATGACACCAAAGTCGGAGGTGTGGTAGATTGTGAGGAAGGGTGTCATAGTTTGCAGGGTGACTTAGAAAGGTTGCAGAGCTGGGCCGCGAGGTGGCGGATGGAGTTTAATGTGGAGAAGTGTGAGGTAATTCATTTCGGTAGGAGTAACAGATGTGTTGAGTATAGGGCTAACGGGAGGACTTTGAATAGAGTGGAGGAGCAGAGGGATCTAGGTGTATGTGTACATAGATCCCTGAAAGTTGGGAATCAAGTAGATAAGGTTGTTAGGAAGGCATATGGTGTCTTGGTGTTTATTGGTAGGGGGATTGAATTTAGGAGTCGCAGCGTCATGTTGCAACTGTACACAACTCTGGTGCGGCCGCACTTGGAGTACTGTGTGCAGTTCTGGTCCCCACATTACAGGAAGGATGTGGAGGCATTGGAGAGGGTGCAGAGGAGGTTTACCAGGATGTTGCCTGGTATGGAGGGGAGATCCTATGAGGAGAGGTTGAGGGATTTGGGGTTGTTTTCGCTGGAAAGAAGGCGGCTAAGAGGGGACCTTATTGAAACATATAAGATGATTAGAGGTTTAGACAGGGTGGATAGTGATAGCCTTTTTCCTAGGATGGAGAAAGCTAGCACGAGGGGGCACAGCTTTAAATTAAGGGGGGGTAGTTATAGGACGGATGTCAGGGGTAGGTTCTTTACCCAGAGGGTGGTGAGGGATTGGAATGCCCTGCCTGCTGCAGTTGTAAATGCGCCTAGTTTGGGGGCGTTTAAGAGATCCGTGGATAGGTTTATGGACGAAATGGGATTGGTTTAGATTAGTGGGTTAGTGTTGGTTTTTTTTAACTGGTCGGCGCAACATCGTGGGCCGAAGGGCCTGTTCTGCGCTGTAATGTTCTATGTTCTATGTTCTATGAAATTGTCACTGAACTATTTAAGTTCTTGAAAATTTCATTTAGAGTTTCTGAAGAAAAAGTGTTTTCCGAGACTGTCGTGTGGCAATGAAGACAGTGCCAATTAAAGTGGCCAGGAAAATATAATCGGAGAGGATGTGAAGGGATATATTTGAAGCAACAGATGACTGGGATTTAGAATACTCTCTCTGGCAGTGTATTGGCTACATGGATAGTCACATGAACAGATTGGGAATAGAAGGATACAAATGGATAGTCTAGTTAGGAATATATGATCGGTACAGGTTTGGAGGGCCAAAGGGCCTGTTCCTGGGCTGTATTGTTCTTCGTTCTTTGTACACATACAAGAATAGTTCTCAAAAATGAACTGAGGGGGAGTAAATGGTAAATAATTACAGACTGAGGAACTAAACCGTGTTGTTTGATTAACAAGACCTTGGTGAGTGTAATTATCTCATTCTATGCTGCAACATTCGATATTGATACTGCCGCAATATTCCAGTGAAGCACGAAACAAACCGAAGGAGTGGAATATCCTGGTCACAGCCGTCAGGAAATAACATTGAGTTCAATCACTTTATCTTTCTATTCCATCTCTACCCGTTTTCTATGCAAAACAGTTATGTCCTCACACAGCTTCCAGCCCACAACCTGCCTGCGCAATTGGTCCATTTCATAGAACACAGAACATAGAACATTACAGCGCAGAACAGGCCCTTCGGCCCACGATGTTGCGCCGACCAGCTTTTTAAAAAAAAACAACACTAACCCACTAATCTAAACCAATCCCATTTCGTCCATAAACCTATCCACAGATCTCTTAAACGTCCCCAAACTAGGCGCATTTACAACTGCAGCTGGCAGGGCATTCCAATCCCTCACCACCCTCTGGGTAAAGAACCTACCCCTGACATCAGTCCTATAACTACCCCCCCTTAATTTAAAGCCATGCCCCCTCGTGCTAGCTTTCTCCATCCTAGGAAAAAGGCTATCACTATCCACCCTGTCTAAACCTCTAACCATCTTATATGTTTCAATAAGGTCCCCTCTTAGCCGCCTTCTTTCCAGCGAAAACAACCCCAAATCTCTCAGTCTCTCCTCATAGGATCTCCCCTCCATACCAGGCAACATCCTGGTAAACCTCCTCTGCACCCTCTCCAAAGCCTCTACATCCTTCCTGTAATGTGGGGACCAGAACTGCACACAGTACTCCAAGTGCGGCCGCACCAGAGTTGTGTACAGTTGCAACATAACACTACGACTCCTAAATTCAATCCCCCTACCAATAAACGCCAAGACACCATATGCCTTCTTAACAACCTTATCTACTTGATTCCCAACTTTCAGGGATCTATGTACACATACACCTAGATCCCTCTGCTCCTCCACACTATTCAAAGTCCTCCCGTTAGCCCTATACTCAACACATCTGTTATTCCTACCAAAGTGAATTACCTCACACTTCTCCGCATTAAACTCCATCCGCCACCTCTCGGCCCAGCTCTGCAACCTGTCCAAGTATTCCTGTAAACTATGACACCCTTCCTCACAATCTACCACACCTCCGACTTTGGTGTCATCAGCAAACTTACTAATCCACCCAACTATACCCTATTTCCCTGTTATTCTTCAGATTTGGATTCACTGATCTGTGTTCTCCTCATTAAACGTTCTTCTATCTCATCTTTTGCCAGTATCATCTCCTCTTAAAACACTTCACCCTGCTGTTAACCCTCCCTCTCTCTCGGGTGCTACACCTCTGGGCTGGAATCCCTCCCAAATTCCATTTGCCTTTCTACTCTTCTCCAGTTGTTCACCTCCCTGTTGTAGAGAATATAATTCAGCACATTCTCCATCTTTTTTAACATGAAGAAGAATAAAACCAGTTCAGGAACTTAAATCACATTCTCTCGACGCAGATACTGGCTTCTTTTGTCCAACATTTCTGTTATAATTTCGATGTTTTTGTGTTTGCTTCCCTGGTGCAAAATAATAAATTCCAATCAAAAATAATAAATAAAGCGTACCATTCCATGACGGGCACCATAATATCAATCTTGGGGATGAAGAGAACAATTAGCATGGTTTTGATATTCAATGGGAGGCAAAGTACAGTGTAGTCCGATTGGTTTCATACTTGATGCGAACAACACTTATGTTTAGAACATAGAACATTCCAGCGCAGTACAGGCCCTTCGGCCCTCGATGTTGCGCCGACCAATGGAACCAATCTAATGACCCTCTAACCTAAACTATTCCAATCTTATCCATATGCCTATCCACTCATCATTTGAATGCCCTTAAAGTTGGCGAGTCCACAACTGCTGCAGGCAGGGCATTCCACGCCCTTACTACCCTCTGAGTAAAGAACCCACCTCTGACATCCGCCCTATAATTACCACCCCTCAATTTAAAGCTCTCGTGTTAGCCATCACCATCCGAGGAAAAAGGCTCTCACTGTCCACCCTATCTAACCCTCTGACCAACTTGTATGCCTCAATTAGGTCACCTCTTAACTTTCTTCTCTCTAACGAAAATAACCTCAAGTCCTTCCCACCATACCAGGCAACATCCTGGTAAACCTCCTCTGCACCCTTTCTGCTGGAGATGTGGAGACCGCTGATCTTTTTATACCTACTAGCAAGGGGATTGAGTTGTTTGTCCTGGAACAGAATTTGTGACTGGAACTGAAAAGCCAATACATATCTTACATATCACATATGTACAATTACATATATGGAATCTGAAGATTGTAACTTACCAGGCACTGCAACAAACGCGAGGATCGGGAAGTAAACTGTTTGTACAACGACAAGTGTATAACGGATCCGAGATTCTGGTGTCATTACATCATAATTTATAGATAGATAGTCCAACGCCCAGGAAAAACTTCGGCCGAATGTAGCAGCATTCCCATTTACTGTTTTCAGGTTCTGATCCGTTCTATTAAATTGCCTGTCTGTTGTTTGTAAGTTCTGATCCATTGTTGGTGCATTCCAATCCACTGTTCTTAAGTTCTGATCCATTGCATTCCAATCGATTGTTATTATAATCCAATCTATTCTTGGAATATTCCAATCTGTTGATCTCAGATTCCTATCACTGTGTTCCCTCTGTGAGGGATCTCTGATCCTGAATATTATCACAAATGGCACTCTCACTGAAACAACACTCTGCGAGGGGTCCTATTTTAATGGAAAAGTGAAACCTCCAGGGGCACAATTAGGACTCGTACAGAGTCTCTATTCATGCTTAACTTTAAATTTTGTCACTGAGGAGTTCGATTCAGTTAACCATTTTTAAACCAAAACATTTTTGCATCGTAATAAATTGTAATATTTATCCGCTCCACATTGAACTGCTGAGGGCTGTAGAGGCATAAATTTGGCAAAAATGGAGACATTGGCCTGTTGATCCTTCTTGCAGAGAACTAGCAGAACTAAATGTTCCATTCTGCTTAGAAATGGTGAGATGGATAAAACCAGGAACAACAGACCGGATAGCATAATGTCAGTTATACATATTATTCTGGAGTGTATAATGGAACGCAAAATTAGAAAAGGCTTTCCTTGATGAAAATAAATATCATATGAATTAATAAATGTTGTATAGGATGTTGGCTGTTGTATAGGACCCTGCTGTTTTTGCTATTGTGTCCGAATTTCAAAAGGCACATGTTTCTGGTCAGTAAAACTGAAACTTTGTGGCTGAATGGACAACGAGAGCGCGACATTTGTATTGTCTAAGAGAAGTGATATTGACATGTGTCATAGTTCTTTCCGTGTACAGTATACAATCACGGTATTGCCATTTATTTATGGGGATAAGTGTTCTGAAGCTTGCATTTAAAATAACAAAAAAATGACAAAGTTTGAAAACTTCTTGAGAAGGTGAGAGAGCATGGGATCCAAGGGCCTTTGGCCTTGTGGATCCAGAACTGGCTTGCCTGCAGAAGGCAGAGAGTGGTTGTGGATGGGGCTTTTTCTGAATGGAGGTCAGTCACCAGCGGAGTGCCTCAAGGATCTGTTCTGGGACCCTTGTTGTTTGTCATTTTCATAAATGACCTGGATGAGGAAGTGGAGGGATGGGTAAGTAAGTTCGCTGATGACACTAAGGTCGGTGGTGTTGTGGATGGTCTGGAAGGATGGCAAAAGTTGCAGCAGGACATAAATAGGATGCAGGACTGGGCGGAGAAGTGGCAGATGGACTTCAACGCGGATAAATGTGTAGTCGTCCATTTTGGCAGAACCAACGGGATGAACGAGTACACTATCAAGGGCAGAAGTCTGAGTAGTGTTGAAGAGCAGAAGGATCTTGGGGTCCGGGTCCACAGGACTCTTAAATCGGCCTCGCAGGTGGAGGAGGTGGTCAAGAAGGTGTATGGTGTACTGGCCTTCATTAATCGAGGGATTGAGTTTAGGAGTCGGGAGGTAATGCTGCAACTTTATAAGACCCTTGTCAGGCCTCATTTAGAGTATTGTGTGCAGTTCTGGTCACCTCACTATAGGAAAGATGTAGAAGCTATTGAGAGGGTACAGAGGAGATTTACAAGGATGTTGCCTGGACTGGGAGGCATGCCTTATGAAGTTAGGTTGAGGGAGCTGGGACTCTTTTCCCTGGAGAGATGAAGGTTGAGAGGCGACCTGATAGAAGTTTACAAAATGTTGAGAGGAATAGATAGGGTGGATTCTCAGAGGCTATTTCCCCGGGTTGAAATGGTCGCTACGAGAGGACACAGATTTAAGGTGCAGGGAGGGAAGTTCAGAAGTGATGTTAGGGGTAAGTTTTTCACTCAGAGGGTGGTGAGTGAATGGAATCGGCTGCCGTCAGTGGTGGTGGAGGCGAACTCGCTGGGGTGTTTTAAAAGACTTCTGGATGAGTATATGGGGTTTAATGAGATTGAGGGTTATAGATAGGTCTGTAGGTTGGTAGGTGTTGATGTGATCGGCGCAACTCGTGGGCTGAAGGGCCTGTTTGTGCTGTAGTGTTCTATGTTCTATGTTCTATGTTCTATGTTCTATGTTCTATGTTCTATTCACCAAATGCTGAATGATGCCAGACAAAGCTGTGGATTTCGATTATCATTCTCTGACCTCGTAAGGTGCACACCCCCATACTAGCACATCGAAACTTTAACACATATTTCTAAACAATAGATCATCATATTTATTCTAAATAAATGGAAGGCTGTACTCGGTAATCCGTAATCGTATTCTGCCGTGTGTTACATTTCAACTGATTTTTGCATCGATCACATGGATAATACTGACTCTCGCCTGAAGAAAAAAGTTCAATGGCAGGATCCAGACACATCTACAAACACTCAGCTTGATAAGCAATAACCCATGGGAAAGAGTCAGAATGCAAACTACCCAGCCTCCAGGAGAACAGTGACCACGATACCACACAACCCTGCCACAGCAACCTCTGCAAGACATGCCGGATCATCGCCATCATCACACATGAGAACACCGTCCACCAGGTACACAGTAAATACTCTTACAATTCGGCCAACATTGTCTACCTGATACGCTGCAGGAAAGGATGTCCCGAAGCATGGTACATTGGGGAGACCATGCAGACGCTACGACGACGGATGAATGAACACCGCTCGACAATCACCAGGCAAGACTGTTCCCTTCCTGTTGGCGAACACTTCAGTGGTCACGGGCATTCAGCCTCTGACCTTCGGGTAAATGTTCTCCAAGACGGCCTTCACGACACACGACAGCGCAGAGTCGCTGAGCAGAGACTGATAGCCAAGTTCCGCACACATGAGGACGGCCTCAACAGGCGTCTTGGGTTCATGTCGCACTATCTGTAACCCCCGTGACTTGCCTGGGCTTGCAAAATCTCACTGTCCTGTCTGGAGGCAATACACATCCTTTCAACAAGTGCTCTCTCCACTCACATTTAAGACTTGATGAGTTGTAAAGGCTCACATTCCAATCATTATTCATGTAAATTGAGTTTGTGTCTTTGTGCCCTGTTTGTGATCAGAACTCCCACCCACCTGACGAAGGAGCAGCCTGTTCCAAAAGCTTGGGGTGATTCTACAAGTAAACCAGTTGGACTTTAAGCTGGTGTTGTGAGGTTTCTTTCTGCTTTAACCCAGTCCAACACCGGCATCTCCACAACATGACTACCATCAACACCGCAAACTGTCAGTTCCAAGTGGAGAGGATCTCCAAGAAGGTTGCACATATCGACACAGACATCAAGTTTCTGCAACGATGCAAGAAAGCAGACAAGATACCAAAAAGGACTACAGATCGCGAACCCACTCAGCTCAACCTATAACACAGACTACGCTGAGAGACTTTGCCGTCGCACCTCTCTCACACTCCTTAACCACCTCATACACCAGCTCCACAGCAAACACCGCACCCTGGAAACCAAGATAGAATTCATATTCTCAACTTGTGCTCAGGATGCAGACCAGCTGTGAAACTCTGCCAAGCAGATGAGACAAAGAAACTACACCATCTACATGCTCACCAAAAACAGGAAACTTGAGAAACTCGGCATCACCACCAGCAATAACCAAGCCTCCCCCGGCACCACAGTAGAAAACAGAACCACCGCAGGGGGGTCCATTGTCAACTTATCGGACTACACACTTCAACCAGATGGAATCAAAGTTCTCAGCCCAGGGATCAATTTCTGCCCCACCACCAAAATGGATCCCATCAGTCTCACAGCAGACACAGGGGAATTCATCAGGCAAATGAGGCTGCGGGAGTTCCCCACAAACCCCAAGAGGCCAACAGCGAACACAATGAGACAGCCAATAAATCAGAACAGCCGACAGAGAGGTCCGCAGTGCAACAACCTAAGAGGAAGGAATCCAATTGGACTCCTCCGGAAGGCCGCTGCCCTTGACTGGACTTGTATTCCCAAACCATCAGGAGGTGCGTTAACACCAGATTCATCAGCCGCACTCACAAGACAGCCCCGAACATCACCCGAGCACAACGCAACGCCATCCACGCTCTCAAGACCAACCGCAACATTGTCATCAAACCAATGGACAAAGGAGGGGCCATCGTCATACTGAACAGAACGGATTACTGCAAAGAAGTGTACTGACAACTGAACAACGTGGAACGCTACAGACAGTAACCCGCAGATCCGACCAAATAACACACCCGTCAACTCAACACTCTGATCAAGAACTTTGATCCGGACCTTCAGAGCGCCCTCCGTGCTCTCATCCCATGTATTCCCCACATTGGAGATCTCTACTGCCTCACAGAGGCAAACACACCTGGCCGTCCCATCGTATCGGGCAATGGAACTCTGTGTGAGAACCTCTCCAGCTACGTCGAGGGCATCCTGAATCCCATTGTACAAAGAACCCCCAGCTTTTGTCACGACACTACGGACTTCCTACTGAAACTCAGCACACACGGAGCAGTTGAACCAGGGACACTCCTTGTCACAATGGATCTCTCGGCGCTCTACACCAACATCCCCCACAACGATGGCATTGCTGCGACTGCCTCAGTGCTCAATGCTGATAACTGCCAGTTTCCAGATGCAATTTTACAACTCATCCGCTTTATCCTGGACCACAATGTCTTCACCTTCAACAACCAGTTCTTCATCCAGACACACGGAACAGCCAAATTCGCATCTCAATATGCCAACATCTTCATGCTCAGGCAAAAACAAGACTTCTTCACCGCACAGGATCTTCAACCGATGCTATACACTAGATACATTGATGACATTTTCTTCCTTTGGACGCATGGCAAACAATCACTGAAACAACTATATGAGGAGTTCAAATTCCACCCCACCATCAGACTCACCATGGACTATTCCCCAGAATCAGTTGCATTCTTGGACACACGCATCTCCATCAAGGACGGTCACCTCAGCACCTCACTGTACCGCAAGCCCACAGACAATCTCACAATGCTCCACTTCTCCAGTTTCCACCCTAAACATGTTAAAGAAGCCATTCTATGGACAAGCCCCCTGTATACACAGAATCTGCTCAGATGAGGAGGATCGTGACAGACACCTCCAGACCCTGAAAGATGCCCTCATAAGAACAGGATATGGTGCTTGACTCATCGATCGACAGTTCTGATGCGTCACAGCAAAAAACCGCATCGAACTCCTCAGAAGACAAACACAGGACACGGTGGACAGAGTACCCTTCGTCATCCAGTACTTCCCCGGAGTGGAGAAGCTACGACATCTTCTCCGGAGTCTTCAACATATCATTGATGAAGACGAACATCTCGCCAGGGCTATCCCCACACCCCCACTTCTTGCCTTCAGACAACCACACAACCTCAAACAGACCATTGTTCGCAGCAAACTACCCAGCCTTCAGGAGAACAGTGACCACAATACCACACAACCCTGTCACAGCAACCTCTGCAAGACATGCCGGATCATCGACACGGATACCATCATCTCACGTGAGAATACCATCCACCAGGTACACGGTACATACTCTTGTAACTCGGCCAACATTGTCTACCTGATACGTTGCAGGAAAGGATGTCCCGAAGCATGGTACATTGGGGAGACCATGCAGACGCTACGACAACGGATGAATGAACATCGCTCGACAATCACCAGGCAAGACTGTTCCCTTCCTGTTGGCGAACACTCCAGCGGTCACAGGCATTCAGCCTCTGACCTTTGGGTAAGCATTCTCCAAGGCGGCTTTCACGACACACGACAGCGCAGAGTCGCTGAACAGAGACTGATAGCCAAGTTCCGCACACATGAGGATGGTCTCAACCGGGATCTTGGGTTCATGTCACACTATCTGTAATCCCCGTGACTTGTCTGGACTTGCAAAATCTCACTGTCCTGTCCTGTCTGGAGACAATACACATCCCTTTAACCTGTGCTTAACCCTCTCTCCACTCACATTGTCTGTACCTTCAAGACTTGATGAGCTGTAAAGACTCACATTCCAATCATTATTCATGTAAATTGAGTTTGTGTCTTTGTGCCCTGTTTGTGATCAGAACTCCCACCCACCTGACGAAGGAACAGCCTGTTCCGAAAGCTTGGGTGTTTGCGACAAATAAACCAGTTGGACTTTAAGCTGGTGTTGTGAGAGTTCTTTCTGCTTTACCCCAGTCCAGGGCCAGCATCTCCACATAAAGTGTAAGAATGGCAGGGAGAAACAGCCAAAGCAGCTGATAGAAATAGCCAAAGAGTTTGCAAATTTCCTGCCCCACAGCACTAGAGGGAAACAAGCTTTTCTGCACCTTGTGAACACGAACTTATTTCGGCTGATAACATAACATCCAACAGATCGACAGTGGAAAAGAGTTCACAACTGCAGAGACAATCTTTCAGTCTCAAAATCTTTAATTCGCACAACCCATCTTCCCAAATATTCGGCACTTGTGGTTAAAAAAAAACTTAAATGCATTGTTAGCAGCTTTATTTAGTTTTCATTTGTAATCAATCTTTCTTAGTAAATCTATCTATTCAGTGAAGGGAAGAACAATTATTTTTTACAGTTTGACAGCCTGTAAGTTAGATCGGATGAGCTTGGAGCAAAATGGATCAGTCAGTTAGTTTTTGTTTTAGAAAATGCATTAAAATTTAAATGTTTCAACAGTGTAAAATAACTTACATTTTTTATTGTCCTAATAGAAAATATATTCAGTGTTTTTTTTAACTTAATCACTGCTTAGCTAACGAAAAAACACTTGCAGGCGTACAGTTTTTTATTCTCCTTTATACAGGCAACATAAACTGGATAACCCAAAGTGGTCAAAAGAAATCATCCATTCTTTCTGAAGTGTAGCAACTATATTGCTAGAAGGTACATATATAAACGGTATCAATGACAGGGAAGCAGTGGATCGACAGCAGTCGAGTTCCAAAGCTGGGAGTCACGCAGATGAATTGACACTGGACAGACTAAAATTAGCACAAAGGAATTGAAAGATTTAGGATGAAAACTGAAGAGTGGAAAAGTAATGAAAGTTATAAGCTTTAAAAGGGGTGAAGGAGCTCAAAATGCGTTTGGACTTTGAAGGTGGCAGGGCCAGCTAATGAGATTACAAAATACACCTCACTTAGCTTCGTAAATCGCTCGAAAAAATCTGCAGACATATCGGGTTGAAGCTGGTTACTCCTCAGCTGCTGCATCTTCTACAATTCTGTCCAATTAATTTAGGAACCACTGAACTGCTGAAGGGCACAAAAGGAGAATTTGCATGAAATTAGGCAAGAGATGCAGAACCATTAGTTAAAGAACACGTTGCCCATTACTTGACTGAATAAACACAGGATTTTGTCTCATGATTGAGGCTTCCACGGTGGAATTAGTTCTACTGCATCTTGAACAGCCATTAGAATACCTTGTCTACAAGCAGAGGTCAGATCTTGGGCATTCCGCGGAGAGAAACAGACCTTGTGACTTTGCAAAACGTCTCCACCATCCAGCAGGTACAAGTCAGGAATCTGGTGCATGGCTCCAAAAGTAACTGCTTGTGTGTAGCACAAATTATTCCAGAACAAAACAAACCTGTCAGGCACCACTGGCCTTTATAGCGAGGGGGATTGAATATAAAAGCAGGGAGGTCTTGCTGCAGCTGTACAGGGCATTGGTGAGGCCGCAGCTGGAGTACTGTGTGCAGTTTTGGTCGCCGCACTTGCGCAAGGATATTTTGGCCTTGGAGGGAGTGCAGAGGAGGTTCACTGGCTGATACTGGAGTTGAGGGGGTTAGACTATGAAGAGAGGCTGAATAGACTTGGTCTGTACTCGCTGGAGTTTAGAAGGATGAGGGGGGATCTTATAGAGACGTATAAGATAATGAAGGGGATGGATAGGGTAGAGGTAGAGAGGTTCTTCCCGCTTAGAAAGGAAAACAGAACTAGAGGGCACAGCCTCAAGATAAGGGGGGGGCGCAGTTTAGAACGGAGTTGAGGAGGAACTTCTTCACTCAAAGAGTGGTGAATCTCTGGAATTCTCTGCCCGTTGAAGTGGTGGAGGCTACCTCGCTAAATATATTTAAGACGTGGGTAGGTAGGTTTTTGGTAGGCAAGGGGATTAAGGGTTATGGGGAGAAAGCGGGAAAGTGGAACTGATCCACTTCAGATCAGCCATGATCTTATTGAATGGCGGGGCAGGCTCGAAGGGCTAGATGGCCTACTCCTGCTCCTATTTCTTATGTTCTTATGTTTACCACCACATTCACGGCTATCAAATGTCACTCGCTCCATCAAATACACAAAGAGGCAGCATTTTGCATTATCTACAAGATCCTTTGCAGCAACTCAAAAAAGCTCCCTCGCCAATACTTTGCTCACACAAGACCTTTACATTCTGGAATGACAAAGGCAACAAATGCAAGAGAGCAGCATGGTCTGCAAGTTCAAGAAAAGAATTGGTAAATAGAGAGGGAGAGTGAGCAAAGCGGTTGGATAGAGAGAAATAATAAGAACATAAGAACATAAGAACATAAGAAATAGGAGCAGGAGTAGGCCATCTAGCCCTTCGAGCCTGCCCCGCCATTCAATAAGATCATGGCTGATCTGTCGTGGCTCAGTTCCACATTCCCGCCCTCTCCCCATAACCCTTAATCCCTTCTCTTATCAAAAACCCATCAACCCGCTTCTTAAAAATATTTAGCGAGGCAGCCTCCACCACTTCAACGGGCAGAGAATTCCAGAGATTCACCACCCTTTGAGTGAAGAAGTTCCTCCTCAACTCCGTTCTAAACCGCCTCCCCTTTATCTTGAGGCTGTGCCCCCTAGTCCTACTGTCTTTTTTGAGCGGGAAGAGTCTCTCCACCTCTATCCTATCCATCCCATTCATCATCTTATACGTCTCAATGAGATCAAGGACAGGAGAGAAAAATAAATACAGATCAAAAGAGAGTGAAGAACTCTTGAAAACTTGGATTTACATTCACGTTTTCATAAGAGTTCTGCAAAATTCATCACTGCCAATGACTTTCATGGAAGGTATTCCATCGGAAAATATACAAACTCTGACAGACAAGTTGTGCACAGGAAGATCCAAATAACAGCAATGTGATTCTGACAGAATAATGTGCGACTGTAATGTTGTTCGGTGAATTGGTTCCAGGACACGAGACAGTTCTTTCCAAATCTTTACCCAATAGAAGCTTGGGAAAATAGGACAGAATAAAGGTGATGAGAATTGCCATTTGTGTGGGGTGGCACAGTGATTCGCACTGCTGCGTCACAGCACCAGGGACCCAGGTTCAATTCCTGGCTTGGGTCACTATCGGTGTGGAGTCTGCACACTCTGCTGTGTCTGTGTGGGTTCCCTCCAGGTGCTCCGGTTTCCTCCCACAGTCCAAAGATGAGCAGGTTAGGTGAGTTGGCCGTGCTAAATTCTCCCTCAGTTTACCCAAACAGCCATGGCGGCTAGGGGAATTTCATAGGAACTTCATTGCAGTGTAAGTGTAAGTAAGCCTACTTGTGACTAATAAATAAACTAACTAGTGGCCTGGAACATCCAGACATTTGGTGAAGACTCAATGGTGAACTTCATAAAAACAATTGGATAAATTATTGGAGTGAAATTTTCTATAGGGCTATGCAGAAAATGAAGTGAAAATTTTGAGCAAATAAAGAGCATTTTCAAACTGATCACAGTGCTACAGTGGACCGATCGTCCCTGCCTACCTTGTACGATTAGTATTTGAAATACAGCAAAGCATCCATTTAAACTGTTATCTGATCAATTTGCATTGCGATTTGTCCATCCATTTATTAATGAAAAATTCATTCATTTACATTGATGTTGGACTCAGTTCGGGAAGAGTGTGTCTGATTCCACCGAGCTCCTGTGTGAAAGCTATCTCATTGTGATCATGAGGAGGTCAGTGGAGAATGATGAAACCATTAATTTTGCGACTAGCATTACTGATGGTGATGCTGCCCATCTCTACTGATTGATAATATGAGTTGACTTCTCATAAGTTAGGATATCTTATACAAAAGACAGGAGATTTGCTTATCTTTGTACAAAAGATGCAAAATGGAAGTAAATATTCAGGTGGGCGTGAGGGAACCGGCTCCCAGTTATGTTCAATCATATTTTCACAGTCACACGCTCTTTCCATTTGCAGAATTGTGGGAGTGGGTTTGGAAGGAAATCGAGTTGGACCAGGGAGAGCAAGAAGGTTAGTGCAGGGATCTCCAATGGTTATTCGCCTACAAAACAGAGATGTTGTTTTGAGTACTGATGAGTGGGATGGTCTTTTAGGGCTAAACAACAGCAGCCAAATCTGTTGCACCGGGGCTGGTCCAGTTGCAGAATGGTGATCACAAAATGTGACAATGCAATAGTTATCAGGGATGTGATTGTAGAGACTTTTCTGCAGCAGCACAGAAGACTCCAAGATGATATGTTGCCTCGCTGGTGCTGGGTTAAGAATGTCTCAGAGCGTCTGCAGCACATTCTGAAGGGGGAGGGTGAACAGCCAGCACAGCGCTATTACACATTGGTACAAACGATTTGGATAAAAACGATTTGGATGAGGTCCTAGAGTGGCCCAGTGGTTAGCACCGCTGCCTCACAGCACCAGGGACATTCCCAGCCTGTACAGAGTTTTTACATTCTCCTGGTGCCTGTGTGGGTTTCTCCCGGGTGCTCTGGTATCCTCTCATAGTCCGAAAGACATGCTGGTTAGGTGCATTGGCCGTGCTAAGTTCTCCCTCAGTGTACCCAAACAGGTGCCAGAGTATGGCGACTAGGGGATTTTCATAGTAACTTCATTGCAGTGTTAATGTAAGCCTATTTATGACACAATATTTTTTTCATTTTTTTTATTTATTATGATAATCCAGTTCAAAAACTCCAAGTTTTTTTTATGAACGATACAAACTCCCACAAACAAATGCCCTGGTTTTGGTTTAAAGCACAGAAAATAATTATTCTCACCTGATTCTGGACATTTTTGCCTTGCAATATCTGCTGTGATGCAGCCGTTTGGATGGAGAACTGAAACTTTGAATTCCCCCGTCCTGGAGTTCCCAGTAGACCTCGATGTACAGATGGAGCTGCTGCTGCCTCTTGCTGGCAAACCCCCAACAGCAACATTTTCACCCCAAACAGGCAAGAAAACTTCTTCCAGTGTTTAACCAGCCAGCTGCCAGGAGAATTTCCCATACCAGAGACTCAAACAGTGTTTTCAGTCTGAAGTCCAACATCTTAACATAAGAACATAAGAGTCGGCCATCTAGCCCTTCGAGCCTGCCCCGCCATTCAATACAATCATGGCTGATCTGAAGTGGATCAGTTCCACTTTCCCGCTTTCTCCCCATAACCCTTAATTCCCCTATCAGAAACCTATCTACCCGTGTCTTAAATATATTTAGCGAGGCAGCCTCCACCACTTCAACAGGCAGAGAATTCCAGAGATTCACCACCCTTTGAGTGAAGAAGTTCCTCCTCAACTCCGTTCTAAACTGCCCCCCCCCCCCTTATCTTGAGGCTGTGCCCTCTGGTTCTGCTATCCTTTCTAAGCGGGAAGAATCTCTCTACCTCTACCCTATCCATCCCCTTCATTATCTTATACGTCTCTATAAGATCCCCCCTCATCCTTCTAAACTCCAATGAGTACAGACCCAGTCTATTTAATCTCTCTTCAAAGTCCAACCCCCTCATCTCCGGTATCAGCCTAGTGAACCTCCTCTGCACTCCCTCCAAGGCCAAAATATCGTTGTGCAAGTGCAGTGACCAAAACTGCACACACTACTCCAGCTGCGGCCTCACCAGTACCCTGTACAGTTGCAGCAAGACCTCCCTGCTTTTATATTCTATCCCCCTCGCTATAAAGGTCAACATCCCATTCGCCTTCTTGATCACCTGCTGCACCTGCAGACTGGGTTTTTGCGACTCGTGCACAAGGACCCCCAGGTCCCTCTGCACCGTAGCATGCTGCAGCTTTTCGCCCTTTAAATAGTAATCCCTCCTACTATTATTCCTGCCAAAGCGGATAACCTCACACTTGCTAACATTATACTCCATCTGCCAAGTCCTTGCCCACTAGCTCAGCCTATCCAGATCCCCCTGCAGAGTTTCCACACCCTCCGCACAATTTGCTTTTCCACTCATCTTCGTGTCATCAGCAAATTCTTCTGCCAGAACTGTAAGTAAAAAGTTCTGGATATTCTCCAATGTACCATCTGAACATGACCTGTCAACAAACTTTACCCCAACAATTCAAAAGTATCATCAGCTATCAGGACTTTGCATTTGGCCTAGATGAAAAATAAATAAAAGGTCCGTTATATCATCTTAGCAACAATAAAAGGACATCCACTCAGGCAGCTCAGTGCCACCATTGAAAAGGGTTGCTTATAACTGCAGAGAACATGATTAAAATGAATGTCTTGGGGTGGTTATGAGAGTGGGCTAAGAAACAGCAGATAGAATATAACATGGGACAGTGTGTGGTTATGTACTTTAGTCGGAAGAATAGAGACATGAACTATTTTCTAAATGGGGTGTGAATTCAGAAATCAAAAGCGCAAAGGGACTTGGGCATTTTAGTTTAGGATTCTCTTAAGGTTAACTTGACCTGGTAGTTAGGAACTCAAATGCAATGTTAGCATTCATTTTGAGCGGACATTTCTGAGGATTTGTAAGGCTCTTGTGAGACCACATTTAGAACCCTGAAAGGAATTTTGGGCCCCGTATCTGAGGAATGATGTGCTGGCCTTGGAGAGTATCCAGAACAGGTTGGCAAGAATGATCCCAGAAGTTAAAACTTGATGTATGAGGAGGATCTGAGGTCTCTGGCCCTGTACTCAATAGGGGATAGATGGATGAGGGGATGATCTCATTAAACCTTGCAGAATGATGAAAGGCCGGGACAGAGTGGAGTTTGGTAAAATGTTTCTATTTGTACTAGAGATTAGGAGCCGAGTACACAGACTCAGGGTAAAGTGATAACCCTGTAGAACTGTGATGAGGAAAACATTCTTCAGCCAGATGGTGGTGAATCGATGTAATTTATTGCCAGAGAAAGCTGTGGAGGCTGGGTCATTAAAAGCACTAAAGGCAGAGAATGATAAAGAGATCAATGATTTTGGGCAAAGAGTGGGAGAATATAGTTTAGAGACTTGTCAGCCATTATGGAATGGTGGAGTAGGCTCAGCTGGCCGAACGGCCTAATTCTGCTCAAATATCATATGGTCTTAAAATACATTTCTGATCAGCGTTGTTGTCTCACACCTCCCCCTTAAGAAGAGAAAAGAACCATCAACATTCAAAAACGGGGTCATTTTTACAAACTTTTAGTCTCACACCGGTATTATTCTACAATAAAGGCACATACATTTCATTAAATCAAAACTTGCAAACAAAGCAGTCCATTTCACTCGTTGACTTTGACTGTCAGACATTCCTCCTCCTTCCTTTTCCCAACACACTATTTCCTCTCCAGTACCCTCCCACAGCCCTTAAACCTGCTTTGATGCCAAGTTCGAGCTCATTTTTGTTGTTACGCTGAAAAACTCACTCTGGAAATATCCTCAGAGCGAGGCAGGTTCTGGAGGTTGAAACTTTAGGTCAGGGCCATCCACGAAGGTCGGTTCATCACAGCTCCTTTCTTGCTCATTGGTCTTAGCCCCTGCTCTGTGAATATATCAGACTGCTCTCTCTGGAACTGCTCCATTACCTTCTGCACAATCGTTGGCAAAGACACACGGCAGATTATCATCCTTGGTATCAGAACCCATCGCAACCGTGGTTCCAATGATCACTGTAGCTGTGAGACGTTGTGGTGGAGTTGGACATCAGTTCTGTACTCTACTTTCTCACTGGTCATCCAGACCTGTCCGGACTGTATGGATTCATTATGCCAGCAGTTATTTTTAAACTATGGTATCTTTTCAGCAAACCATCTCATTTAGGTTGTTATACTTGCATTTGATTTCACTCCTCAATCTCCTTTTTTGAGATCACACATGACTGCTGTGGGTGGCACAGTGGGTGGCACAGTGGTTAGCACTGCTGTTTCACAGCTCCAGGGTCCTGGGTTCGATTCCCGGCTCGGGTCACTGTTTGTGTGGGGTTTGCACATTCTCCTCATGTCTGCGTGGGTTTCCTCCGGGTGCTCCAGTTTCCTCCCACAGTCCAAAGATGTGTGGGTTAGGTTGATTGGCCATGCTAAGAAATTGCCCCTTAGTGTCCAGGGATGCGTAGGTTAGAGGGATTAGTGGGTATAATATGGGGGTAGGGCCTGGGTGGGATTGTGTTTGGTGCAGACACGATGGGCCGAAGGGCCTCTTTCTGTACTGTTGGGTTCTATGATTCACCGTCGGTTTTCTTTGCGTAGATGAATAACTGTTTTTGACAACTTACGTTCACACAATTTGAACAACTCATGAACAGGTTCCAAAACAGTCAGCTTGTCTTGAGACCTAAAAGATAATGAAAGGGATGGATAGGGTAGAGATGGAGAGGTTCTTCCCGCTTAGAAAGGACAGCAGGACTAGAGGGCACAGCCTCAAGATAAGGGGGGTCAGTTTAGAACGGAGCTGAGGAGGAACTTCTTCACTCAAAGGGTGGTGAATCTCTGGAATTCTCTGCCCGTTGAAGTGGTGGAGGCTACCTCGCTAAATATATTTAAGACACAGGCAGATAGGTTTTTGGTAGGCAAGGGGATTAAAGGTTATGGGGAGAGAGCGGCGAACTGAGCCACTTCAGATCAGCCACAGTCTTATTGAATAGCGGGGCAGGCTCGAGGGGCTAGATGGCCTACTCCTGCTCCTATTTCTTATGTTCTTATGTATCTGTCTCCACAACTTCGCAATTTATTTCTTCATGTTCGTGTCCAGTGAATTCTCCTCCACCTGCACAAGTTTTACATGATTGATAGAAACTTTAGTTTGTTGCAAGATAGACTGAGTAAACATTACCTTCTCCTTCTGAACCTGTGCCAACTTGAGAAGGTTAGGTTTGCAAATGTATTGCTTCATTGTAACAGCATTTCCAATGACATCCTCATTCAAAATAAGCTTAGTACTTCCCAGTATATTCAGCACACGTGTGTTTTTAATAATTCTGTCAGGTCATTTTGATTTTCAGCTGGAAGGTAATGCAATAATTCACCCCAATCTCTGATATGTTCCTCATTATCCAGTTTAGTTTGAGGAATGTCAAATTCAGAATTATCTGGATTTAGTTCTTTACTCTGAGTTATAACCATTAACATATCCCACTCCTACTTTCCTCCACTATCAAAATCCCTCTTAAACATGTTCACATGACACATTGGGGTGTAACTTCCGGCCCAAAATGCTGGATTAAGTTGTTTAAACGCTGCACGTGTGTGTGGGACATCACAGCGCATGCGTTTGTGTGCTGACATTCAGAAAGCAGTCTGTCAGTCCTGAAGCGCTAAACTGTAACTAACACCGAGACCTCTGCCAGTTCCGCTGTTGTGAGGTGAGTTTTTGCCCTTACTGGTTTGCACTTTTATTTTGTGGTCTAGCTCATTATTTCTTTGCCTCTGAACAGAACTGAGAGCTCATAATTGTCCATCCTGACTGCTATAGGCCTCCAGCGTCAGAGTTATATTATTCACCTCAACGTTTATACTCATACAGATTCACCATTCCACAACGCCCATTCAGACAGGAAAGCAACTTTGGGTCAACGGCGACTGCAAGGCAGCTTCAGAGAGCCCACAGCAGCAATACTTAAAGATAAGGTTACAATGCCGAGTATCACAGACAGAACGTATTTGCTCTCATACTGCATTTAAAAGCATTGCTTCTCTGGCTTTGTATTTTCCAACCTTTGGAGTGCATATTCCTGTCAACTAACTCAGCAGCAGTCTTTCCTAACTTTTACAAAGAATTTTTGCCCTCTAATTCTGGGACTTTGGATTAATTCTGAGTAAGTCACACACAAACACATACACACAGAGACACAAAGACACACCGATACACAGAAACACACACATTTACGCACACACAAAGACACATACACACATAAACACAAGATAGATAAACACATATGCACACACGTGCACACTTATACAAAAAGGTGCATATTCTCTCACACATAGAAAAGTAGAAACATGCACACGATCGCACACTCACACACACTCACACTCTCACAGAACACACAGTATAGTTATGCACATATGCACACAAGCACACACTTATACAAAAAAGCATATATTTGCTTACAAATTCACAGAAAAGCAAAAACATGCACACAATCGCACACACATTCACACAGAATATATATATGCATATATGCATACAGAATGACACAATGCACAGGCAATCATATACACACACACACAAGACCACATGCATGCATGCACATATGAACAGAGATGCACAACCATTGACACAACTCAGATTACATGTCTGTGCGCGCGCGCACACACACCATGGATATACACATATACACACACATAAATGCACACACACACTCTTACACAAACAATACACACTTTCTCACAAAGACGTACATAGACAAACATACAGTTTCTTTACTGAGATACTCTGATACATATGCCTTCCATTATATGTCTTACATTATTACATTAATATTTAATTCTAGCAGATTAGTTTAATTTAATTCGGAGTTAAGATATTAACCCAGTTGTTTGGGATCCTGCAGCATGTTAATTTCATCATTTATATTTAGTTCGATTTAGCAAGATAAAGTTACCAACAAAGGGTTAGAGAGTGGGATGGACGGGAAAAAGAGATGAATGTTGGTGAGAGGGAAGTTTATTTTAGAGACAAAGAGAGTTTTCCTCATGGGAATGTTGGGGAAAGGGCAAGGAGAGTTTAAGTGCAAGGTGGATTGCACTTGAGAGAAAGAAGAGTGTGAGGGAGAGGAACAGATGTGTTCGGGAGAGGGGGCAAAATTTAAGGGACGGGAGAGTGTGTTTGAACAAAGGGACGTTTTGGGGAGGGGAGGTTGTAGAATGCAAGGGATGAACTGCAATACAGAGGGAAGGATGATTAGGGTGAGTGGACAAAGTGCAAAATAGGGTTGAGGATTTGTTAGAGAGAGGAGAAGGTGTTTTAGGGATGGTGGAGAGTGCATTAGGTACAGTGGGAAGAGGGTTAGAGAGAAGGATTAGTCTGTTTGAGAGCCGGAGGGAGTGTTAATGATAGGGTGGTGAATGTACTAAATGGAAGGTGTCTTTGGGTGCAGATGAGAGGGTAAGGAGTGTTAGTGAGTGCAAGGTAGAAGGGAGGAAGTATCAGAAACATAGAGATTTAGAATGAGCGGGTGATCTGATAGGTAGGATGAGGGGCACTAGACATAGCAAAGGGACCATTGTGTGGAAGGAGGGGAGTGCTGGGTAGTAGGAGAGAGCATGAGAGGGAGGAGGGATACAAAACAGAGGAGGCTGTTTGGTAGGGAGGAGAAGGAATGTTTGGGAGAGGGATGGGAGTGTATGAGAGAGGAGCTGGCATGTTAGGGAGTGGTTAAGTGCTTGGCAGAGTGTTGGGATTGATAGCGATAGGCTGTGTGTTGGTCTAGTGAGTAGATTCGTTGATTCGAATAGGCAAGAGAATCTGAGGGGAGAGAAGGGTGTGGAGAGGAGAGGAAAATTTAAGGAGAGAAGAGGCCCTATTATGGATAGGTTTAACAGTGTCGGGATGAAGTGAAGCAGCATTAGGCAGAGTGGACGCAGTGTTAGAAAGAGGGAAGGAAATGTTCGGGAAAGTGACGGAATGTTTGATGAGAGGGATACAGAATTAAAAAGAGAAGGAATTTACAGAGGGCGATTGAGAGGTGCGGAAAGAGGCAAGGAGTGTTAGGGAGAGTGGAGGGTGTGGATCAGGAAGAAGGAAGAAAGTATTAGAGAGACGAGAGGGGAGGGAGGGATAAGGACAAGGGAATTCACAATTCAGAGAGAAATAGTTAGACTGAAAGTTCATTGACCCAAACAGGCACCAGGCTGCGGCGATTAGGGGAATTTCACAGTAACTTCATTGCAGTGTTAATATAAGTTTTACTTGTGACTAATAAATAAACTTTAAACTTTTTAAACTTGACCATTTTAGGGTGAGATGCATGAGAAGTTGAATCAGGGGCCACTCCAGCACAAACCACTGCTGATGTTTCTGGACAAGTGCAGAGGAATAAATAGGCACATTTTATGTTTCACAGGAATCTAGAGATCTGGAGGATTAGACAGATAAGTGACATGGGGGTTCAAGGTCAGCAATAACCGCATTGCATTTTGGAAGACACCTGCCAGATCCTATGATCCGTTGATGCCCACATCTTATGTTTCTTTGATGTTTCTATTCAAATAGCTCTTTAGCAGTTAATGTGGTGACCACTCAGAGTCTAATCTATTGCTTGCACTCTCCTCAGCAAATTATCCATTGTAGGTTTTAACCAGCACACTGACAATGCCCCACCTTCACATCCAGGAAATATCTTCCGTGTTGTTGTATTACCCTCCTGCCAAATGTGATTAATTTGAAATGGAACTAGTACATTAACCTATGCATCCATGAAGTATGGTGGATCATTCCTGTTACATTGAACCACAATATGTAACCAAGTCTGCTCTGATGTCACTCAGTATATCACGGAAATTTGATTTGATTTATTATTGTCATATGTGTTGGTCTACAGTAAATAGTATTTATTTTGTGCAATATGCTAACAAAGCATATATTCATAGAGAAGAAGAAAGGGTGTTTATTTGACAAGGAGTGTAGCACTGCATGTTATGAGCAGAAGCAGTATATCTAATTTAAAATACCATCCCGCTCCAGGCCCCCCACAGAGGATACAACAGAGCAGAGCTGTGAATTCTTTCTGCTTAGAAAGGATAGCAGGACTAGAGGGCACAGTCTCACTTTAGAATGGAGTTGAGGAGGAACTTCTTCACTCAAAGGGTGGTGAATCTCTGGAATTCTCTGCCCGTTGAAGTGGTGGAGGCTGCCTCGCTGAATATATTTAAGTCACGGGTAGATAGGTTTCTGATAGACAGGGGAATTAAGGGTTATGGGGAGAAAGCGGGAAAGTGGAACTGATCCACTTCAGATCAGCCATGATCTTATTGAATGGCGGGGCAGGCTCGAAGGGCTAGATGGCCGAATCCTGCTCCTATTTCTTATGTTCTTATGAATGAAAGATTAAAAAGCAAAGCTAAGCACACCCAATGACAACAGATTCGATCTAAGTCCTGCTGTCTTCACTCACCCATTTATAAGTGCTGGTGATAACTCAACAACTAACTGGGGAAAGGAGACTCCACAGTAATGTACCAATGGACATTATATTCACATTCTGGGCTGCCACATCTCAAATGATCCATGGGTGGAAATGTTGATGCTCCACATCGGATTAATGTGGACAGTCTTCAGCCGTTTTACATCCCTCCACGCGATATCAAGGCACACCTGAATGTACTGCAAAATGATCAAGCACTCATTAATGCAGATTATTCAAAGCTAATAGTGACGAGTTTGTGTTTTGTTACCACAGATGACATATAGAAGGGGTCATTCCTTGCAGTTTGCTGAAATTCAGCTGGCTGGATAGCGACTGGGGACCAGGCAGTTCTGTGTCAGAGGCAAATATTCAACAACTTAACAACTGGTGCACTCAGAACGATTGAAATTTCTGGGCTGGGAGAGCAGGCTGGATGAGAAAATGTAGAAACAATGAAACACATATTACTCAACAGGGGAAAAGCAAACCAGAATTTTAAAAGATCTAAGCACGGACACAGTCGCCAGGAGTGCAAAATGGAGCATTGAGGGAAATGAGGCAGTAATTATTGAAAGGCATGGCTTGTATTTATACAACACCTTTTGGAGTCTCAGAATTGGAGTCTCAAGGAGCCTCACAGCCAATGAGAAAATACAAAATGTTACAGAAAAGTTAGCTCAGAAAGAATTCTCACTAATTACATAATGGTCAGTTAATCTTTCCCAATGGTGTGTTAGTGTATAAGCTCGCCTCAGGACAGGTATCCCTCATACAGTGGATACACAGTAGATTGGAAGATTAAATAACCAGTACAAAAATGGTAAAGACAAGTGATAAAGTAAGCAGATGCAATGTGGGACAATTTAGCTTTAGACCACAATTGTATTTTAATATGAATCTGTACTTAAATCGTTTGTCCGATTTTTTTTAATGCAACTGAAAATTAACCTGCATTGCTCACTCATTTAATCTTTTTGTTACAGTAACTGTTTGTGCCTGTTAGTGAGCTGTTGTCCGATGCAGAGAGGCATGAAGCCAATCCCCATATTACGTGGGCGAACAGCTTACTATTTAAATCAGCTCAAACATAAAGAACTTCCAATTACAAATAATCTCATTGTGACTCACTGGAAACGGCTGAAAGAACTGCCCATGGTACTTATTATCCTGCTGCTGGCGTAATCCATTACAGCCCGCTGTGTCTACATTACTGAAGAATCGGGTCAGTATATCTCAGAACTTTCATCGGAAATAAGTATGCTGATCAGCCCCCATGCCTGTCACACAATGACATCTGGTGGATGCTATACTGCTTTGTTACCTTGTTTAGTTTCAGAGTTAATTTTTGTGGTTTATTTCTTGTAAGGATTATATTCGGAAAACTGGATCTGTGTTGAGTTGTAAAAAAAACACTGCAAAACTGATTAATACATTAATGAACTAATCAGAGGTGGCTAGGCAGGTGATGTGTAATGTGACTGATCCCATTGCGAGCTGCAGTGAGATATCTGCAGCAAGTGTTTGGCACAGAATTGATGAGTTGGAGTCTGACCTTCAGACACTGTGGCATCTCCAGGTGGGGGAGAGTTACCTGGACACTTGGTTTCAGGAGACGTTGACACCCCATAGATTAAGAACATCTAATTCACTCAGTGGTCAGGGATAGGAGGGTGTGACTGCAAGTGAGGCGGGTAGAGGGAACCTGAATTCAGGAAAGGAGGGGGTCTCAGCTCTTGAGCTTGTCCATTTTGTATAAGGTAGATTCTCCTTCTGTGGCTAAGGGAAATGGCTAGAGGAGGACCAGGACTGGAAGTCAAATGTCCAGTGGAATGATAGACAGGATGGAAAAGAAGATGGAGATGCTTTGTTGGTTAAAGGGGTGGAGGGTTATAGGAGACGGTTTTAAATAAGGGTCAGAGCCTCGGGACGTTACTGGAAATCTAATGCTGCACGTGTTGATGTTTTGTCTCTTTTACTCCGCAGGTGTGTCGGTCCACCTTGTTGTCTAACGAGGGACATGCACACGGTGGGTCGTGCATGGGCTGCTCTTGGATGTTTCGAGAGTGGCCTAGTACTTCGTGTCGTTAGTGTGCGCTTAAACTGGACCAGCAGATGGGCACCACGACAGCTCAGTGACTATCACTGTTTGCTGTGCAGATACATGGATTTGGGCCGGTGTCTGTGGGAGTTTGCACATTCTCCCCGTGCTTGCGTGGGTTTCCTCCGGGTGCTCCGGTTTCCTCCCACACCCCAAAGATGTGCCCTTAGGCTGATTGGTGTAACAAATGGTCCCTAAATTATTCTCCCCTGAATCTGGTTTCCAATGGGGGTACCATAAACATAGATACAGGTCAAGGGTGGAGGAGGAAAAATGCATTGTTAAGACGGCAGCATGGGCTCGTTGGGCCGAAGGGCCTGTTTCCCGAGCTGGCTTGTTCTTTGTAAAGGTGACTTCAAGGCTGCATTAAGAAATGAAATTGAAACTAAGGACCAACATGATGAATCAAACTGGGTACAAATAACAAATAGAGAAAAAATACATCTTGATAGGAGTAATTTATAGACCCCTGAACAACACTTCCAAAGTGGGCATAGTATAAACCAAGAAATAATGAGGGTTAGTGAGATGGGCCCAACAGTAATCATGGATGATTTTAAGATGCATATTGACTGGATCAATCAAATTTACAAAGGCAGCTTCGAGGGAGATTTCATCGAGTGTATAAGCGATTGTTTCTTCGGGAAATATGATACGGGACCAAACAGGGAGCAGGCTGTTTTAAAATTAATATTATGTAATGAAGAAAGGTTGAAAAATGTTAAAGATCTTGTTTGAAAGAGTGATCACAGCAGGCTTGGACTTCAGATTAGAATTGAGCGAGAGAAGACAGAATGATATTCTGTCAGTCAGCCAATTTAATCTTTCCTAATACTCCACCCCAATCCCCTCCTTTCTCACCTGTTGGATCAGTGTTTTATGTCAAACGCCTTCTGGAAGTACAGATATACCACATCCACAGATTTCCCACTATCCATCTTGAAGGTTACATCCTCAAGGAATTTAATAAATTTTACCAAGCCTTACTTTCCCTTCTCAAACTGGCAATGGTGGATTGAGCTTTGTCTTCTCAAATTCTCGTGCGTCTCCTCCGAAATGTTTGATTTCAGTAAGTATAAAACTAACTGACTTTCTTTTCAGAGCAGCAGGAAACCAGAAGTCGGCCGTGGGGAGCTCTGGGAGGGTTTGTAGCTTGCTTTATGCTGCAGGTCGCAGTGTTTGCTGGTTAAGTGTTTTATTTTAACCTGTTTACAAGTTGGGTGGCTCCTAAACCCGAGACACTACACTTCTTGTGTCCACCACCTTTCTACCTCCTCTAACTTAAGTGGGGAGAGTGAATATCAGGCAAGCTCTTTCTTTTTCTTGTTTTACCCGCAAGTTATCCAGAGGGAATGGCAGGGAAGGCAGTGCAATGCTCCCCCTGCACAATGTTTGACGGTCAGTGTCCCTGCTGATTTCACCTGTGGGAAATGCACCCATCTCCAGCTCCTCATAAAAACTGTATTAGGGAGCTGGAGCTGGATGAACTCCGGATCATTTGGGAGCAGAGATGGTCATAGGTAGAAGCTTCAGGGACGTGGTTACTCTGAACAACGAAGGTAGATGGGTGACAGAGGGACGGGTTGGGAGGATGCAGTCAGTACGGGGATCCCCTGTGGTCATTCCCCTCAGCAACAAGTATACGGCGTTGGACACTGTTGAGGGGGATGACCTACCAGTGATAAGCCAAGGTGACCGGATCTCCAGCACTGAGTCTGTCCTGTGGCTCAGAAGGGAAGGGGAGAGGGCAGGAGAGCAATAGTAACTGGGGACTCGATAGTTAGAGAGACAGATAGGAGGTTCTGTGGCAGCAAAAGAGACTCACAGATGGTATGTTGCCTCCCGGGTGCCAGGGTCCGTGATGTCTCAGACTGTGTTTTCAGGATGCTTAAAGGGGAGGGGGACCAGTCACAAGTTGTGGTGCACAGCAGTACCAAAGACATAGGGAAGAGAATGAATGGGGATTTAAAACAGGAATTAAGGGAGCTAGAGTGGAAGCTGAAAGCCAGGACAAACCTTGTTATCATCTCTGGTTTGTTGCCGGTGCCACGTGCTAGCAAGTTGATGAACAGGGAGAGAGAGTGCAGATAAACATGTAGTTGGAGGGATGGTGTAGGAGGGAGGCTTTCATGGATAATTGCAGCACCTTCTGGGGAAGGTGGGACCTGTACACAGGACAGTTTGTACCTGAGCCAGAGGGGCACCCATACCCTGGGAGGGAAATTTGCTACAGCACTTCGGGAGGTGGGGTAGGGGGGAGTTAAACTAATATATCAGGGGGATGGGAAAATGAGCTGTAGTCCAGAGGCCGGTGTTGAGTGTAGTGAGGTTCTGAGGAAGGTATCAAGGCCGCAGGAGTGTACAAGCAGGCAGGGAAGGTGGGTTGAAGTGTGTCCACTTCAATGCAAGGAGCATCCAGAATAAGGTAGGTGAACTTGGATTGGGGCTTGAGACTGTGATGCTGCAGCCATTACAGGGATATGGTTAGACCAGGGACAGGAATGGTTGTTGGAAGTTTCGGGTTATAGATGTTTCAGAATGTAGCATCTCAAAGTTGGGTGGGAGGGTAAACTGTGCAGAGACATTATCGAGACAGGTTGTGTGAATGGGCAAATCAATGGCAGATACAGTATAATTTGGATAAATGTGAGGTTATTCACTTTGGAAGCAAAAACAAGGCAGCAGATTACTCCCTGAATGGTTGTAAATTGGGAGAGGGGAGTGTGCAGAGGGATCTGGGGGTTCTTGTGCACCAGTCACAGCAGGAGGCCATGCAGATACAGCAGGCGTTAAAGAAGGCAAATGATATGTAGTCCGTCATTGCAATGGGTTTCAGTGCAGGACGAAGTCTCACAACACCAGGTTAAAGTCCAACCAATTTATTTGATAGACTTTAACCTGATTTGGTTGGCCTTTAACCTGGTTTTTGTGAGACTTCTTCCTGTGTTTACCCCAGTCCAACACCGGCATCTCCACATCATTTCACTACAGGAGCATGGGTGTGTAGTTACAGCTATACAGGGCCTTGATGAGGCCATACTGAAAACATTGTGCGCAGTTTTAGTCTCGTTTTGTGAGGAAGGATGTTCTTGCTCTCGACAGAGTGCAGTGAATGTTTACCAGGCTGATTCTGGGACTGATGTATGAGGAGAGATCGCCTGGATTAGGATTGTATTTGCTGGAGTTCAGACGAATGAGGCAAGTGGGGGGGGGGAGCGGATCTCATTCAGACTTAAAAATTCAAACTGGACGAGACCAGCTAGATGTAGGGAGAATATTCCCTATGGTGGAGGAATCCAGAATCAGGGAGCATGGTCTGAGGATTCAGGATGGAGATAAGTAGACATTTTTCACCCAAAGACTTGTGAGCTTGTGGAATCCATTACCATAGGATGTAGCTGATGCCAAAACATTGGATGTATTCGAGAGGAGATTAAATATAACACTTGGGATGAATGGGACTAAAGGTTATGGCAGGATTGAGTTGGACAATCAGCCCTGATTGTGATGAATGGCACAGCAGGTTCAAAAGGGTTAAACTGCCTCTTTCTACTCCTATTTCCAATGTTTTTCTGTTTGAAACAATATACCTTTACCAAGCATCTCCGCAGCGAGAGAGTTAATGAGAGACTAAGCGAGAAAACGCTGGAAAATCTCAGTAAGTAGTCATCCCTAAAGGGTCACCTGGACTGGAAATGTCTGATCTTTTCCCTCCTTAGGAGATGCTGCCAGACCTGCCGAGGTTTTCCAGCATTTTCTCTTTTGGTTTCAGATTCCAGCATCCACAGAAATTTGCTTTTATCCGGAGGGGAACGGTTCCGATAACTCAGCCGACAATCTGCGTTACCGGATTGGTTGGGGCTGCTGTCCTTCAGTAACTGCAGCTTTCTGATTGGCCGAGCTGGCTGTTTCTCAGCGTGGGCTGCTCCCTGATTGGTTTCAGCACTGGCTGAGCTGGTTGATTGGCTGTCGCGGCAGGTAGTAGGTGTCAGAAAGTTGTTGATTGGCCAAGGTGCCTGTCGGTCAGCGAGTTGAACTCCCTGATTGGTTGACATGTTTGTTGGTCAGGTATCCCAGTCTCTGATTGGCTGACCCGCTGCAGTCTAAGTTCAGAGCACCTTATTAATGGTCATGGATGTCAGTCAGCGTATGGCATTGCTGATTGGCTGAGGCTGTTGATTAGCGAATTAATCGCTGAATGTCTAAGGCAGTCATTTAGCAAACCAATCTCTGATTGGCTGAAGTGGTCTGTTAACGATCTCGGTTTCTGATTGGCTGAGGTTAACAGTTAGCAATCCAATCTCTGTTTGGCTGAGGCGGAAGTTAGTGATACTGCTCTCTGATTGGCTAAGGCACTAAACTGGTGCTCGTGCTCTCTGATTGACTGAGGTGATCGGTTATTGGTCCCATTCTCAGATTCACTGTTAATCAGTTTTGTTTCTTCATTAGTCGAATAATTGTTGTTACCGGATATTTCACCAGAATTCTGACCTGCTCCCTGAATTTGGATTGAGTCACCGCATAAATAAAGGTGTTTGTGCAGCAATTCAAATTCCGCAGCATAAATCCGACTTGTTGAAATGTATAGTCAGGAACAGTGATGTAATCCGATTCTGCCAAATCTAAATAGAAAAATTTTATAACATTCAGCAACCAGAGCAAAATGAAAGCTCCGGATATGCTGAAGAGTAAAACTATTGACTTGATTCTGCTCTCCATCTCGGAGTCTCTGCTATTCGCTCCCTTACTCTGAGCCCTCAGTCCCTTCCGGACTTGACTGGTCACCAAAATGTGCCTGACTGTCAGAGCATTAATCAACAGGATTAAACAGAATGGGAGCAAAGGGGTTAAAATCCGATCAAACCAATTATAACCAACCCACCCTGGATCAGACCAAAAGCTTGTCTTTGTTTTGCAACCCCACTGGACATTTTGGATTATCTCTCCAGGTTGAGTTGTAAAGAACCAGGGAATGTTTTTTGCAGAGAGCAGGATGCTGGTTGTCACCAGCACTATAACTGAAGTTTTTCTGGTGCAATATTCCGTTTTCAGCTTCTGGTAGCAAATGGCCACAAAGCGATCAAACGAGAAAGTGACGGTGAACCAGACAGACCAGTCTCTGATTGCAGACCGCAGGAACTCCTTCACACGACACACAGAGGTGAGGTCCAGGAAATTCCAAGGGAAATAAAAATTATTGATGTAGTTCAGAATGGGGTTAATGATGATGAACAGCAGATCCGTCGTTGCCATGGCCACCAGGTAGCAAGTGGTGCAGGTGGAGAGGCCGCACTTTCCCCGGCTCAAGATCACAATTCCTAATATATTAACTGTCAGAGAAAAAGGGATAACAGCCGAGAAAATAGTGAATAAATATTGAAACATAGAACCCTACAGTGCAGGAAGAGGCCCTTCGAGTCTGCACCGAACACAATCCCACCCAGGCCCTACCCCCATATCCCTACATATTATACCCACTAATCCCTCTAACCTACACATCCCTGGACACTAAGGGGCAATTTCTTAGCCAATCAACCTAACCCGCACATCTTTGGACTGTGGGAGGAAACCAGAGCACCCGGAGGAAACCCATGCAGACACGAGGAGAATGTGCAAACTCCACACAGCCAGTGACCCGAGCCAGGAATTGAACCCAGGACCCTGGAGCTGTGAAGCAGCAGTGCTAACCCACTGTGCCACCGTGCTCTCACTTTCTGTGTTGAGGAAAGCTTTCATATTCTCCACGTCTAAACCAACAGTCAGGAGAGGATTTCTGTATCCATCCAATGGTCGGGTGTTCCCGGGTTGGCGTTGTTGTTTCAGGGGTTATGTTAGAGATTAACACTGCAGACTGGGAAAGAGCCAAAATAACATTTACACGTCAGCAGGGATTGGGAGACAAGAGCACTGTGAGTTACACATCTCTCACTTTGGTGGAGGAAATCTGTGAATATTAATCAGGCAAATATTTTGGAGAGGTTGTATTTCTCATCTGATGTGTTTTACAGGATTAACTGAGACTGGACAGGTTCCCAATTAGACCTGAACTGGACAAAATTATAGCGGAAATTGCAATAGAATCTGCCATGCCTGCTGGCAGCCAATGACCAGAGTCCACTCGGAAGTGACCACTTCCCTGGACCGGACAGCTGATGGAATTTCAGGATTTTCCCCTCTGCAAATTTCTTCCCACTTCTGTCTCTCCCCCACATTTTTTTATATGACTCCTTGCTTTTCTCGCTCTCTCCTTTTTCTTGCCTTATCTTCTCGTTGTTTTCATCCTCTCTTTTTTTTTCCATTTTCTTCCCCATCTCCAGATTTCTCTCTTATTTAATCTCTTTTCACTCTCATTCTACCTCTCTCCCCACAGCTGTCCATCTTTCATGCTTTTTCCCCTTATCTGTCCATCACACTCCGGCATATCTCTCTCTTATTCTTTCCCTCCATATCTCTCTATCCCTCTCCAGCATTGCTCGCTCTGTCCTGCTTTCTCTCCAATTTAGTTTATCTCGCTCCAGCATCTCTCAATTTTCTCTGCAGGTTTATTTGTGTCTTCTATCCACAGCAGTATCCCATGGGCATCAACGTTCGTACATCAGGAGAGGACAACGGGAGATATTTCATTCACAAGCCTCACACCTGATGTGTCTCCATTTGCAGACTCTGGACGCCATGTGTGCTCTGAGACTGGACACACATCCCCTCAGTGACAGAAAGAAATCAACTTCCCTCGTCTAACTGAGAACAAACTGTGTACATTTTTCTTTGACATTTTAAGATGAATCTCCCAGTATTTATTTATTTATGGATTTTGCCATTATATTTATTTATTGATTTATTTATTGATTGATTTTCACTGTAGCGGCACAGTAGCACAGTGGGTTAGCACTGCTGCTTCACAGCTCCAGGGACCCGGGTTCGATTCCCGGCTCAGGTCACTGTCTGTGTGGAGTTTGCACATTCTCCTCATGTCTGCGTGGGTTTCCTCCGGGTATCATAGAATCCCTACAGAAGGAGGCCATTTGGCCCATTGAGTCTGCACCAACCATAGGCCCTACCCACATATATTTTACCCACTATTCCCTCTAACCTACACTTCTCAGGACACTAAGAGGCGATTTAGCATGGCCAGTCAACCTAACCCGCACATTTTTGGACTGTGGGAGGAAACCGGAGCACCCGGAGGAAACCCACGCAGTCACGGGGAGAATGTGCAAACTCCACACAGACAGTGACCCGAGCCGGGAATCGAACCCAGGTCCCTGGAGCTGAGAAGCAGCAGTGCTAACCCACTGTACTCCCATTTCCTCCCACAGTCCAAAGATGTGCGGGTTAGGTTGATTGGCCGTGCTAAAAAATTGCCCCTTAGTGTCCAAGGATGTGTAGGTTAGAGGGATTAGTGGGTATAATATGTAGGGATAGGGGGGGTAGGGCCTGGGTGGGATTGTGGTCAGTGCAGATTCGATGGGCTGAATGGCCTCTTTCTGTACTGTAGGATTTCTATGATTGATTCCTGTAAACCAGGAATTACACAAGGCTGCGACTGAGACTTTTTTGCAGAGATGGGAGCTGGGCACTGACCCCAAACTGGAGATTCCCAAGATCCTGTATCACTTCCCGTCCCCTCACAGAAATGTGATCTGTGGGTAATTGGCAATGATGGTCAGAAATATTGTATTGTTCCTTTCAACGCAGAGTATGTGAGGGTGAAAGACGCAAAAATGTAGATGTTAAAAAAAAAAGTTAGAAAGAGTGATAGAGTAAGTGGGGGTTGGATGCAGGGACCAGGCCCGAGACATGAACATCCATTTTACAATGAGTGAGAGCGGATATTTGTTCCCAAGGTTTAATGCAGCCTCTGTGACTTGGCCTCAGTTCAAAGCCTAATCTCAGGGCCAGCAGGATGCCCTTCCCATTTCCGTCATTCTCGATCAGTTCCTGAGTTACAGTGGATAAGACCAATGGTTCATTAACCCTTCAGTAACCATTTTAACTCACTTCACCCAGAATGTAATTGTGGATTTTCCAGTTCTCTGCCTCCCAACTTTCTCCTTTGATTATGTTATCAGTGATGGAGAGAGAAAAAAGGGGGAGTGACTAAGAGTGCAAGCGGGAGAGTGAATCATAGAACCCTACAGTGCAGAAAGAGGCCATTCAGCCCATCGAGTCTGTACCAAACACAATCCCACCCAGGCCCTACCCCCCATATCCCTACATATTATACCCACTAATCCCTCTAACCCTCTAACACATCCCTGGACACTAAGGGGCAATTTCTTAGCATGGCCAATCAACCTAACCCGCACATCTTTGGACTGTGGGAGGAAACCGGAGCACCCGGAGGAAACCCACGCAGACACGAGGAGAATGTGCAAACTCCACACATTCAGTGACCCGAGCCGGGAATCGAACCCAGGACCCTGGAGCTGTGAAGCAGCAGTGCTAACCCACTGTGCTACCGTGCCGCCCACTGAAGCCAGAGGTGTGGCGGGGTTGGGGGGGGGTGCGGGGGGAGGTGTTGGGTGTGTTGGTGGAGGGAGGATTCGTGGGGCAGGGTTCAAGTGTCCTCCACTTTGTGGTCAAAGCCCAGCTCCCTAGTCATAGAAACATGGAAACTAGAAGCAGGACTAGGCCATTCAGCCCATCGAACCTGCTGTGCAATTCAATTTCATTATGACTGATCGTTGAATTCAATATCCTGATTCCCCCATCTTCCCTAAATATCCCTTGATCGCTTAACTACCTCGACCTATAGCCAATTTATTCTTGAAATAAGACAGCGCCTCAATTATATTCTGCGGTAATAAAATCCACACATTAACTACTCTATTGGTGAATAAATTTCCCCTCACCTCAGTTCTAAGAACTTTACCCCATAACCTCAAACTATGGCCCTTATCATTGGGAACATTCTTTCTGAATCTACCCAGGCTAACCCTCTTAGAATTTTGTAAGTTGCTATGATCCCCTCTCAGTTTTCTAATCTCCAGTGAATTATCCAAACTGATTAATTCTCTCCTCATGTGACAGTCCTTCCATCCGGTGAATCAGCCGAGTAAATTTTTACTGTACTCTCTCTAGACCACGGGAATCATTCGTCAATGAAACACATAAAAACCGCACACAATACTCCAGGTGTGGCCTCACTAACGCCCTGTACAACTACAGCAGAACATCCCTATCGCTGTACTCAAATCCTGGAGACAAACCATTTGCCTTCTATACTGCTTGCTGTACCTGCACACTTACTTTCAGAAACTAGTTCATGGTACACTAAGATCCCACTACATATCCCTCTCTCAATTTACATCCATTCAAGTAATAATCTGCCTTCCTATTATTCTTACCAAAGTCGATAACCTCACATTTATTTACGTTATCTGCCATACATATGCCCACACACGTAGTCGAAATGATGCAGAAACATCTCTGAATCCTCTTCACAGCTCCCCTCTCGCTTAACTTTGTACCATCTACAAATTTGTAGGTAATACATTCAGTTTCCTCTTCTGAAAATCTAAATAAGCCACTGTTTCTCCCTGGTCAACTCTGCTACTTACATCCTCAAATAATTCCAACTGATTCGTCAAGCATTATTTCAATTTGAACATAAGAAATAGGAGCAGGAGTAGGCCATCTAGCCCTTCGAGCCTGCCCCGCCATTCAATAAGACCATAACCCTTAATTCCCTTGTCTATCAAAAACCTATCTACCCGTGACTTAAATATATTTAGTGAGGTAGCCTCCACCACTTCAACGGACAGAGAATTCCAGAGATTCGCCACCCTTTGAGTGAAGAAGTTCCTCCTCAACTCCGTTCTAAACTGCCCCCCCTTTATCTTGAGGCTGTGCCCTCTAGTCCTGCTGTCCTTTCTAAGCGGGAAGAATCTCTCTACTTCTACCCTATCCATCCCTTTCATTATCTTATACGTCTCCATAAGGTCCCCCCTCATCCTTCTAAACTCCAACGAGTACAGACCCAGTCTATTTCGTCTCTCCTCATAGTCCAACCCCCTCATCTCCGTTATCAGCCTAGTGAACCTCCTTTGCACTCCCTCCAAGGCCAATATATCCTTCCTCAAGTGCGGTGACCAAAACTGCACACAGTACTCCAGCTGCGGCCTCACCAGTGCCCTGTACAGTTGCAGCAGGACTTCCCTGCTTTTATATTCTATCCCCCTCGCTATAAAGGCCAGCATCCCATTCGCCTTCTTGATCACCTGCTGCACCTGCAGGCTGGGTTTTTGCGATTCGTGCACAAGGACCCCAGGTCCCTCTGCACCGTAGCCTGCTGCAGCTTTTCACCCTTTAAATAGTAATCCCTCCTACCATTATTCCTGCCAAAGTGGATAACCTCACACTTGCTAACATTGTACTCCATCTGCCAGGTCCTCGCCCACTCGCTCAGCCTATCCAGATCCCTCTGCAGAGTTTCCACACCCTACGCGCAATTTGCTTTTCCACTCATCTTTGTGTCATCAGCAAATTTCGACACCCTACACTCAGCCCCCTCCTCCAGATCGTCTATATAAATGGTAAATAGCTGAGGCCCCAGCACCAATCCCTGCGGCACTCCACTAGTCACCAACCGCCAATCCGAATAGCACCCATTGATACCAACTCTCTGCCTCCTATTTGACAGCCAATCCTCTCTCCACGCTAACACCTTACCCCCAACTCCGTGCACCCTAACCTTCTGTAGCAACCTTTTGTGAGGCACCTTATCAAACGCCTTTTGAAAATCTAAAAACACCACATCCACTGGTTCCCCTCTGTTTACCGCACTAGTCACATCCTCATAGAAATCCAATAAATTCGTCAAACACGACTTCCACTTAACGAATCCGTGCTGCGTCTGCTCGATCAAACCATTTTTTTCTAGGTGCCTCACTATTTCTTCTTTGATGACGGATTCCAGCATTTTTCCAACTACAGACGTTAAACTAACCGGCCTGTAATTCCCTGCCTTTTGTCTGCTACCTTTTTTAATCAGCGGCGTAACATTAGCCATTTTCCAATCTTCCGGCACTTTCCCAGAATCCAGCGAATTTTGATAATCACTAAGGCATCCACTATCACCGCTGCCATTTCTTTCAGAATCCTGGGATGCATTCCATCCGGTCCTGGGGACTTGTCCACCTTCAGTCCCATTATTCTATCAAGCACTACCTCTCTAGTGACAGTAATCGCATTCAGGCCCTCAACTCCTACCATCCTTCTATCTTTAAGATCCGGCAAACTATTCATGTCCTCCTCAGTGAAGACCGAGGCAAAAAACTTACTTAAAGCCTTAGCCATTGCCTCATCTCGCACCGCTAAATCCCCCCTCTCATCCTCTAAGGGTCCAACATTCACTCTAGCCAGCCTCCTCCTCTTTATATATTTGTAAAAGCTTTTACTGTCCTTTTTTATATTTAGTGCTAGTTTAGCTTCATTGTCTATCTTTCCTTTCTTTATCACCTTCTTAGTCATTCTTTGTTGATTTTTAAATTTTTCCCAATCTTCTAATCGCCCACTACTTTTAGCCACTCTGAACACATCAGCTTTTAATTTAATACTCTCCTTTATTTCCTTCGATAACCACGGCTGGTTATCCCTTCTACCTTCCTTCTTTACCATTGGAATGTATTTCTGCTGAGCACCGAAAAAGATCTCCTTAAAAATCCTCCACTGTTCCTCAGCCGTCCTACCAGCCAATCTGCGCTCGCAATCTACATTCACCAATTCCTCTCTCATCCTATTGTACTCCCCTCGGTTCAGACAGAGGACACAGGTTCGGGACCCTACTTTCTCATCCTCCATCTGCATCAAAAACCTATGCTGACTTTGTCTGATTATCCCACTGCATTCCAAATACTGAGTTATGAAACTCTTGATAATGGATTCTTGCAAATTCCCCAATACCAGTGTTACGCTCACTCCTCTATAGTTCCCTGTTTTCTCTATTCTTCCCTTTTGGAATTGTTGGCTTGCATTAGCTGCTCTCCAATCTGTAGGAACCAGTCCAGAATCCAAAGAATTTTGGAAAGTAAACACCAATGGGTCTATAATTTCCAAGGCCTTTACCATAAGTACTCTGGGATGAAGATTACCAGGAGCTGCTGATTTATCCATCTTCAATCCTATCATTTTCCTCAAAGCCATTCCTTATTACTGCTGATTTCCTTAACTCCTCTCTAAAATGTGTTTCTCTCAGATATTATGGTATATCCAGAGTCCAATGGGTGTAGACAAGGGTCATGGGTAGAAGAGGGCACTCACTGAGTGTTAACATGGCGGCGTGGGCTTGTTGGGCCAAAGGGCCTGTTTCCTGTGCTGTGTTGTTCTTCATTCTTTTGTTCTTTATTATTCATGTCTTCATTTGTGAAGATGGAAGCAAAGTAACAGTTTAATTCCTCAGCCATTACTTTATTCCCCATTACGAAGTCTCCCGTTTCAAACTATAAGAGACCTACATTTATTTTTGTCCATTTTTTAAATTTACATACCTGTAGAAACTTCTACAGTCAGTTCTTACTGCTCCTGCTAGCTTGCATTCACAATCTATTTTCCTCCTTCTTAATTAATCCCTTGATTCTCGTTTGCAGAATCTGGGGAGCGGCGATCACTGACATCCATTCAAAAGGCTGGATTTGTAAACAGCGCTGAGAGTGAATAGATGTTGTTGTGTTTCATCTTTTCATCAATTCATATCGACACTTCTGTTTTCTGCTGGTTGTGTGTGTGGACGCTGCTGTCCAAGATGGCCAGCAAGATTTCTGACATGACCCTGGAACTTTTTTTTCCCTCAAATCCCTTCTAAATCCCCTGGTCTGTACCTTAACTCTGGGCACCCAAGATACTGACCCTCTGCTAAAGGGAACATGTTTCTTATTAAACAGTCCTTTATACGTCCCTCACAATTTTGCACACCTCAGTGACAATACGCTCAGCTTTCAGTATTCTAACTAAAACAACCCCAGCCTAACCAACAGCAGAAACTGGAGTTAATCACTGCAACCTGGCAAAATCCTGGTGAGTCTGTGTAATGTCCCTTCTGGGGCGATCACATCCTTCTTCTCGTGAGGCCACTCGAACTCCCCGCACTGCTCTAGCTGAGGCCAAATGAGTGTTTTATACAGCTCCATCATTTCCTTCCTTCTCCTACCTTCTACACCGCAACTAATAAAGACAACCATCGTTTACACCTTATTAACTATCTGATCACCAGAAGTTACAGGCTTGTGTTTAATACTGGAAATATAACATTTCCAAAGAATGACCATCCAGTCAAATTTGCGGGCTTGTTGGGCTGAAGGGCCTGTTTCCCGTGCTGTGTTGTTCTTTGTTCAAATCTTAAACGTTATGAAAATAAATGAAGGAACCAACTGTATAACAGGAAAAAATTAACACATAAGAACACAAGAACATAAGAAATAGGAGCAGGAGTAGGCCATCTAGCCCTTCGAGCCTGCCCCGCCATTCAATAAGATCATGGCTGATCTGTCGTGGCTCAGTTCCACTTTCCCGCTTTCTCCCCATAACCCTTAATCCCCTCTCTTATCAAAAACCCATCAACCCGCGTCTTAAAAATATTTAGCGAGGCAGCCTCCACCACTTCAACGGGCAGAGAATTCCAGAGATTCACCACCCTTTGAGTGAAGAAGTTCCTCCTCAACTCCGTTCTAAACCGCCCCCCTTTTATCTTGAGGCTGTGCCCCCTAGTCCTACTGTCTTTTTTGAGCGGGAAGAGTCTCTCCACCTCTATCCTATCCATCCCATTCATCATCTTATACGTCTCAATGAGATCTCCCCTCATTCTTCTAAACTCTAACGAGTACAAGCCCAGTTTATTCAGCCTCTCCTCATAGCTCAACCCCCTCAACTCCGGTATCAGCCTAGTAAACCTCCTCTGCACTCCCTCCAAGGCCAAAATATCTTTGCGCAGGTGCGGCGCCCAAAACTGCACACAGTACTCCAGCTGCGGCCTCACCAATGCCCTATACAGCTGCAGCAAGACCTCCCTACTTTTATATTCAATCCCCCTCGCTATGAAGGCCAGCATCCCATTCGCCTTCCTGACCACCTGCTGCACCTGCAAGCTGGGTTTTTGCGACTCATGCACAAGGACCCCGAGGTCCCTCTGCACCGTCGCCTGCTGCAGTTTTTCGCCACGTAAGTAATAGTCCTTCCTACCATTATTCCTACCAAAGTGGACCACCTCACACTTGCCAACATTAAATTCCATTTGCCATTTCCTGGCCCATTCGCCCAGCCTATCTAGATCCTTCTGCAGACTCTCCACACCCTCCGCACAATTTGCCGTTCCCCCAATCTTGGTGTCATCAGCAAATTTCGACACCCTACACTCGGTTCCCTCCTCCAGATCATCTATATAAATGGTAAATAGCTGAGGCCCCAGCACCGACCCCTGGGGCACTCCACTAGTCACCATCCGCCAATCCGAATAGCACCTGTTGACCCCCACTCTCTGCCTCCTATTTGACAACCAATCCTCTATCCACGCTAACACCCTACCCCCAACTCCATGTCCCTCGACCTTCTGCAATAACCTCTTGTGAGGTACTTTGTCAAACGCCTTCTGAAAATCTAGAAAGACCACATCCACCGGCTCTCCTCTATCCACCGCCCTAGACACATCCTCATAGAACTCCAGTAAATTTGTCAGACACGACTTCCCTTTAATGAAACCGTGCTGCGTCTGCTCTATCAAGCAATTGCCTTCAAGGTGCCTCACAATTTCCTCCTTAATGACGGATTCTAACATTTTACCTACCACTGACGTTAAACTAATCGGCCTATAATTCCCCGCCTTTTGCCTGGCACCCTTCTTAATCAACGGCGTGACATTAGCCGTTTTCCAATCTTCCGGCACTTCCCCGGAATCCAGCGACATCTGGAAAATAACCACCAAGGCATCCACTATCACCTCCGCCATTTCTTTCAGAACCCTCGGATGCATTCCATCCGGTCCTGGGGACTTGTCCACAATCAGTCCCTCCAGTCTGTCGAGCACCGCCTCTCTAGCAACAGTAATGTCATTAAGACCCTCCAGTCCTACCACCTTTCCATCGCTAACACCCGGCAAATTGTTCACGTCCTCCTCCGTGAAGACAGAAACAAAAAGTTATTCAAGACCTCCGCCATCTCCCCATCCCCTACCACTAGGTCCCCTTTCTCATCCTCTAAAGGACCAACATTCACCCTAGCCAGCCTCTTCCTTTTTATATATTTATAAAAACTCTTGCTATCCTTTTTTATATTAAGCGCTAGCCCAGCTTCATAGTTTCTCCTACCCTTCTTTATCAACTTCTTTGTCCATCTTTGTTGACATTTAAACCTCTCCCAATCCTCTTCTCGCCCACTACTCTTAGCTACTCTAAATTCCTCCGCTTTTAATTTAACACTTCCCTTCACCTCCTTCGTTATCCACGGTTTATTACCTCTCCTCCTACGATCCTTTTTGACCATCGGAATAAATTTCCGCTGAGCACCAAGAAAGATCTCCTTAAAGATCCTCCACTGCTCCTCAACAGACCCTCCCTCCAACGCGCTCCCCCAGTCCACATTCGCCAATTCCTCTCTCATCCTACCGTACTCCCCTCTATTCAAACAAAGGACGCGTGTCCGGGATCCCACTTTCTCCTCCTCCATCTGCACCAGAAACTCCACCATACAATGATCACTCTCTCCAAGAGGATCCTTCACCACAAGGTCCCTAATTCTACCCGCCTCATTACATAACACCAGATCCAAGATAGCTCGCTCCCTCGTCGGCTCCAACACACACTGTTCAAGGAAACTATCTCGGCAGCATTCCAAGAACTCCTCCTCGAGCCCCCCACGTCCAACATGGGTCGACCAATCAATATGCAGATTGAAATCTCCCATAACTACGGCCGTCCCATTCCTGCACGCTGCACTTATTTGCGCGTTAACAGCCCGCCTCATCTCCAGATCATTATTTGGGGGCCTATAGACGACACCCACCAGCGTCTTCCTCCCTTTGCTGTTCCTAATCTCCACCCACAACGATTCCGCCCTCTGCTCCTTGGCTCCAGACAGATGATGATAAAGAGTAATCAGCAAAAATTCCAAAGTAACATCATTTTTGACAGATTTCTTTGAATTGTTTAGCAGTTATCAGGAATGATGGATGAGATTGAGACAAAGAACAAAAACAGCCCAGGAAACAGGCCCTTCGGCCCAACGAGCCCGTGCCGCCATTTTAGTATTACCAGTTCTCCCCCCTCCACCCATGACCCTTATCTATTGTTTTTATGGCATTCCACATTGAGGGAAACTAATTTAGGGACAATTTATTACCTCCAATCAGCCTAACAGCACATCTTTGGGGTGTGGGAGGAAACCGGAGCACCCGGAGAAAACCCACGCAAGCACGGGGAGAATGCACAAACTCCCACAGACACCGGCCCAAATCCATGTGTCTGCACAGCAATCAGTGATAGTCACTGAGCTGTCGTGTCGCCCAGCATCTGGTCCAGTTTAAGCACACACTAACGACATGAAGCACTAGGCTACTCTCAAAACATCCAAGAGCAGCCCCAGTACAACCCATCACGCGTATGCCCCTCTTTGGACAACAAGGCAGACCGACTTAAAACCTGTGACACTTTGAGTTTCTAAATGCCTTCTGTAATTTAAGATTTAACAGACTCATGAGCAACCCCAGGGCACGTGGAAATAGAAAACAGGCAGCAGAATGAACAACAGATCGAACACAGGGAGTAGCAGTTAAAGGGATTGCTCTGATTAGTGGAAGGTGGGATGTGGTTCTCCAGAAGGTTCAGTGCTGGGATAACTCTCCTCCACCATTTATATCAATAATATGGTATCAGAAGGCAAAACAATCATTTCAAAATTTACAAACCAATCCAAGCTGAGAATGAGAATGACCATAGTGGGAGAAAGCATTGAAATTGTGTCAATCTGTGTGTGAGCGGCTCTCCGATTTTAAACTCTGACTGAGCATTGATAATCCATTATAAATTAGCAAATTGGATATTGGAATTGTGAATTAATTTCATGACAGCTCAGTTCCAGCTGTTGCGTTTTGATCGGAACGATACGTTTCCCACTCACTCCTTAAAAATCATGTGCCTGATTGCTTCCTAGGATTTTGGGTATTCAGGCAATCAGATTCCCAAATTGCTTGAAGCAACAACACGGTTTAAACGGAGTCACAATTGGAATAAAAATATTGGAGTTCATTTCAAAATTATTACAAATGTGAACAATTCACAAAACTTTTGGCACAAAATACATCACGGAATGCTGGATGTTTGTTGTTGTGTTGTTTGAATATCAGGAACGTGCTGACGCTTTCAATAGATTTCAAGCTATCGAGAAATTAAACATCATACACTGACCACCAAACATCTTCAAAACAAAGCCAAACCCTTCTTATTTTCAAGCTATCGCAAAGATAAAAGATAAAAGACAGCCCTTTGAAATGGATATCTAACTCTACAATTTATATATATAAAATAAGTTGTTTGAGTGTGTAATATGTGTAATATATTTGTTTTATATCTATATAATTTTAAACCAACTTATTTCATTTCAGTTCTTTTCCCAAACACAATACAATTGTACAAAGACAGATATTGATGGATAGATACTGAAATCAGAAATTCCATTCTGGTGAAAACAAAAACACAAACAGTACAATTCTACACTGAAAAATAGACATGGCAATCATAGAAACCCTACAGTACAGAAAGAGGCCATTTGGCCCATCGAGTCTGCACCGACCACAATCCTACCCATTCCCCACCCCCATATCCCGACATATTTACCCGCGAATCCCTCTAACCTACACATTTCAGAACACTGAGGGGCAATTTTAGCATGGCCAATCAATCTAACCTGCACATTTTTGGACTGTGAGAGAAAACCGGAGGAAACCCACACAGACACAAGGAGAATGTGCAAACTCTGCATAAGCAGTGACCCGAGCCAGGAATCAAACCCTGGAGCTGTGAAACAGCAGCGCTAACCGCTGTGTTACCGTGCCGCTCGTACCTGTTCATGGGTATCGAATATTCCTCGCTGGTTAGTGATCCGCAATCAAAGTTTGATTTTCTTCTTACTCCCAGTAAACATTATTTCAGGTATATCACCTTCATTTGAGTTCCAATCTAACAATTCGCAAGATTCCGCTAAATACAATAACTTCTTTGATCAGTCAGCACATGGGTCATTGTCATTTGATGAAAATTATTAAAATCAGAGATATATTCCAAGACAGTTGACTCAAATCAATCACATCATTCACCTGGTATCTGAATAACATAAGAACATAAGAAATAGGAGCAGGAGTCGGCCATCTAGCCCTTCGAGCCTGCCCCACAATTCAGTAAGATCATGGCTGATCTGAAGTGGATCAGTTCCACTTTCCCGCTTTCTCCCCATAACCCTTAATCCCCTTGCCTACCAAAAACCTATCTACCCGCGTCTTAAATATATTTAGCGAGGCAGCCTCCACCACTTCAATGGGCAGAGAATTCCAGAGATTCACCACCCTTTGAGTGAAGAAGTTCCTCCTCAGCTCCGTTCTAAACTGCCCCTCCTTTATCTTGAGGCTGTGCCCTCTAGTCCTGCTGTCCTTTCTGAGCGGGAAGAGCCTCTCCACCTCTATCCTATCCATCCCCTTCATCATCTTATACGTCTCAATAAGATCCCCCCCTCATCCTTCTAAACTCCAACGAGTACAAACCCAGTCTATTCAGCCTCTCTTCATAGTTCAACCCCCTCATCTCCAGTATCAGCCTAGGGAACCTCCTCTGCACTCCCTCCAAGGCCAAAATATCCTTGCGCAAGTGCGGCGACCAAAACTGCGCACAGTACTCCAGCTGCGGCCTCACCAGTACCCTGTACAGTTGCAGCAAGACCGCCCTACTTTTATATTCTATCTCCCTCGCTATAAAGGTCAACATCCCATTCGCCTTCCTGATCACCTGCTGCACTTGCAGACTGGGTTTTTGCGACTCGTGCACAAGGACCCCCAGATCCCTCTAACAGCGAGTGTGAGACCAGGTTGGAGAACTTCCAGAGTTTAAAATCAGAGAGCTACTCGCGCACAGATTTACACAACTTCAATGGCTATAGCCACTTACCAGGAACACCAATAATGGCTATGATTGGGTAGAATATTTTGTCAGCTACGTCAATTGGTTCCACCATTTTCAAAGTGAAGTAATGTTTCCTTTTGTGCTGTTGCAGTCTCTCTGTTTTGAAACTCTGATGTTATGCATTGCCCTTAATGTAGACACAGCAGAAACACCTCAGGGACACCGAGGTAGCAACATGCTTGGAAGACTTTAAAAAAAAATGAACATCTGATTACGAAATTCCCTCAGTGGTGGGAAAGATGTATATTTTTAGATTGACTTTCTTCTTTCCGAGCACCGGAAAATGCAGATTAGACTGATCAACTCGGATTACAAGGTCGGGTGCTGTCCACTCAAACATCATAAGTCCCACCTCAAGAACTCAGATTGTTTCAGTCATACCTATCACTGGATCTTGACAATTCAGAAATTAATTATTATTGTGTGTCTCTCTCTCTGTGGTAATAACATAAGAACATAAGAAATAGGAGCAGGAGTAGGCCATCTAGCCCTTCGAGCCTGCCCCACCATTCAATAAGATCATGGCTGATCTGAAGTGGCTCAGTTCCACATTCCCGCCCTCTCCCCATAACCCTTAATTCCCCTGTCTATCAGAAACCTATCTACCCATGACTTAAATATATTTAGTGAGGTAGCCTCCACCACTTCAACGGGCAGAGAATTCCAGAGATTCACCACCCTTTGAGTGAAGAAGTTCCTCCTCAACTCCGTTCTAAACTGCCCCCCCTTTATCTTGAGGCTGTGCCCTCTAGTCCTGCTATCCTTTCGAAGCGGGAAGAATCTCTCCACCTCTACCCTATCCATCCCCTTCATTATCTTATACGTCTCTATAAGATCCCCCCTCATCCTTCTAAACCCCAACGAGTACAAACCCAGTCTATTCAGCCTCTCTTCATAGTTCAACCCCCTCAACTCCGGTATCAGCCTAATGAACCTCCTCTGCACTCCTTCCAAGGCCAAAATATCCTTGCGCAAGTGCGGCGACCAAAACTGTGCACAGTACTCCAGCTGCGGCCTCACCAGTACCCTGTACAGTTGCAGCGAGACCTCCCTGCTTTTATATTCAATCCCCCTCGCTATAAAGGCCAGTATCCCATTCGCCTTCTTGATCACCTGCTGCATCTGCAGACTGGGTTTTTGCGACTCATGCACAAGGACCCCCAGGTCCCTCTGCACCGTCGCATGCTGCAGCTTTTCACCCTTTAAATAGTAATCCCTCCTACTATTATTCCTGCCAAAGTGAATAACCTCACACTTGCTAACATTATACTCCATCTGCTCTGTGGTCTTCAACCATGGACATTCAGTTAGGTGAGTTAAGTGAGCATAAATTGAAAAATTCTGTTAATAGTCTGGAACTATTTATGTAGAAAGAAAATGATTTTATCCCTGAATCTAATGCAGCTCATAAAACTGAGAAAAGATTCAGAACCAATGGGACAACTCAGAAAATTCAGACCCTGCAGCACAAACACATCACCTCACAGAGCAATAAAATAAAACATATTTCGCTGGGACAACTAATGCATAGGCCCCAACTGATACTGGCCCCACGCCAGACCCCACTTGGGGTACTGTGCTCAGTTCTGGTTGCCTCATTACAGGGAGATAGATAGATAGAACATTCCAGCGCAGTACAGGCCCTTCGGCCCTCGATGTTGCGCCGACCAGTGGAACCAATCTAATGACCCTCTAACCTAAACTATTCCAATGTTATCCATATACCTATCCACTGACCATTTGAACGCCCTTAAAGTTGGCGAGTCCACAACTGCTGCAGGCAGGGCATTCCACGCCCTTACTACCCTCTGAGTCAAGAACCTACCTCTGACATCCGTCCTATAATTACCACCCCTCAATTTAAAGCTATGTCCCCTCGTGTTAGCCATCACCATCCGAGGTAAAAGGCTCTCACTGTCCACCCTATCTAACCCTCTGATCATCTTGTATGCCTCAATTAGGTCACCTCTTAACCTTCTTTTCTCTAATGAAAATAACCTCAAGTCCCTCAGCCTTTCCTCAAAAGACCTTCCCACCATACCAGGCAACATCCTGGTAAACCTCCTCTGCACCCTTTCCACATCTTTCTTATAATGCGGTGACCAGAACTGTACGCAATACTCCAAGTGCGGCCGCACCAGAGTTTTGTACAGTTGCAACATGATCTCACGGCTCCGAAATTCAATCCCTCTACCAATAAAAGCTAACACACCGTACACCTTCTTAACAACCTTATCAACCTGGGTGCCAACTTTCAGGGAACTGTGCACATGTACCCCGAGATCTCTCTGCTCATCAACACTACTAAGAGTCCTTCCATTAGCCCTATATTCTGTACTCCTGTTACTCTTACCAAAGTGAATCACCTCACACTTTTCCGTATTAAACTCCATTTGCCACCTCTCGGCCCAGCTCTGCAGCTTATCTATGTCCCTCTGCAAACTGTAACATCCGTCCTCACTGTCTACAACAGGACGTGGGATGTGGAAGCCATTGAAAGGATGCAGAGGAGATTATTCTGGGAGAGAAACATGGAAACATGTTAACATCTGGAGAGAGAGAGGGCGAGACGCGACTTGTGAGATGGACTGCAACTTAGAACATAGAACATAGAAAAACTACAGCACAACCAGGCCCTTTAGCCCACAAGTTGTGCCTTACATATCTCTACCTACTAGGCTTACCTATAACCCTTAATCTTAATAAGTCCCATGTACTCATCCAAAAGTCTCTTAAAAGACCCCAGCGAGTTCGCCTCTACCACCACCAACGGCAGCCGATTCCACTCACTCACCACCCTCTGAGTGAAAAACTTACCCCTGACATCTCCTCTGTACCTACTCCCCAGCACCTTAAACCTGTGTCCTCTCGTAGCGACCATTTCAGCCCTGGGAAATAGCCTCTGAGAATCCACCCTATCTATTCCTCTCAACATTTTATAAACCTCTATCAGGTCGCCTCTCAACCTTCATCTCTCTAAGGAGAAAAGACCGAGCTCTCTCAACCTATCTTCATAAGGCATGCCTCCCAATCCAGGTAACATCCTTGTAAATCTCCTCTGCACCCTCTCAATAGCTTCCACATCTTTCTTGTAATGAGGTGACCAGAACTGAGCACAGTACTCCAAGTGGGGTCTGACCAGGGGACTGGGTCAAAAGCTGGGAAAATGATTGGATAAGAATGAGAGAGGAAGACTTTGAGAGACAGAAAGTGAACAAGAGGAGAGTAAAAAGACAGCGGGGGAGGGAGTGAGGGCGTGGTGATGGGGGAAGTGGATAGTATGAAAGGTACAGAATATGTAACAGGAGCTTAAACTTACAGGGAATTCAGCTCCACCTTAAGTGTTGTGCTCACATTAAATATCTCAGCTGGAGTTTTTGTCCTGTTCTGGGTTATCCAACAGAGGAGAGGCAACTGGGGTGAGACACAAGGAGACAAATGGACTGAGAAAGTGATGGATGTAGAGGGAGAAGAGATACAGGCATACAGGTGAGTAAGTGAGAGATGTAACTTGAATGAGAGAGAGGTAGGCATAAGTGCTGAGAGACTGAGAGACATAGAAATGGGGATGCACTGAGCAAGGTGCACATATGGGATGAGAGACACACAGGTGGGGTCATTGAGAGATGGGATGAGAGGTGGCGAAAACTGTATCCATAAAGTGAAATGAGCTGAGAGAAGTTGGGATGAGGGGAGGGAGAGAGGGAGTGAGTTTTTGTGTGCAGGTGTGTGAGGTTGCATGTGTGTGCTTCTGTGTGTCAGTGCGTGCATAAGTATGTCAAAGAGAGGAAGTGTTTGAGTGTGATACAGGACGACAGAGGGAGTGTGGATGTTGTCAAGAGTGAGAATGTTTGATAGTGTCTGTTTTTGTGGAGCTCGAATATGTTTACTGTGCGCAGTTCTGGTCGCCTCATTACAGGAAGGATGTGGAAGCTATTGAGAGGGTGCAGAGGAGATTTACAAGGATGTTGCCTGGATTGGGAGGCATGCCTTATGAAGATAGGTTGAGGGAGCTGGGACTCTTCTCCCTGGAGAGACGAAGGTTGAGAGGCGACCTGATAGAGATTTATAAAATGTTGAGAGGTATAGATAGGGTGGATACTCAGAGGCTATTTCCCAGGGCTGAAATGGTCGCTACGAAAGGACACAGGTTTAAGTTGCTGGGGAGCAGGTACAGAGGAGATGTCAGGGGTAAGTTTTTCACTCAGAGGGTGGTGAGTGAGTGGAATCGGCTGCCGTCGGTGGTGGTGGAGGCGAACTCGCTGGGGTCTTTTAAGAGACTCTGGATGAGTACATGGGATTTAATGGGATTGAGGGTTATAGATAGGCCTGGTAGGTATGGATATGATCGGCACAACTTGTGGGCTGAAGGGCCTGTTTGTGCTGTAGTGTTCTATGTTCTACGTTTGTGTTTCTCTGTGTGTGAGAAAGTGTATGATTGTGTGTGTGTTAATATCTGTGTGTGACAGAGTATGTGTTTGAGGCAGTGAAGTGTATGTGAATCCTTGAATGTGTGTGAGACTGAAAGTGTGTCTGAGTATTTCTGTGCGTGTGTGTGTGTGTGTGTGTGTGTGCGTGCGTGTGTGTGTGTGTGTGTGTGTGTGTATCTGTGATTCTATTGATTATTGTCACATGTATGAGTATACAGTGAAAAGTACTGAACATTGGCTTTGTCATCTGCAAACTTGAAAATCGACTTGGATGGTAAATTGACCACACAGCCAAAAATGCAAAGGTCAGGGTGCTGAGGGCACAGCCTTGCGGAGCACCGGTGTTGAGGATGATCGTGTAGGAGATGTTGTTGCCTATCCCTAATCCTTAATGACTTTGGTCTGTGGGTGAGGAAGTATACAATCCAGATACAGAGGTAGGAGCCAAAATCCGGGCAGATGAGCCTCGTAGGAATAATGGTGTTAAAGGCTGAACTGAATAGGAGCCTGACATGGGGTATCTCTGTTACCAGGTGTTCCAAGCTTGATGGAGATGTCTCCTGCTCTGGACGCGTTGCAGTGACAGGCAAACTGTAATAGATCCATCAGTCTGGCAGGCAGGAATTGATTTGTGCCATCTGAAGCACTTCAGATTGATGGATGTCAGAGACACTGGACGGTAGTCATTGAGACACACTGCTGGCTTTTCTTTGCTATGGAAGATGGTGACATATTGAAGCAGATGGAATTCATATTGATGTAAAGACAGGTTGAAGATGTCATGAGTACCGCTGCCAGCTGGTCCGTGCAGGACCTGAGAGGCCGTCCTGATACCCCATCTGGGCCAGTTGCTTTCCAAGGGTTGACTTTTGAGAAGACTGCGCTGATGTTGGCACTGGTGACCTCGGGTATAGGTTTGTCTGAAGGTTTTGGGGTGGAGGGCATGCTGTCACTGACCTCTTGCTCAAAACAGGAATAGAATGTGTTGAGTTAATCTGGGCGGGGTACCTTGGAGACAGTGATTTTACTGGCCTTAATCTTGTAGCCTGTTAGTGCACCTGCAGTTATAGCGATCATTGGGGAGTGTGTCAGTATTTACTGTGATTTACGGTGTGGGTGGTGCGGTAGCACAGTGGGTTAGCACTGCTGCTTCACAGCTCCAGGATCCTGGTTTCGATTCTCGGCTCGGGTCACTGTCTGTGTGGAGTTTGCACATTCTCCTCGTGTCTGTGTGGGTTTTCTCCGGGTGCTCCGGTTTCCTCCCACAGTCCAAAGATGTGAGGGTTAGGTTGATTGGCCATGCTAAAATTGGCCCTTAGTGTCCAGGGATGTGTAGGTTAGAGGGATTAGTGGGTATAATATGTAGGGATATGGGGGTAGGGCCTGGGTGGGATTGTGTTCGGTGCAGACTCGATGGGCCGAAGGGCCTCTTTCTGCACTGTAGGGTTCTATGATTATTGGGGAGTGTGTCAGTATTTACATTGATATTTTATTAATATTTCTACCCAGTTTACATTTCTTGTCTGAGAATTCCTCGCGGTAAAATTAATCCCTCTGCATTGTCGTAGCATTGAAATCAATGTCTAGAATGTGCTATCTGGGGAGCTGGTGGGAACAGGTGCGATAGTGTCATTTAAAGGCCATATGAATATATGAACGGGGTGGGAATGGAAGGATTGGAACGCTGTAAGTGTGGATGGTTTTAGTTTAGGCAGGCGTCATGATTGGTGCAGATTTGGAGAATCGAAGTGCCTGTTCCTGTGCTGTTCTTTGTTCTTTGCAGGACAGGAATGGAGTAACCATAGTGAAACTGGGCATCACTGAGCAGGATATTGCTGAGCATCTGGTGCTTGTTAACATTGTTTATGCCCCTTTCCAGCAGGATTGAATGGGAAATGTGGACAGATACTGTGCCTTTAAGACATTTATTTTACACATGTCATTGTGCAGTGTCTGTTGTAGCAGTTTTAGGCACTTGGAGCTGTTACATAGAACATAGAACATTACAGCGCAGAACAGGCCCTTCGGCCCACGATGTTGCGCCGACCAGTTAAAAAACAATGACCCTCTAACCTAAACCAAACCCTTACCATCCATAAACCTATCCACGGATCTCTTAAACGCCCCCAAACTAGGCACATTTACAACTGCAGCAGGCAGGGCATTCCAATCCCTCACCACCCTCTGGGTAAAGAACCTACCCCTGACATCCGTCCTATAACTACCACCCCTTAATTTAAAGCTATGCCCCCTCGTGCTAGCTTTCTCCATCCGCCACCTCTCGGCCCAGCTCTGCAAGTCTCCCTGTAAACTATGACACCCTTCCTCACTATCTACCACACCTCCGACTTTGGTGTCATCAGCAAATTTACTAATCCACCCAACTACACCCTCATCCAGATCATTAATAAAAATTACAAACAGCCCCAAAACAGATCCCTGAGGCACACCACTCGTAACTGAACTCCATGACGAATACTTACCATCAACCACCACCCTCTGTCTCCTATCTGCTAGCCAATTCCTGATCCAATTAACTAAATCACCCTCAATCCCATACATCTGCATTTTCTGCAGAAGCCTTCCATGGTGAACCTTATCAAACGCCTTACTAAAGTCCATATATACCACGTCAACTGCCTTACCCCCATCCACCTCTTCGGTCACTTTCTCAAAAAACTCAATAAGGTTACATCTCCCTGCATCCAATATTGCAGCAGCACAATTGATTCTGTTGGCTAAAATGTTGTCTTTAATCTGAACGAATGCTAGGCAGTGGGATAGCTTGATCTTGGGTTTGGATATAGCTCGCACAACATTGAGGGCCGAAGGGCCTGTACTGTGCTGTATTGTTCTATGTTCTACGTGCTGCCATTTTCCACTAGGATTTTGCAGATTGGGATTATTAGCAGGTATGGCCAGCTGTTGGGGCCAGCTGCGCTTACAGACAATATTCAAGCTAATGCTTTGATTTTTGAGTCCAGATTGAGAGGTGTCTCTCTTTTCCCCTCTCTGAAGTTGCAGGCTGGAATCTGCTGGAGAGAAGTTTCATTCTTGGAGATTCTGCTGTCCTGATGTGGGTCTCCCTCTGAGAGTTGCTGCTTTGGAAGCTGCAGCAGTAAAGATGCCTCTGTCTGTCTCTGGGGGTCTCGAGACTGGGAACTTCCAGAGGCTGGGTTTCCTTCTCTGAGGTCTTGAGGATATATCCACCTCTGAAAACTGCTGTCGGGATCTCTGTCCAGAAGCTGAAAATTCAGCATCACGTGAACATACTTGTTTTTGTACTAACTAATTCTAAAGAATGGTGTATGTTTATGAGGTATTTCTTTAAATTGGAATAACAGGGATGGCTTGATGTTCAGGATTATACTTTGCCATATCTAAGTATTTTAATGGGCAAAAGTTATGCTAAATCTGTTTCTTACGTTCTAACTACCTTCTTAAATGAAGTTGATTTTAGTGAAAGTTTCCTCGCGGATAAATTGAATCAGACCTGGAGTGAAACACCTTTTTCTTATCCTAATGGCAAAATCAAATGCGGAAGTTGAGACCTAGGCTAACTGCATAATATACCTTAGGTTGCCGATATGGAGGGAGTCCCAGGAGTTTGATGCAGCGACAGTGAAGGAAGGGCCCATATATTTCCAAGTCAGGATGTTGCGTGGCTTGGAGGGGAAGTTGGAGGTGGTGGTGTACCCGTGTACCTGCTGTGGTTGTCGGTCTTGGAAAAGGTTGCAGGTCTGAAGCTGCTGTGTAAGGATCTTTAGTGAATTTCTGCAGCTTGTACACACTCCTGCTCCTGAGAGTTGGTGGTGGAGGGAGCGGATGTGTGTAGATGTGGTGCCAAACAAGCGGGCTGCTTTGTCCTGGATGGTGTCAAGCTTCTGGAGTGTTGTTGGAGCTGCAGCCATCCAGGTCAGTGGGGAGTATTCCATTACACTCCTGACCAGAAGCAACGCACTTGAGCCTGGAGCTAACAGCAATCATCTATCTGCTGATCCAAAGATTAGCATTGACTCCCCCAAACCCCAGTACACATGCAAGGAGCACCGCCCCTCCCCCCCCCCCCACCTCCTCACCAACTTTAAAGCCCCTGTGTCCTCCCTGCACTCCAGGGACTGCAGCTGAATAGGATTTAATCCGCTTGCTCATTTCAGCACCACTGCACCTGCCCCACACATCTGGAAATTACACTGGCAATGACATTGTACTTACAATCTATACTTTCAATTGTAATCATCCAGGGTTCTCCCAGAATTTGTATTTATAATTGAAACCATCCAGTAATTCCTCAGAACTGTTATTTAGTTTTGCAACAACCCAGTTCTCCACCGGAATCTGTATTTATAACTGTAAACATCCCGCACCCACCCAGGAGCTGCATTTACAATGGGAAACAGCCAGGACTCCCTGAAAAACTAGTATTGATATTTATAACAATCCAGCACTCCCCCAAAATCTGTATTTCTAATTGTAAACAACCAGGACACCCCAGAATCTGTATTTATAATAGTAAACATACACAACTCCCCAAAATGCTTTGTTTATAATTGTAAAAAGTCTGTGACACCCCAGGATCTGTATTTATAATAGTAATAAATTATAATAGCAATTCAAAAATCTGTGTTTATAATTGCAAACATCCAAGACTCCCCCAGAATCTACATTTATAATTGTAAACATTGCAGATTCCTCCAGTAACTGTGCTTCTAAACATAAGCAGACAGGACTCTCTCCGAGCCATACACTAAGATCATGGCGGGAATGTGGAACTGAGCCACGACAGATGAGCCATGATCTTATTGAATGGCGGGGCAGGCTCGAAGGGCTAGTTGGCCTACTCCTGTTCCTATTTCTTATGTTCTTATGAACCTGTTTTTGTGATCTTAACCATCCCGTAATCGCCAGGAACGGTGTTTGTAACAACTTAGGACTCTCTCAGACTCTGATTTATAATTGTAACCATCCAGGACTCTCTAAGGATTTGCATTTATGATTGTAAACATCTAGCCCTCCCCCAGAATCTGTGTTTATAACTGTAACCACAACTCTCCCGGAATCTGTATTTGTAATTGTAACCATCCAGGGCTGCCCAAAGTCTGTATTTACAGTAGTAAAAATACAGAACACTTCAAACATCTGAGTTTATAATTTTAAACATTCAATACTCCCCCAGAATCTGCATTTATAATTGTAAACATCGCGGATTCCTCCAGTAACTGTGCTTGTAAACATAAGCAAACAAAACTGTCAATTGTGTTACTTATAGAATTCAAGTGCTTCTACCTGCTGTGATATGCTACAAACCTGTGGCTCTTGAAAAATATACTCTTTCTCTGGATTTTAGTATGGTGTAAGAGGGGGCTGCGTTCAAGATGGAAATGAAAGACCCTTGTCAGACCCCACTTGGAGTACTGTGCGCAGTTCTGGTCGCCTCACTACAGGAAGGATGTGGAAGCTATTGAGAGGGTGCAGAGGAGATTTACAAGGATGTTGCCTGGATTGGGAGGCATGCCTTATGCAGATAGGCTGAGGGAGCTGGGACTCTTCTCCCTGGAGAGACGAAGGTTGAGAGGTGACCTGATAGAGGTTTATAAAATGTTGAGAGGAATAGATAGGGTGGATTCTCGGAGGCTATTTCCCAGGGCTGAAATGGTCGCTACGAGAGGACACAGATTTAAGGTGCTGGGGAGTCGGTACAGAGGAGATGTCAGGGGTAAGTTTTTCACTCAGAGGGTGGTGAGTGAGTGGAATCGGCTGCCGTCGGTGGTGGTGGAGGCGAACTCGCTGGGGTCTTTCAAAAGACTTCTGAATGAGTACATGGGATTTAATGGGATTAGGAGTTACAGATAGTTCTATGGCTTGGTAGGTATGAATATTTTCGGTGCAACTAGTGGGCCGAAGGGCCTGTTTGTGCTGTAGTGTTCTATGTTCTATGAAAGATGGCCATGTGTAATGGAAGCATAGTGCAGAGGGATTGTTACTGGACCAGAAATCCGGTGACCCAGAGTATACTTGGTGGACCCGGGGAAAAAATCCCATCATGGCAGATGAGATTGATAGTAAAACGCGATATAGGGCGGCCTGACAGGGAAAATAGATGGAGAAGACTGAGGGCGAGGCCTGATTCAGGTGTTCAAGATTATATTCAGCACGGACAGGGTGGATGGGGACCAGCTATTCCCCTTAGCTGAAGGGTCAGTCACGAGGTGACACAAGTTAAAAGTGAGATTGGGATTTCAGGATAACCTTTTTGGGTGGTGATGGTCTGGAATGCACTGCCTGGGGCAGTTATGGAAACAGGACCTGGGTGAGTACTTGTCAGGCCATAATATTCAAGGCTGTGGGCCCGGTGCTGGGAAGTAAGATTAGGTGGGCAGGGCAGGGCATGTATCGATGCAAACTCGATGGGCCGAAGGGCCTCTCCTGCACTGTCATGTTCTGTGATTCGGATTCTGTGAAGTTGGTATGGACCACAAATGCTGGCTGAACCAGTGAGTCCCACAACCTGTGGACGAATAGAAGAAAGGGGTGGCACTTTGGCACAATGGGGCAGCACAGTGGCAGAGTGCTTATCACTGCTGCCTCACAGCACTAGGGACCCAAGTTCAATTCCTGGCTTGGTTAATGTGTGTGTGGAGTTTGCACATTCTCCCTGTGCCTGCATGGGTTTCCCCTGAGTGCTCCAGCTTCCTCCCGCAGTCCAAAGATGTGTGGGTTAGGTTGATTGGCCACGCTAAACTAACCCTAATTGTCAGGGGGGATTAGTAGGGTAAATAAGAGGGGTTATGGGAATCGGGCCTGGATGGGATTGTGCTCCGTACAGAATCGATGGGCCAAATGGACTCCTCCTGCACTGTAGTGATTCTTTAATTCTAAAGGCCATTGATTATTCCACCCAGTTCGACCCCCTCCTCACCCTCCCCCAACTTGGAAGAGCGTCCTCTCTCTGCAGCCTCTGCTCCATTTGTGGTCATGTCACAGACCCAGACACATCGTGACTACAGTCCCCACATCTCAACCAGAGTTGGGTTGCAAATTCCCTGTCCTCTCTGAGTGTACGCAGCAGCTCATAACACAACCCCCAGAGACACGTCCACGGCACCTCCACTAACATTCCATTCGAGGAGTTGGTCAAAAGCCCTCAGCTGCAGGGTCAATGCCGGGGTCACTCCACATCGCGTTAGACAACGTTCCACGTGCTGCTGAACACACGTTGAGCTGAGAGTGACTGACTAACCACAGTCCAAGATTCACAGACATGTGCCAGAGCTGCTGAAACACCCTGTCCAACATGGAGCTCCACACGGGAGACACCAGGAACAGAACTCACAGGGGAGTTCCTGTTTTCACAATTCTGTCACCCTGGACACCAACGATTCTACAGAGCAAAAAAATAAGCCCGAGATACAGAGCAATAGAAATTTACTTTAATCAAGAAATTGTACAAATGCTTAAAGTGAACAAGTTGCAGACATCTCGGAAAAGGCAATATGAGACATTGGAGGAAATATTCAAGGACAAGAAAGGAATATTAAAATTGAGGTGCTGCTAGATCGATAGCATTAGCACGAGTGGGCAAAACGACCACTACAGACTCAGGGTGAAGTTCAATAACGGAACAGCTTTATTGTCTTTTACGTTGACGGAGAAGCGCAGTCAGGACATACAATCGGACTGTCCCGAAAGCGCTCTGCCTGTCCCTCGCAGCGGGCTGTAGTTATACCCGAACTTCAGTGCACTGTGCGATTCAAATGCTAATACTTTATTTACAGTATTCGACCTTAACCATCCCTTCTCAATGTTTCCAAGTGTTGAGGAAATTGTTTTAGGTGTGCGTTAATTGTTTTGTCTGATTGGTTATTTAATAGTCTAGAATCTCCGGGGTTTGAACCATAGGCGTGTGATTGATCTCAAAAGAGGTTTCGAGGGGCCAGGAATGTTTCCTTAACGATGCTAATTTTAGGTGTCTCCATGGGTTGTTTGACTGTTTTGGAGGTGCTGATTTTGATGGGGTGGAGATTTAGTTCCTGTCGGTGCCATCCTGTCCGGCTTCCCTTGTGTGCCGGCCCTCATTTGCATTCTAAAAGCATGCTGATCAGTGTCTGTTACTTTGTGATTTTTTGTGGAGAGGCTCTGAGGGTAACTTTAGTCTGCTTCCATTTTGTGTGCCCAATTTCATAAAATTTGTTGTCCGAAAACAATTGAAACAGCTTGCTGATGTTACGTTCAAAGACTGACTCACATTCCCATCCTAAGCTGCACACAGTGTGGATGCAATATTTTCCCAGCATGAGGAGATGTACAGGACACGCTGGTACTGACCAGCACTGAGACTGCATCATTTATTGATCTAGATTTCTGTAGCACAGGTAGAAGAGGGTCTGTCAGAGAGAGGTATGTTGTGGTTAGTGTGGCCAAAATGTTGTCTGATTTCAAGAAGAAATTAGACACAGTTTTTGAGGCTAAAGGTTTATGGGGGGGGAAACGGGGAGAAATCAGGATATTAAATTTGATGATCAACCATAATCAAAATAAATGGAAATTGGAAGGGCCAAATGGCCTCATCCTGCTTCCAGTTTCTCTGTTTCTAGGGGATTGGGGAAGGGGGGGATTATGTGGGGTGGGGATTTTCAGCCTCTGTACACGTGTGAACAGACAAAGACATTCCATGAAATTTATAGAGAGTGGGACAATCAGGCATTTGAATCATTGTGGGATTTGGTCAGGAATTTCAGGCGTTTCCAGATCAGCTGGTTACAGAGGCCAGAGAGAACAGGGTGATGAGTAAAGTGGATTTAGTGAGAGTTGGGATATGGGCAGCAGAGTTTGAGATGAGCTTTGATTCTGCAGCTTTGTAAAGTTGGGAGTTTGCTCAGAATTGGAGAAGTTACGTCTGAAATACAGTGACAGTTGGGGTGAACTCACCTCAGGTACAGGATTGGTGGCAGTGGATAGGGATCAGGGATTGTGAGTGGAAAAGAAGTGAATGTCCATATTCCCAATACTGAAGTATCAAAGAGAGTGATACAATGAAACATGGTTTATAAATATACTCGCTGATATAGAGACTTACCAGAGAACACAATGGGGGCAATTCAGCTAATCTGAACTTACAAAAGTATTGAAACCTTCATGTTGTGTAGGATTCATTAATGGATATAGAGACTCAACACTAACAGTAAAAGCAATAGCAATGCAAAGTGAATGGCAAGATCATTTATACAGAAAATCGGCTTTGTCTAATTAATAACTGGATACAGAGACTTACCAGGGACAAAAATAGCCAGGATTGGATAGTAAAATCCTTGAACAAACCAGAGAGCATTTCGGTTCCAAGACAGTAGCGATAGCCCGGCAAACCAATTGGTAGCCAGTGAAGTTCCAAAGAAAAACTCCTACCATTTGTTGTAAAATTCCAGTCCATTGCTCCCGGATTCTGATCTACTCTTGACACATTCCGGTCCAATCTTCCAAGATTTTGATCCATTGTTGGAACATCCCAGTTCACTGTTCTCAGATTCTGCTCTCTCTCCTTTCCCTCTCGTTGTAGCTGCTGATCTGTGTTAGTGTCAAAGTTGAGACTTCCACTGATCCTGTGGGATAACACGTTGAACGCAATCTCTTCTCCAAAACAGAAGGGAAACCTCCAGTGACGCTGATCGGGTCCATGGAGACTGATGTTAATCACAGTCACTGAACAAACACCTTCAGCTAACCCTGTTCCATCCAACACTTCTTACATTACACTTCCCCAGTCTGCAATGGGATGGTGAGATTCAGAGAGGGATGGAAAGGTGAAAATAATGGAGAGTTTGGCCATTATCTTTCAAGTTTCGTTCGACATGGGAGTGGTCCCTCAGTTTTCATAGTTGTGGCTTGAGATGAAGTTATCATCAGTCAGGATTGAGAGAGAATGCTGAAATCTAAGCTGCTGTTAAACCTTATCTGTTGTTGAATACACAGGCATGTAGAGAGCAACCTTAGCAAGAGGCTTCACATAGAACTATTTCTCAGTGTTATTTACAGACCAACCTCAGCAAGAGGCTTCACACATAATTATCTCTGAGAGTTATGTACAGATCAACGTTAGTCCAAAGCTTCACATCTCTCAGTGTCATGCACAGCATAAGCTTAGCAAGAGGCTCTTTTACTGTGGTGGGGCATTTCAAAAGGAGGTACAGGGCAGGCAGCACTCCTGGGGCATCAGGGACACTCCTGTATCAAATAACACAAGTTCAGTATAAGGGAGGGGGAGGGATTGGGGCAGTATGCCACTTAATTAGAATATGTCACTGGGATGAATGTTCGGCTGATGATCACTTTCATGCCAAATGCCAACCTGGCTGTCAGTGAAGTTTGGGAATGCCCCCGCCAGTTTTCTGAACACAGTGTATCTCAAGTGCAGCAGGATGAACAGGGTGGCACAGAGAAGTCCGTACCACTAAAATGTCAGCCGTGGCTCTCCAGATGCCAGCCCTCAAGGGGACAGCTGCCAAGGGCAGCATCAGCAATAGGGTGCAGAATGGTGCTGACAGCCTCACCTCTGAAGTACATCTTTGGGAGACACGTACACTCAGTGCTAGACCAGGTAGGATGTGGGTTACCAAGAGGGCACGAATGAAGGACTGCACCAGTTAGTTTTGTGATTGTACTGTGAATTTAAGAAATATATTCTAATCATGCTCCTTCTGCAATTCTTGACAATTTCTTGGCACTGCGTTTTCTGTAGCCATTGTTCTGTACTGTTACTGAAGCAGTATAACTGGTATCATGTTGATATTGATCTGAACTAATGCAGTATCTGGTAGTTTTAATAGCCCCTTAAGACTGCAGAGTGGAGCTTGTTTGGGGTTGATTGACAGGTCATGCCTTGAGGCCAGGGACAGCTACATTTCACAAGAAACTCCAGTTTGAAGTTATCAGCTTAAAGTGGAGAGAAGCACTGATACTTTCTCCCTGCCTCTGGCTTTCTGTAACTGTTTTTGGAAGCTGCCCGAGATTAGGTTACACCTCTGAAGTTTAGCTGTGTTGACAATATCCTTTGCTTGGTGTGGATTTTTGTTCACAGGTATGTCAAAGCTGAAGATACAGCATTACTTGAGCATACCTGCATTTTGTGCTAAGTCTGTATATCTGTGATGGTGTTTATGTTGGAACAACAGAGATAGCCAGCTGTCTGGATTAATTCTTATAACTGGTAAAAGTTTTTTTTTATGTTTGAACTGGGTTTTTTATAAACTTTGTTTGCTGAAAGACTCCTAGTTGGTCATTTGAATCATACCTGGTGAGATGGCACTGTGCCTTTTAGGCGTATATTTTAATTATGTTTCTTTGCAGATTTTCCAAGCAGACTATTTTTGCACCATTTTTTGTAACTGTTGTCTCTAATTGTTGCCGAAGTAACGGACAGAATGTTTATTGTTAATATGGCCCATTACAGCATCTTGGGAGTTTAATGATCATTTCGGAATTGCTGGATTGAGAATGATTGACAGGCTAGGTGCTGCCTTGGGTCAGTCTGTTTTCCATGGAGAAACACAGTAAGAAGTCTGACAACACCAGGTTTAAGTCCAACCGATTTATCTGATGAAATAAATTAGACTTACACCTGGTGTTGTCAGACTTCTCACTGTGTTTACCCCAGTCCAACGCCAGCCATGACTTCCATGGAGAATCAAGGTTTTAGTTTCATTTTCTCAGATGCTGTTTTGAAAACACCGCCTCTTATTTTCCCTCTGTTTTGAGTTGAAAATTCTGCTGTCTGTGAGTATCTAGCTAGAAGGTAGCGGAAGAAGGCAGCGTATTCTACCAGAGTCATGGTGAATGTTCCAGGACTGGGAAGCCTCAGAGGTTTAGTTCAGCACTCAGAGGACCAAAACAGGTGTTCAAAAGCTGCAACATTCATGTCAACATGCCCGCTTTTTGTGCCAGATCTGGAAAGTGCTGTATGCTTGCAGGATGCTGTTTGTCTTGGATTAACATAAATAGTTTGCAGTTATACACTATCATATTTGATTCTAGTAATTTGAAAGAGTTTTGCTAAATTGTTTTGTTATATTCCAGTTGCATTGTTAAATAAACCTTATCTGATAAAAATCTTCCAGTGGGTCACTTGAATCATGTAACGAGTGAAAGACAAGTGTGAGGTTATCCACTTTGGCAGGAATAATAGTAGGAGGGATTATTATTTAAAGGGCAAAAAGCTGCAGCATGCTATGGTGCAGAGGGACCTGGGGGTCCTTGTGCACGAGTTGCAAAAACCCAGCCTACAGATGCAGCAGGTGATCAAGAAGGCGAATGGGATGCTGGCCTTTATAGCGAGGGGGATAGAATATAAAAGCAGGGAGGTCTTGCTGCAACTGTACGGGGCACTGGTGAGGCTGCAGCTGGAGTACTGTGAGCAGTTTTGGTCACCGCACTTGCGCAAGGATATTTTGGCCTTGGAGGGAGTGCAGAGGAGGTTTACTAGGCTGATACTGGAGTTGAGGGGGTTGAACTATGAAGAGAGGCTGAATAGACTGGGTCTGTACTCGTTGGAGTTTAGAAGGATGAGGGGGGATGTTATTGAGACGTATAAGATGATGAAGGGGATGGATAGGGTAGAGGTAGAGAGATTCTTCCCGCTTAGAAAGGATAGCAGAACTAGAGGGCACAGCCTCAAGATAAGGGGGGTGCAGTTTAGAAAGGAGTTGAGGAGGAACTTCTTCACTCAAAGGGTGGTGAATCTCTGGAATTCTCTGCCCATTGAAGTGGTGGAGGCTGCCTCGCTAAATATATTTAAGACGCGGGTAGATAGGTTTTTGGTAGGCAAGGGAATTAAGGGTTATGGGGAGAGGGCGGGAAAGTGGAACTGATCCACTTCAGATCAGCCATGATCTTATTGAATGGCGGGGCAGGCTCGCAGGGCTAGATGGCCGACTCCTGCTCCTATTTCTTATGTTCTTATGAGAGACCTTATGCTCAGCCATGCCAAGTTCCAATGTAAAACTTAGAGTCTTGGCCATCTTTATAAAACTCCTTGGAGTTTCTGGCCTGGTTCTTAACAGAAGCCACTGTGGATGTGAACGGGAGGTCTGGTTTTGGAACTTGTAATGCTCTAATGCTTTACTCAGAGGGTAGTAAGGGCGTGGAATGCCCTGCCTGCAGCAGTTGTGGACTCGCCAACTTTAAGGGCGTTCAAATGGTCAGTGGATAGGCATATGGATAACATTGGAATAGTTTAGGTTAGAGGGTCATTAGATTGGTTCCACTGGTCGGCGCAACATCGAGGGCCGAAGGGCCTGTACTGCGCTGGAATGTTCTATAATGCTCGTGTTGTGGGTAATTTTAATTCTGAAACACTGTGTGTGAGCTGTTCAGTCTATCGCCATGGTGAACTATTCAAAAGATCAGATAGTAGGGCAGCTTTAGTGACAAAGAGGTTGAGAGGCGACCTGATAGAAGTTTACAAAATGTTGAGAGGAATAGATAGGGTGGACTCTCAGAGGCTATTTCCCCAGGTTGAAATGGTCGCTACGAGAGGACACAGATTTAAGGTGCAGGGAGGGAGGTTCAGAAGTGATGTTAGGGGTAAGTTTTTCACTCAGAGGGTGGTGAGTGAATGGAATCGGCTGCCGTCAGTGGTGGTGAAGGCGAACTCGCTGGGGTCTTTTAAAAGACTTCTGGATGAGTATATGGGGTTTAATGAGATTGAGGGTTATAGATAGGTCTGTAGGTTGGTAGGTGTTGATGTGATCGGCGCAACTCGTGGGCCGAAGGGCCTGTTTGTGCTGTTCTATGTTCTATAAATATGATTCCTACAGAACATATTAATCCTAAAAAATCCTAGAAAAGCAAATTCACATTTTACAAAAGTTAAGAAAAGCCCACCAATGCCTCTACTTTCTCAGAAGAGGAAGGAAATTTGACACGTCAGCTACAAGTCTCACCAGATGCACCATAGAAAGCATTCTTTCTGGTTGTAGCTTGGTATGTCTCCTCTTCTGACCAAGACCTCAAGAAACTACAAAGAGTCATGAACGAAGTCCGGTCCATCAGTCAAACCAGCCTCCCATCCATTGATGCTGTCTACACTTCCCACTGCCTCAGAAACGCAGCCGGCATAACCAAGGAATACACACCACCCAGGCGTACACTTTCTTCCATCAGGAAAAGACACAAAAGTCTGAGGGCATCTCCACGTACTCAAACACAGCATCTCCAGTGCTGCCATCAGGCCTTTGAATAGACCTACCTCTCATTAAGTCTTTCTCAGCAAGCTACCTATGACTGTAGCACGTCATTCTGCACTCTATCATTTCCTTCTCTATGTGTGGTATGCTTTGTCTGTATAGCACAAGAAACAATTCTTTTCACTGTATACCAATACATGTGACAATAATAAATTAAGTAAAATCAATAATTTCCCGGGATGGGCAGCCACCTAATCCATCCCATGTGCTTTTCTGCATTCCCAGGGGTGACCATAGTTCCCAAAAACACCACCTGACCCTTCATTATTTTCACAATATTTTCTAATCCTGATGAAGGAAGGAGGGTTAGTAATCCATCGCACAATTAGGGACGTTTATCTCTTGTGCTTATTCATCTACATATTGGACTAAACACTCGGGTCGTGAAAAACTATTGAATCCTGTAGCGAACCAGCCCTGGGAAATGGGTGTAATTCTGGAACACCCGGGGGGGGGTAAACAGTTCCGTGTGTGCTGTTGGTTTTTGAAATTTAAGTGTGAATTTACATTGGTGCAGCTGATTGAAAGGAGAAGACCAGAACACATTGTTAATTCTTAAATCACTGAAATATAATATACCAGCTTTGACAAAAGGTCATCTGGACTCGAAACATCAGCTTTTTTCCCTCCTCAGCTGCAAGACCCGCTGAGATTTTCCAGTGTGTTTTCTTTCTGTGTTATATTCCAGCGTGCGCAGTAACTTATCTCATGAAATAATGAAAAAAAAAATTTATAATTAAAATAGACTTTAACCATATTCACATTTAATTTAACGTAACGACCTTAAAGTTTTTGCACTAAAATATATTTTATAACTTTAACACCACAAACAATAAAATCTTTTTCTGCTTTAACAAAACGGTTCCTATCATTTTGAAGATAAGATAGTAAGGGGGGGGGGTGCGGCTGGTGAGGGGTTTGAAATGAGGAACGGATGCAAGAGAGGGAAAGGGAGTGTTTGGACATATTAACTACAAATATTAAAAGCTCATTGTCCAAAAGCAGCAGCCGCCAGGTGATCTCGAGCTGCCCTTTCATCACCTGGACTTCCCCATCAGGATCCACATTCCCGTCACCCAGCTCTTCCATCTCCGTTGGCAAGTAATCATCTATGTGAATGTTCGGTGTCTGTTGGAGGGTAAAGTTGTGCAATGTACAAAACCCTACCACAATCTTTGTCACTGTCTCTGGTCCATACTGAGCCCCTGACTAGCCAGACATCGAAAACGAGACTTCAGTCCACCGATTGTCCTGTCCCCCACCTGACACATAGATACATGAGGACATTGTAACGCTCCTGTGTTTGATTGTTGGACTTGTGGAACGATATAAGTCACGTTCTCAGCGTGTATCCCGTATCACCCAGTAACCATCTTGTATTTCCAGGTGCTGTTATTTTGGTAAGAGATAATTCTGAACTCTCAAGAAAGGATGAGTCATAGCCTTGTCCCCAGAGTTTGCCTTTACTCTGAGGATATTTATTTGTGCATCAAACGTTATCATAACGTTTAAACAATGGAATCCTGTTGATAACAAGACAGTGTCATCTTTTGTTGTCTTCAGTGCAATATGGTGTTCCATCAATTGCTACAATTACCTTTGGAAAATCAACAATCCCATGGAATGCAACTGATTTCTCCTTCATCTTTGCAGGGACTGTGTCAACAATAATAAACTCAGAAGATACATGAAAAATCACGTTTATTACCTGGTGAATGGAAATCCTCGCAGCATTTTATGAAATTTACAAATGCCACTGATGGCTAGCTGAAAGGATACAGATGGAAAACAATCAGTGCTGCTATGATTTTCATCTCCACTGTTGAGGCAATGCAGCAGTTAGAGTTGGGCTTCAGGTCTTCTCAAAGGTGTCCCATTGCCTCCTTGCTGAAGTGCAGTCACCTGGCACACATCTCCTCTGGCATCATTTCATACAATGTCCTTTGCCCGTACACTCTCACAGGTGGATTTGCTTCTTCGTCAGGTAAGACATAGCCTGGCTCCTCACTGATGAAGTCTGTGCCTACGCTGAAGTCGCAAAAGTGTAACAGTGATTCTGGAGCTCATTCTAATAGTCTGAGGCTGGAATGCCTGTGGGGTATGACTCCAGATTTACAATCTGCCTAGGATTCTACATTCTTGTCAGAGAGATGTTCACATCAGAAGATTTGCAGACATCAATTAAGGCATTAAACTTTTCTAAGGCATTGAAAGAAATTACTTAGGTGTGAAAGAATCAACAGAAACTACATTATTACGTTATTTATGTCTTTCTTTACTGAGGCTTCTAAGAATCAACATAAACTACACTGTTAAATTATTCATGTACTTTGCTACTGAGGCTTGTAAGAATAATAACATTTTTAAATTATTTATATATTTTGTTATTGATGTTTGTAAGAATCAACATAAACTACCTCATTAAATTATTGATATATTTCATCACTGAGGCTTGTAAGGTCATACAGTGGAACGTAAAATAAATTACTTTTCTTATATCACTGCTGAAGCTTGTGAGGATTAACATAAACTACAGCACTTAAAATGTTTTCAAAACACACTAACCTCAAAACTGTTCTGAAAGAGATCTCCTGCTTTGGTACTCATAGATTCTAGATCAGAAAAAATTTCTTAACATAATACCTGACATAACATCCAGGCAAGCAGGCCAAGTTTGCGCTGCCTCGTTAAAGTATATTGTGCTGCTCCAGCGCAACGCTAACCCATCAGAGGTTGCATCAGAGGTTTTAAAAAACACATTTTCAGCACACGTGTGCATGCACCGGGACATCCGTGACGTTCCACGGGGCCTGTCTGGCGCTCAGTCAGCGGAACGAGGCATTTTCAGCCAGAAATTACGACCCAATTTTTTAATGAATCTACCCTGTTTAATCCCCTCTCACTCTAAGCTCCAATAAATATAACACTAACCGGTTTAGTCCCTCCTCATATGACAGACATGCCATCCAAGGAATCAACTGGTAAACCTTTGCTGCACTCCCTCGGGAGCAAGGACATCATCCCTCAGATAAGGACATTAAAAACTGCACACAATACTTCAGGTGTGATCACACAAACGCCCTGCAGTAAAACATCTCTATTCTGATAAATAAACCTACTCATTATGAAGGCCAACATGCCTTTTTTTTTACTGTCTGCTGTACCTGCACACTTACACGAGGACATCAAAGTCTTGCTGAGTATCCATCTCTCCCAATTTATACCCATTCAAGTAATAATTTATCTTCCTATTATTATTACCCAAATGGATAACCTCACACTTATCCACATTATTCTGCATCTGCTATGCATATGCCCACATTCTCAGCCTATCCATGTCACACTAAAGCACCTTGCCATCCTCCTCACAGCTCACCTTCCCTACCAACTTTGCATCATCTGAAAATATGGAGATAATACACGTTGATCCCTCTTCCAAATCATATATAATGTTTACAGTTGGGTACCTAGCACAGGTCTGTGCGGAACCCCACTAGCTACTGTCGGCCAATCAGGAAACAAGAGCAATTTATGCCAAATCCTTGCATCCTTTCTGCCAACCAGCTTTCTATCTATCTCAAGGCACTACCCGCATTCCAACGCACTTTAACTTGCAAACTAGTCTGTTATGTATTTCCTCCTCCCATTTCTCCCCCTCATGGGGAGGAGAAAATGATCAGCCATGATTAAATGGCGGAGCAGACTCGATGGGCGAATGGCCTAATTCTGCTCCTATCTCTCATGGTCTTGTCAAATGCTTTAAGTAAGCCTAAATGAACCACATCCTTTGGTTCTCCGTGATCAACTTTACTCAACACATCCTCAAAGAATTCCAATAAATTACTTTACCATGATTTCCTCTCGGATAATGCATGGTGGCTTTGTTTGATTACGCCACTGCTTTCCAAATGCTGAGCTGTGAATCGTTGAAAATGGGCACTAGAATCATAGAATCCCTACAGTGCAGGAGGAGGCCATTTGGCCCATCGAGCCTGCACTGACTACAATCCCACCCAGGCCCTATCCCCATAACTCCATGCATTTACCTTATTCATCTCCCTGAAGCTAAGGGTTAATTTAGCATAGCTAATTCACCTAACCCGCATACTTTTGGGCTGTGGGAGGAAACTGAACACCCGGAGGAAACTCACACAGACACAGGGAGAATGTGCAAACTCCAGACAGATTCCAAGCTGGGAATTGAACCCGGGTCCTTGGCACTGTGAGGCAGCAGTGCTAACCACTGTACCACCATACCACCCTAGCAGCTTCCCCAGTACTGGTGATAAGCTCACTAGTCTATTGTCCCCTATAGAGGACTTACACAAGCTGCCTTCCAATATGTAGGAAATAATCCTGAGTCCAAATGACTTTGGAAAAAGACCACCAATGGACCTACTATTGACAGGGTCACTTTCCTAAGTACTCTGTGAGGAAGATTATCAGGACCTGGAGATTTATCCAACTTTATTCCCAACAATTCCCCCAAAGCCAGTGGTCTACTAAAGCTGATATCCTTCAGCTCCTCACTTAAAAATATTTCTCACAAGACACAGAGAAATAAGCATCTGTACAAATAAATACATGTGTGCACACATGCAAACAAATGACACACACAAACACAAAAAGACACATGCATTAAGACACAAACACACATACGCAAATGTACAGACACATGTATTACAGGACAAGCATTCCACTGAGCTCAGATTCACTGTCATGTTGTATCTTTACGTATGTTATTGATAAGGTGAGGAGATGTCGAGGATATTTTGAGTCAGATTATGGTAATCTATGGAATTCTTTGCCTCAGAAGCTGTGAAGCCCAGGTCATTGAATGTGTCTAAGACAGAGATAAATGGGCTCTTTATTGGTAAAGTTTTCAAAAGTGACGGGGAAAAAGCTGGAGAATGCGTTTGACAAACTAATGATTGAACAGCGAAGTACATATGATGGGCCTAATGGCCTCCTTCTGGTCCTACATCTTATGGTCTTATTCATTTCTATACACAATACATTGATTCCTCTCATTGTCTTTCTGCATTGAACATAACTGTTAATTATTTAAGAAGCTGGATTTTGACACAATGCCACTTAAAATCAACATTTAACAACACGGCAAACTACACGCTTCCTGCAACATCACTACAGCTGACCCCACCCTACACACACAAACATACACACACATAGACACACACACACACCCACCTACACACACACACATAGACAGATACACACACGCACACACATACACACCCACCTACACATAATCACACACACCTACAACACACACACACACACACACACCCACATCCACACACACACACACCCACATCCACACACACACACATCCACACTCACACACACACACTCGCACACACACACACACACACACCCACATCCACACTCACACACACACACACACACACACTCGCACACTCAGATGCAGCCAATCCTCCTTCACAGTGTTGAAATGTTCACCGATTCTGTGTAAATGTCTGAGGCTTACGTAAAACATATTTTTACTGCAATCGCGTTTACAAGCTGAAAGTTTCGCTATGGTAAACTGGTGATATAATTTTCAAGAGTTTGTCCTATGAGATAATTTTATTTATGGATTCGTTATCAAAGGGTCTGTAAAAGTTTTTTTGATCTAGAATGCAGAGTGAACCAAAAAATTGATTCTGTAACACTTAACCCAAAATCATAAAACTGTGGCCTACATATTGTAAACTACTGAGTATCGCCCATGACCAAATACACCAAATAATCAAAGACAACAACATTTAAAGATCCAAATGTGTTTCTTGTTTCTCATTTGCAAACCCAGAAGAAACAGACTGTTTCCACTAACCTAAATTTAATTTCATTCAGGAAAGAAACAATCTTATCTATTCTCTCCCTTAGATCAATGTTGGGAAGGAGTTCACATCTCCCAGTTGAAGTTCCAGAGGAACTGTTATTATTTTCTCCCTGTTGGGAATGATAAATAATATGAAAACCGCATTATCACATCATATGTAATGTTTTTCACTACTTTAGTTACAGATTTCAGATAACTGGTATTTAAAAGTTAAAATGCAGTTCCTGATCTCAAAATTGCAAATTGAAGGGGTTAACCAAACTTGTTTGTTCAATGAGTGTAATTAATGTCTGTCTCCCCGGACACAAACTGTGTCACTGGAGGTTTCCCCTGTCAGTTTATAAGTGACAGAAGTTAATCTGCTACACCTTGGTCTGACTGAGTCAATCAGCCCAGACACAAACAGAGAGCAGCAGCTCAGAAGTGACAAGAAGTAATGGACATGCATGTGATATTCACTGTAATCGTGGAGATAGAAAAGGTTTACTATCTCATCCTGGCTGTGGTCGGAGTTTCTGGTATGTTACTATATCCTTTTAATCTTTGCTGAAATGATCAAACGTGTAGCCATGTTTTTTTTCCATGATGAGTTCACATTCAATAATTCATCCACAGCTCTGGTATTGCTTTGGGACAGACAATGTTCTATGGTGTGATATGTGATCATCTCATTCTTTCATTTTCTGACAGTCATCATTTGGAAATCTCCTCGGTCATTATTTTTCTCCGTGTGAAATAGTCAAATTTAGATTAAAAATGTTGTTTGTTCTTAAAATCTGAGCTATGACCAATTGTTAACACATAGAAATCATAGAACCCTACAGTGCAGAAAGAGGCCATTCAGCCCATCGAGTCTGCACCGACCACAATCCCACCCAAACCCTACTCCCATATCTTACCCATTAATCCCTCTAACCTACACATCTCAGGGCACTAAGGGGCAACTTTTTAACATGGCCAATCAACCTAACCCGCACATCTTTGGACTGTGGGAAGAAACCGGAGCATCCAGAGGAAACCCAAGCAGATACGAGGAGAATGTGCAAACTCCACACAGACAGTGACCCAAGACTGGGAATCAAACCCAGGTCCCTGGAGCTGTGAAGCAACAGTGCTAACCCACTGTGCTACCGTGCCCGCCCAAACATATAACAACTTTTATGAATTGTGCCTGGTATGAACATTTACATACAGTAAGAAAGGTGGACAAATTGGATCATGGAATATATCATCGGGTACTCTAATCCACCTGGCAACAATATAATAATGATGTGGAGATGCCGGCGTTAGACTGGGGTAAACACAGTAAGAAGTCTCACAACACCAGGTTAAAGTCCAACAGGTTTATTTGGTAGCACAAGCCACTAGCTTTCGGAGCGCTGCCCTTTCATCAGGTGAGTGGGAGTTCTGTTCACAAACAGGTCATAGAAAGACACAACCTTATCAAACACTTTACTGAAATCCATATACACCACACCAACTGCTTTACCCTCAAAAAGATTTGTGTTATTTGTATTACAAAATACAATATACAGTGAATGTATAACCTTCTGCAAACTGACATTTTATCATCCCTTGCTGCAAATGAGACTTATTTCTGACTGCTTAAAAATTAAAAATAATGATTGGAATGCACGTCTTCACAAGTAATCACGTCTTAAAGGTACATAGAACATAGAATGTAGAACAAGATGATCAGAGGATTAGATAGGGTGGACAGTGAGAGTCTTTTTCTTCGGATGGTGATGGCTAGTATGAGGGGTATAGCTTTTAATTAAGGGGTGATAATTATAGTACAGGCCCTTCGGCCCTCGATGTTGCGCCGACCTATGAAACGAATTTAAAGCCCATCTAAGCTACACTATTCCAATATCATCCATATGTTTATCCAATGACCATTTAAATGCCCTTAAAGTTGGCAAGTCCACAACTGCTGCAGGCAGGGCATTCCATGCCCTTACTACCCTCTGAGTAAAGAACCTACCTCTGACATTTGTCCTATAATTATCACCCCTCATTTTAAAGCTATGTCCCCTCATGTTAGCCATCACCATCCAAGGAAAAAGGCTCTCACTGTCCACCCTATCTAATCCTCTGATCATCTTGTATGTCTCTATTAAATCACCTCTTAACCTTCTTCTCTCTAATGAAAACAGCCTCAAGTCACTCAGCCTTTCCTCATAAGACCTTCCTACCATACCAGGCAACATCCTGGTAAATCTCCTCTGCACCCTTTCCAATGCTTCCATATCCTTTCTATAATGTGGCGACCAGAACTGCACACAATACTCCAAATGCAGCCACACCAGAGTTTTGTACAGCTGCAACATGATATGATGGTTCCAAAACTCAATCCCTCTACCAATAAAAACTAACACACCGTACGCCTTCTTAACAACCTTATCAACCTGGGTGCCAACTTTCAGGGATCTATGCACATGTACACCAAGATCTCTCTGCTTATCTATACTACCAAGTATCTTACCATTACCCTAGTACTCCTGTTACTTCTTCCACAGTGAATCACCTCACACTTTTCCGTATTAAACTCCATTTGCCACCTCTCGGCCCAGCTCTGCAGCTTATCTATCTCCCTCTGTAACCTGCAACATCCATCCTCACTGCCTACAACTCCACCGACTTTAGTGTCATCAGCAAATTTACTAACCCATCCTTCTACACCCTCATCCAGGTCATTTATAAAAATGACAAACAGCAGTGGCCCCAAAACAGATCCCTGAGGTACACCACTTGTAACTGAACTCCAGGAGGAACATTTTCCATCAACTACCACCCTCCAGCTTCTTTCAACTAACCAATTCCTGATCCAAACCGCTAAATCACCCTCAATCCCATGCCTCCGTATCTTCTGCAATACTTACCATGGGGAATCTTATCAAACACTTTACTGAAATCCATATACACCACATCAACTGCTTTACCCTCATCTACCTCTTTGGTCACTTTCTCAAAGAACTCAATAAGGTTTGTGTTATTTGTATTACAAAAATACAATATACAGTGAATGTATAACCTTCTGCAATCTGATCCAGCTCTAGCTAGCAAACTGACATTTTATCATCCCTTGCTGCGTAAGAGACTTATTTCTGACTGCTTAAAATAAATAATACAGTGCACGTTTATTCAGTAAGATCTACATACAGCTGTATATCATTAACTGAATTTCTACTGTATCACTTGAAAGAAATAATATCTAGATTACAAGCTCTAAGCGCATGTCAGGAAATGGCCTGTAGCAGATCTGTCCCAGCCACATTTAGCACCGTGCAACTGATTATTGTAATGGTCACTTGCGTTAATACAAGTGAGATCAGCTATTAATTAATTTCACTACATCAAGTCAACTGCTCGATGCAGTTCAGCAACAGTTTTGGCATTGCAGGTTCCATGGGGCGGCACAGTGGCAGAGTGGTTAGCACTGCTGCCTCACAGCTCCAGAGACATGCGTTCAATTCCCAGCTCAGGTCACTGTCTGTGTGGAGTTTGCACGTTCTCCTCGTGTCTGCGTGGATTTCTCTGGGTGCTCCAGTTTCCTCCCGTAGTCCAAAGATGTGCAGGTTAGGTAGATTGGCCATGCTAAAATTGTCCCTTAGTGTCCTGGGATGCGTATTTTACAGGGTAAAATATGTAGGGATATGGGGGTAGGGCCTGTGGTTGGTGCAGACTCGATGGGCCAAAGAGCCTCATTCTGCACTGTAGGGTTCTATGATTCTATACCTTGTGTTAAGTTGATCTTTCTCTATATTCTAGCTATGACTGCACTCTCTTGTTTCCTTCTCTGTGAACGGTGTGTTTTGTCTTTATAGTGCACAAGAAGCAGTACTTTTCACTGTGTTAATATATCTGACAATAATAAATCAAATCAAATCAAATCTAGTTGATTAATGCAAGAAAGAATAAGTTATGCTGCACCTTATGAAACTATCAACGGCCAATATTGGTGCAATGGGAGTATGGTAAATATTGAGAGATTCCTGACAGAGGAGGATGTTTTAAATTGATTTGCTTTATGCTTCCTGATGGATGCATGGTAGGTACGTGGTGTGAAACCAATAACATTTGTTATGAAAATGGAAACAAGCCAATCAGTAGAGCACAATCTTAGAAAGTGTGAGTGCATTCATTTTTTACTGACAGAACATGAAAGCAAAATATTTTTAAATGTGAAAACAATCATTTCTAAAAGGAAAGTGTGAATTATAAACACAGGATTAAAGAAACATGATTAAGGCACAGAAAACACCATTCATTCCATGCACCAACAAACAGTAGAAATGTCTTGGAGGAAAATATCTGATTAATCTGATTAGTAATTTGGCGGCCAACATAATTTTTTTGGATTTTCGGATAGTGAAGAGTATTGTCAGATACACGTAAGATATAGACCAGTCGGAACCTTGGGTGGAGGAATGGCAGATGAAGTTTAATCTGGACTGATGTGAGATGATGCATTTTGGAAGGTCCAATGCATGTTGGATTAATACTTCGGAGTACTGGCAGGCAGAGTGATCTAGGTGTGTATGTCCACCAATTGCTGAAAGTGGCAAATGCAGGTGGATAAGGTAGTCAAGAAGGCAGACGGCAGGCTTGCCTTCATTGGTCGGGGCATTGAGTATAAAAATTGGCAGGTCGTGCTGCAACTGTACAGAATTTTAGTGAAGCCTCATTTGGAATATTTGCGTACAATTCTGGTCACTGCACAACCAGGACGATGTGAGTGCGTTGGAGAGAGTAGAGGTTTACCAGGATGTTGCCTGGTCTGGAGGTTATAAACTATGGGGAGAGGTTGGATGAACTCGGTTTGTTCTCATGGAAGTTGAGGGCCAGCCTGATAGAGAGTCACAAGGTTCTGTGTGGCAAGAATAGAGAGAATAGTCAGGTTCTCTTTCCTAGGGAAAAAAAGTCAAGTACTAGCTGACATAAGTTTAAGGTGCTTGGGAAAATTTTAGAGGAGATGCGTGAGGCATGTTTTTATACAGAGGGTGGTGAATGTCCAGTAATCACTGCTGGGGAGATGGTAGAAGCAGGACTATTCACAGCCTTTAGGGATCATCTAGCTGAATACATGAATAGGGTGCAAATGGGAGGACGTGAACTCGGTAAGTGCATGCAGTTTTATTTTAGCAGACATCATGAATGGTTCAAGCCTGGAGGGCCAAAGGGCCTGTCCCTGTGGTCTTTGTTCTTTTTTCTATAGAACGATGAGCACAGCCCTGAACATCAAACCCACGGAACGTCACAGCAAGCAGCTTTCCGTTCACAAAAATAATCCATTAATCTTTGCTTCCTGTAACTAATCAGATTCTGGATCAGTCGCACCACTTTGCCCTGAGCCTGGATTTTGAGCAATTACCATCTGGGAATTGTCAAGTTGCTCACAAAATCAATACAGAAACTGTCCACGCTGCTACTGTCCTCATTCCACCATTTCATTTCCTGTAAATGCCCAACTAACGTATGATATTCTCCCATCTGATAATTCCTGATCAATTAATCATGTTTTCTAAGTCACCGTTTCTTTCCTCAGTTGATCACAAATACTTGCCCACTAACTAAATTCAGATTGAAAGGTGTATAATGATCCTATCCTTCGGGTGCTGATGCAGTGATCGATTTGGAGGGGAAATTGCATTTTGGTCTTTATTGCAGGTTTTGGAGAACAGCTTTTGTTTTTCAAACTTGTGGGGATTCTCTAGAATGACACCTGAATATTGGACCAAGTTGCAGTTTCTGTATCCAGGAAATAACATGCATAATTTGAGACACCAGAGAACGAGTCAGTAAATTGGTTTTGATTGCTGACTTTGTTAAGAGCTGTCTATCGAATATCAGTTACCCTCTTCAGTTTCGACAAATGAATGGCAGGTGACCACATTGCAGCACAGGGATGTAATGGGCAATTATTTGAGCGTTAGGTGCGAAGATAGTTCTTCACAAAATTGTTCTCAAACTTTGGAACCTCCCTTCCCACTCCCTCTGTCCCCTCCCCCCTCCCCCATCCCCACCCCCAGCGAATGGTATGGTCGTTCCAATGTTCAACGTGTTATGGCTGAGATCAGTTCCTATCTGACAGGCAAGGAATGTGGGAGTTGGGAAGGAACTTGAGTTAAAAGATGAAGCCGACTGCTAAAGAACAGGCTGTAGGCCATGACTGCCTCCTCCTCCTCCTCCTCCTGGGGCTGGACCCACACGTACTAATAATTCTGACTCCTCTAAATGCCATCACCACACATTTCTGGATGTTAAGATCAGCCTGCCACTTTACCACCACTGCACCAGTCCACCATTATCGTTTTAAGATCAGATTTTTTTTTAATCGTGCCCCACACATTCCCAGCCAAATTGCTAACTTGTACCAAAAACAACAAACGTCCCAACACGAAACCTTGTGGGACACCCACTTGAAACAACTTTCCGATCTCAATGCATCCATCCACCATTACCCTTTCGTTTCCTGTTACTTAACCAAGATTTGATCTAGTTTGCCACACTTGGGTGGCAAGGTAGCACAGTGGTTAGCATTGCTGCTTCACAGCTCCAGGGTCCTGTGTTCAATTCCCAGCTCGGGTCACTGTCTATGTGGAGTTTGCACATTCTCCTCGTGTCTGTGTGGGTTTCCTCCGGGTGCTCCGGTTTCCTCCCACAGTCCAAAGATGTGCGGGTTAGGTTGATTGGACCGTGCTAAAATTGCCCCATAGTGTCCTGAAATGCGTAGGTTAGAGGGATTAGCGGGTAAAATATGTAGGGAAATGAACAGAGGAACAACATAGGGCCTGGGTGGGATTGTGGTCAGTGCAGACTCAATGGGCCTCTTTCTGCACTGTAGGGGTCTATGATTCTCGGTATCTCATGGGTCTTTAAATTTTTTTACCAATCTGCCATGTGGAACCTTCTCAAAGGTTCTAAAATCCATGCACATAACACCCACTGCTCTATCATCAGCCACCCTTCTCGTCACTTCCTCAAATAATTGATTTACGTTTGTGAAGCATCATCTTCCTTTACCAAATGCTTGCTGACTGTGTCTGATCGGTCGATGTCTTTGTCCGTGACACTTACTCCTAATTTTCAGAATTGATTCCACTACTTTGCCCACCATCGATGTAAGTCTAAGTGATAATTGGCTGGTATTTTCTTTGATCCTTTTTTTAAAAAATGGAACTTTATTTGCATTCCTATAATTCTCCTTTACCTCTGTTGAATCTAGTGCGGTTTGGAAAACTAACCTGAAAGCATGTTCTGACTCCTCTCTCACCTCCTTCAGCAGCCTTGGAAATTGAGTTTATGTTTTTTTATAAGAACAGAATCTGTGCGATCTTTGATCACTGGAGCAGTGCTGACTAAGAAATTATAGTAAAAAGTCTGACAACACCAGGTTTCAGTCCAACCAATTTATTTGATAGTAAACTCATAAGCTTTCGAGGTTTGTCCCTTCGTTCACCTGATGAAGGGACAAACCCCGAAACCCAGTGAGTTTACTATAAATAAATCGGTTGGACTGAAACCTGGTGTTGTCAGACTTTTTACTGTGTTTACCCCAGTCCAACGCCGGCATCTCCACATTAAGAAATTATACACAGGCTCACTGTGACTATTGGGTTTGATTACATTCTATTTCCTCATTTTGACGCTTGTGTTTTATTTTAATTCACAGTTAACATCGTGACCATCACAATATTGTCTCAGGGAAAATGTGGACTTTCTGGTTCAACCACACGCTACCTGGTGGCCATGGCAGGGGCAGATCTACTGATAGTTATCCTGGACCTGATTTTAAGGCAGATTCCCATTGCGTATGAATTATTAATTTTGCGGTCCATTCCAGTTTGTAATATTCACGCTGTTCTGCTCTATGCAGCCACTGACTGTACCGTCTGGTTCACCATCACTTTCACCTTTGATCGATTCATTTCAATCTCTAGTCAGAAGCTGAAAAGTAAATACTGCACCAATAAAACAGCGGCCTTGGTGCTGGGGACAGTGGCTGTTTTGTGCATTTTAAAGGACACCACTTGGTATTTTATGTTGACCAAGTGGTACTGGTTGAACAACAGCCCTTGGTTTTGTTTCATGAGCGTCCTTGTTAAGGTCTCACGAGCTTGGGGAGCTGTCGAGTTATTCCATAATATTTTCACGCCAGGGATCCCATTTGTTCTGATTCTACTGCTCAATGTTTTAACCGTCAGGCAAATTTTAGTAAGCAGCAGAGCCCGCAGGAGACTCCGGGTTCAGGTTAACGCAGCCAATCGCAAGGACCAAGAAATGAAAATTCGAAAGAAATCCATAATTTTATTATTTGCTATATCAGGGAATTTCATCATCTTATGGTCAGTATTCATGGTGTATTCAATATGGTGGCGATTTTTTAATATTGGTTTTTATCTTGTAGACATGCCCTTTTATCTACTAGAAATAGGCTTCATGCTGCAGCTACTTAGTTGCTGCACAAACACATGTATTTATGCTATCACACAGAGAAATTTCAGGCAGCAGTTGAGAAATGTAGTGAAGATTCCCCTTTCCAAAATAGTATACTATTTTAAAATGTTGCATATATAATAATAAATAGAATATTGTTATCCAAATTCATAAAAAATGTCTTTCAGTTCTGGATGTGTGGATTGCTCCCTCTGATTTGTGGCAAGAATGGACAGAATACTGTTAGCTCAGAATCCATCCATTGTTCCTGCAAAATTGACACACAGAGAGACCGGTTGAAACAATACAGAGGATTGAACTACATACAGCAACGTAGAGAACATAAAGATAAAATAGAGAAACTGTGTAAGTGAGGCATGAAATAAATAGAGAAATTTTATTCTTCATCCAGCTAATGCATTCCGTGCTTTCCATGTGTTTGATGGGAAAATTTCAGTGAAAATTGTATTATATTGGAACCTTTTCTTGAATCTGCCCTGTGTGGCTTGGTGATGGATGACATCTGGATATTCATAATTCCAACTCATGATGTTATGCCAACACTGCATTCTGTGGATACATATCCAAATTCTTTTAACACATACACTCTGCCTGTTTCAGCTGGAAATGTGTGGGGCACATCATAATATATATATATATAAACGGATCTGTCTTGAAAATCATGTCATGGTTTTTCATGGTATTTTCAACCAGCTTCTGACACACCAGATGATGCCTTGTAGAGGAGACAGGATGAGCCTTCCTTCATATAGACCCACCTACTGCATTGGGAATAAATAATAAACGTGTAGAGAAGGTGTTTAATCTGTATCTACCATGTACTTTATATGTCCTGCGCTTGTTATCTTGGAGAGTGTTGAGTAGCTAACTTGTACTGCGTATTATTGGGCCTTAATTACACAATTTGGATGCAGTTTTACTGACTATCCAACATGAACTATACCTGGCATGGCAGGTTCCAAAGGACTTGTCACGATGGAGTTAAATTTTGATCATCTCACCCACTTAGCATGCTCTTGGAAATATTGTACCAGACAACATTTGCTGTACGGGAAAGGAGAGAGATCGACTCCACATAATCCAGCTTGGTAGACGTTCTGAATGTTGATTTTTTTTTAAAACAGAGAACCAGAGTTAAAGCAACTTCAGGAAGTCTAATACTGAGATTGCCTCGTGAATAGAAGAGTGTTGCTTGATGTAAGTGAAATATTGATGAAATGCGCAATGTCACCTCACACACTCGAAAAAAATAACATGCAGCAGTGTTGTGCTATGCAATAGAGGCACATATTGACATATGTAAGAGCTAAACTCCCAATATGAGAGCCAGGCACATTTCACAAATACACATAATACATGTACCAAATCCACACTGGAAAATGTACACACATTTGAACAAAGAACAACACAGCACAGGAAACAGGCCCTTTGGCCCTACAAGCCCGTGCCGCCCATTTTAACACTCAGTGAGTGCCTTATTCCAATCCTTCTTCTACCTATGACTTTTGTCTACATCTAGAGGACTTCACAATAAAGGGGGTGCAAATTTAGGGAATTATATGTGCGCCAGATTAAGGGAGGTCTAATTTTTTTTTGTTTTTTTTAAGGGAAAAGGTAGAGATTTATTTCACTGTAATTACAGTCAATTGTCAGAATAGCTGTTCAAGAAGGAACAAAAACTGCAACAGTTAAAAAAATACAAAAGTTAAATGCCTTTCACCAAGGAAAGGGCAACAAAATCCCAGGAGACAGGCAGCCTGGGGTAGAGGAAAGTCAAAGTCCTGAGGGTGGGGGTGCGATGGTGGAGAAAGCGGGGCCTGATCAGCCTCTGGACTTGCAAGAGAATCCCCCGCGTTTAATTCTTTTTCTTTAAATTAAGCCGGATTCTTCCCACTTGGATAAACCCACTGCCCAAATGTCCCTTGCTGCCCAAAGTGTTGAAGTACTGGTCACATGAGATGCTGAGGTCCAGGGGGGGAAGCTGAAGAGGGGAGCTTTAAAAACAAAATTTGAAGACCGATCCCGGTGATACAGAGTAGATGCTGCAGGACAGTTGATGCCATCGGCCAATACGCCACCCCACTCAACTCTGGAAGGTATCGGTCAGTATCTTCCCGTCGGGACGGTATTGAAGATGATCAAAAAACAAACTATGTACAACATAAGAACATAAGAAATAGGAGCAGGAGTCGGCCATCTAGCCCTTCGAGCCTGCCCCACCATTCAATAAGATCATGGCTGATCTGAAGTGGATCAGTTCCACTTTCCCGCTTTCTCCCCATAACCCTTAATTCCCTTGTCTGTCAGAAACCTATCTACCCGTGACTTAAATATATTCAGCGAGGCAGCCTCCACCACTTCAACGGGCAGAGAATTCCAGAGATTCACCACCCTTTGAGTGAAGAAGTTGCTCCTCAACTCCAATCTAAACTGCACCCCCCCTTATCTTGAGGCTGTGCCCTCTAGTCCTGAGGGCAAGAGCAAGGCACTGGCAGAGGGGCATTATCATCAATAATGGAGAAGACTTAATAATGGAGAAGAATAGTGGAGAAGACTTGCATACAATATGGAGAGTTTGCCAGCAAATCGTACTTCCCTGTTAGAGGGACGTACACAGCAAGCAGAGGCAACTATTGTGCAGTTAAGTACGCAGAGACAGGAAGGAAAGTGAAGATTTCCAGTGAGATGGAGGTCCAGTGGGGATGTCATTGAACTCCTGATCCAAGGACCAAAAGGTGATACTTTTGGGTGTTGGGTGAAAATGCCACTAGGATGTTACCTGGGATGGAGTATTTCATTCATGATGGGAACTTGGATAGGTTTGCTTTATTTTCATTGGAGAGTGAAGATTGAGAAGTGTAGATGCTCAAGATTGTAAAGGATATGGATAGAATGGATAGGGAGCAGCTCTCCCCCTTAGTTGCAGGTCAGTCACGAGGGGAAGGAGCTTCAGGCTGAGGGGCAGGAGGTTTTGGGGGATGTGGGGAATAGGGTGGTGGTGGTGATCTGCCTGGGAGAGTGGGAGGTAGTATACCGATGGACACATTGCTCTCCATAATGCATTCAGCATTACTTACATAGACCCACATATTAAACACCTGATGTTTTCAAATGTTAAATTGTTTTACTCAGAGGGTGGTGACAATCTGCCTGGGAGGGTGGTAGAGGTGGGTTGCCTAACATCCTTTGAAAAGTACCTGGATGGGCACTTAGCATGTCATAACATTCAGGGCTACAGGCTGGTAAATGGGATGAGGTTAGGTGCTCAGGTGTTTCTCACGCGATTCACATTGCACAGTGCAATTCTCTGATTCTGTGGTATCTGGTGGACACGAAGCTCACTGACATTTGGTCTTGTGTCTAAAATAATTGGAGGTCAGAGGAACAATAGTGATTTGAAAGTACATGAGTCCAGATTTGACCGAACAGATGCTGTTCTGTTCTGTGTCAATCAAATAAGGTGCCTCCAATTTAAGATGTGTAAGAGAAACAAAACTTCCGCACTCACTCAGCTTTGTAATTCCCCACCACAAACAGACAGAATTTATTCAAGCATATATAGGGAGGGTGCAACTTCAGTGAATTCTGAAGTCAACGCTGATGTTTAAATGAAACCTACATTTATTAATACCTGCCTTGCGTGTACACAGACATATTTTAAATCTCGATCTGACAACATAGATAGGTTTTATATGGCAAATCTTGCAGTCATAAATTTAACCTTGTCCATATCACAGAGACTTCTAATATATCTTAGTACCGCAGTCATCTCCTTCTGTCCGACTTTTCGTTATCACTGAAAAGCAAGGTCAGGGTGATTGGAATTCTGCTGAATTTAAGATACTAACATTCCTATCAGAGGTGAAGTTGGCTTTCTATAGGCAAGGAACTTTATCCATAATCATGTTAGAATTGTCCTATTGATCATTAATTTTCAAACATCATTACACAATCATATTCAAATCTGAAACATTGTTATTTCCAGTCGCTCACTCTCAATGCTGCCTCTTCTTTTTTACTATGTTGGCCTAGCCCAGGGTGATCAACTCAAAAGTTCTGACTGTTCCCTTTACCTTCTACACCATGGGAATTGGCCAGGTATCCAGTTGAGGTTTCTAAAGGTATGCTATCAGATAATCTGTATTAAATTAACTTTTATGACATCAACCATTAAATCTGTCATGTAGTATGCTGTTCCAATATGGAAAAGTTAGACACATTATGTATGTAATCAATATGATTTGGATTATGACCAGGATATAGGAGAGAATGTGAATCCATGAGTGTATTTGTATGTTTGAAGGTCAGTTGCACTTCGCAACTGTGTCAATTTGATCGTTATTGTACAGGAAGGCACAGGCCTGTTTCTCAATTGTGTAATACGCATTATATGCTTTCAGCTCGGTTTTGAACCATTGTTCATGTGGCAAATCTGATTTAACCCTTTGTCAAAATGTCCATTAAAATTTTCTGTACAGTTGTAGATCAACTATCCTCTCTCTTGTATAATTCTGTTTATTCCACCTCCCCTATCATTGCATGTACTAATGAGTTGAAATAGATTAATGGAACAACATAGAACAATACAGTACAGGCCCCTCAGCCCTCAATGTTGTGCCGAGCTATGTCCGAACCCAAGATCAAGCTATCCCACTCCCTATCATTCTGGAGTGCTCCATGTGCCTATCCAATAACCACTTGAAAGTTCCTAAAGTGTCCGACTCCACTATCACAGCAGGTAGTCCATTCCACCCCCCCAACCACGCTCTGAGTAAAGAATCTACCTCAGATATCCCTCCTATATCACCCACCATGGACCTTATAGTTATGCCCCCTAGTAACAGCTACATCCACCCGAGGAAATAGTCTCTGAACATCCACTCTGTCTATCCCCCTCATCATCTTATAAACCTAAATTAAGTCTCCTCTCATCCTCCTCCACTCTAAAGAGAAAAGCCCCAGCTCCCTCAACCATCCCTCATAAGACCTACCCTCCAAACCAGGCAGCATCCTGGTAAATCTCCTCTGCACTCTCTCCAATGCTTCCACATCCTTCTTATAATGAGATGACTACAACTGCACACAATATTCCAAATGTGGTCTCACCAAGGTCCTGTATAGTTGCAGCATAACCCCACGGCTCTTAAACTCAAACCCCCTGTTAATAAATGCTAACATCGTGGGCCGAAGGGCCTGTTCTGCGCTGTAATGTTCTAACACACTATAACCCTTCTTCACAGCGCTATCCACTTGAGTGACAACCTTCAAAAGATCTGTGGATATGAACCCCAAGATCTCTGTTCCTCCACATTCCACAGAACCCTGCCGTTGACCCTGTAATCTGCATTCAAGTCTGTCCTACCAAATTGAATCACCTCGCACTTGTCCGGGTTAAACTACATCTGCCACTTTTGGACCCAGCTCTGCATCCTATCAATGTCTCCTTGCAGCCTGCAAGAGCCCTCCACCTCATCCACTAATCCACCAATCTTGATGTCATCAGCAAATTTACTAACCCACCCTCCAGCCCCCTCTTCCAAGTCATTGATAAATCTAAAATACAAACATGCAAGAATTGCAATAATCAATTCCAATTGCGTGTCTTAAGACTTAGTGGCTTTTAATAATCAGATACTCATTTGTAGCTGTGTCAGCAATAGATTCGCATAGCAAATACTTTTCTAGCTTTAACATCCCAGCATGTAGATTAACTGTTCTGAACATATCTGACAATTCAGAAATTAATTCCCAATTCAGTTAAATATAAATATTTCTTCAGATGTTAATTGATATGAATTAGTTCTCTGGTAGTTTGTAAAGGGGTGGTGTATATGTTCTCAGGTGGGCATCCTTATTCAACACTCATCTTTTATGTTAATTTAAGAAGAACACAGTCTGGAACTCATTTTTTTAGTTAACCATCTTTCCTCTTGAAATTTTTCTTCAGCGTACAAACTCAGGAATTTCCTTTCTGGTCGTGCAAATTGTGTCAGGAATAAACCTTTAAAACTGACAACTAAAATGAATTCTGTCAGGATTTCTGTAATTAAAAACTCAAGGCAAGGGTAATTCTGAGAAATATAATCCCAAAACAATGGTAACATAAATCAGTAAACATAGTTTACGAATGTAAATCAACAAGACTCATTGGCCAACGAGGGTCGTGTGAGGGCTGCTCTTGGAAGTTGCTTCGAGAGTTGCCTTGTGCTTCACATCGTTAGTGTACGCTTAAACTGGACCAACTGACGGGCAACACGACAGCTCAGTGACTATCACTGTTTGCTGTGCAGATTCAGGGACCTGGGTCGGATCTCCGGCTTGGATCAATGTCTGTGGGAGTTTGCACATTCTCCCCGTGCTTGCGTGGGTTTTCTCCGGGTGCCCCGGTTTTCTCCCACACTCCAAAAACGTGCTTTTAGGCTGATTGGCTTCAATAAATTGTCCCTAAATTGGATCTCCCTCAATCTGGCGCACACATAATTCCCTAAATTTGCACCCCCTTTATTGTGGAGTCCACTAAATGTAGACAGTTGTAGGTAGGAGGAGGATTGGAATGAGGCACTCACGTTGTTAAAAATGGGCGGTGCGGGCTTGTAGGGCTGAAGGGCCTGTTTCCTGAGCTGTGCTGTTCTTTGTTCTTTGATCCTCACAAGTCATGTATTTCACCATTAACTTGCAGCTATAGCTTATTGAAGAAGCAGAACACTACGGACTCACAGTGCCTTTACTAACATTAAATGAGCAGGATCCTCCGTTGTCCTTCATTATAACTAAACGTGTTCAAATGCCTGATTTTAGAGACATCACCCACTACAGTGGTGTCGTCAGCAAACTTGAAAATTGAGGTGGAGTGGAATTTGGCAATACAGTTGTTGTAGTGTCTGCATGGTCTCCCCAATGTACCATGCTTCGGGACATCCTTTCCTGCAGTGTATCAGGTAGATAACGTTGGCCGAGTTACAAGAGTATGTACCGTGTACCTGGTGGATGGTGTTCTCACGTGAGATGATGACATCTGTGTCAATGTTCTGGCATGTTTTGCAGAGGTTGCTGTGACAGGATTGTGTGGTGTTGCGGTCACTGTTCTCCTGAAGGCTGGGTAGTTTGCTGCGGACAGTGGTCTGTTTAAGGTTGTGCAGTTGTTTGAAGGCAAGAAGTGAGGGTGAGGGGATGGCCCTGGCGAGATGTTCATCTTCATCAATGATATGTTGAAGACTCCGGAGAAGATGTCATAGCTTCTCCACTCCGGGGAAGTACTGGATGACGAAGGGTACTCTGTCCACCGTGTCCTGCGTTTGTCTTCTGAGGAGTTCGATGTGGTTTTTTGGCTGTGGCGCATTGGAACTGTCGATTGATGAGTCGAGCGCCATATCCTGTTCTTATGAGGGCATCTTTCAGCGTCTGGAGGTGTCTGTCATGATCCTCCTCATCTGAGCAAATCCTGTGTATACGGAGGGTTTGTCCATAGGGAATGGCTTCTTTAACATGTTTAGGGCGGAAACTGGAGAAGTGGAGCATTGTGAGGTTATCCGTGGGCTTGCGGTACAGTGAGGTGCTGAGGTGACCGTCCTTAATGGAGATGCGTGTGTCCAAGAATGCAACTGATTCTGGGGAACAGTCCATGCGAATCTGATGGTGGGGTGGAACTTGTTGATATCATCATATGTGACTGTTCACCATGAGTCCAAAGGAAGAAAACGTCATCGATGTATCTGGTGTATAGCATCGGTTGAAGGTCCTGTGCAGTGAAGAAGTATTGTTTGAATCTGTGCATGAAGATGTTGGCATATTGAGGTGCGAATTTGGTCCCCATGGCTGTTCCGGGTGTCTGGATGAAGAACTGGTTGTTGAAGGTGAAGACATTGTGGTCCAGGCTGAAGCAGATGAGTTTAAAATTGCATCTGGAAACTGGCAGTTGTCGGAGTTGAGTACGAGGCAGTTGTAGCAATGCCATCATCGTGGGGGATGCTGGCGTAAAGTGGCGAGACATCCATTGTGACAAGGAGTGTCCCTGGTTCAACTGCTCCATGTGTGCTGAGTTTCCGTGCAGACGCTACAACAACAGATTAATGAACATCGGCTCGACGATCATCAGGCAAGACTGTTCCCTTCCTGTTGGTGAACACTTCAGTGGTCACAGGCAAATGGCGTCTGATCTTCGGGTAAGCATTCTCCAAGGCGGCCTTCACAACACACGACAGCGCAGAGTCGCTGAGCAAAGACTGATAGCCAAGTTCCGCACACGAGGACGGCCTCAACCAGGATCTTGGGTTCATGTCGCACTATCTGTAACCCCCGTGACTTGCCTGGGTTTGCAAAACCTCACTCACTGTCCTGTCTGGAGACAATACACATCTCTTTAACCTGTGCTCAATGCTCCTTCCACTCACATTGTCAGCCTCTTTAAGACTTGAACAGCAGGTTAGGTGTAAAGATTCGTATTCTAATCAGTAATCTGTAAACTGTCTGTGCTTTATATGCTCTGTGTGAGGCCAGAACTCTCCATTCACCTGACGAAGGGGGTAACCCTGAAAGCTTGTGAGTTTACTATCAAATAAATCAGTTGGACTTAAACCTGGTGTTGTCAGACTTCTTACTGTGTTTACCCCAGTCCAACGCCGGCATCTCCACATCATGATCCGATATTCCAGGGATGAAGGTGTGAACTCTCTAACCTCATGCTCAAAACAGAAATAGAATGCATTGAGATCATTTCCCTTGCAATTCCTTATAGTTCCTCAGACCTCCTAGAATTTTCTAAACCCCTTTTCCGTGACTAATCCAAACGCTTCCGCATCTCCATTCACCGCTGGAACTATGGAGACCATCCTACATCTCTCTTGCCATTCCTCTCCTTTATTCCTAACACTCATCCCAAACTTTCAATACAGTCCCTATTGAAAGTACCATCAGGTGGAAAAGGCTTCTCCTTATCCTATGTGTACTTCACCCATTCCAGGACGTGGCTCGTGTTTCCTGGCCCATGATGCACATTACATATATACACTGTGTGTTCCCCTTGGGGGGCAGGGGGGAGCTCATGTACCTTCCCTAATGAATTTCTCATGATCAAAGAGGCGATGTGTTCTAACTTGCCAGCTGGCATGGGACATGGGTACACATAGACAGGCAAAGACAACAACAAAAACAGTTAAGACCAACAAGAAAACTGTTAAGGCACTTAGGATTCTAGCAGAGTGAAATCATCTGGTCCAGAGCACCATCATGTGGCAGAAAAGGGTATTCATGATGTGGAAATGCTGACATTAGATTGGGGTAATCACAAGTCTCTCAACACCAGGTTAAAGTCCAACAGGTTTATTTCGTAGCAAAAGCCACTAGCTTTCGGAGCGCTGCCCCTTCGTCAGGTGAGTGGGAGTTCTGTTCACAAACGGGGCATATAAAGACACAAATTCAATTTACAAAATAACAATCGGAATGCGAATCTTTACAGATAATCAAGTCTTAAAAGGTACAGACAATGTGAGTGGAGAGAGGGTTAAGCACAGGTTAAAGAGATGTGTATTGTCTCCAGACAGGACAGTAAGTGAGGTTTTGCAAGCCCAGGCAAGTCCTGGGGGTTACAGATAGTGTGACATGAACCCAAGATCCCGGTTGAGGCCATCCTCATGTGCGGAACTTGGCTATCAGTCTCTGCTCAGCGACTCTGTGCTGTTGTGTGTCGTGAAGGCCGCCTTGGAGAATGCTTACATGAAGATCAGAGGCCGAATGCCCGTGACCGCTGAAGTGTTCGCCAACAGGAAGGGAACAGTCTTGCCTGGTGATTGTCGAGCGGTGTTCATTTACCCGCTGTCATAGTGTCTGCATGGTCTCCCTAGCGTACCATGCTTCAGGACATCCTTTCCTGCAGCGTATCAGGTAGACAACGTAACCCCCATGACTTGCCTGGGCTTGCAAAATCTCACTAACTGTCCTGTCTGCAGACAATACACATCTCTTTAACTTGTGCTTAACGCTCTCTCCACTCACATTGTCTGTACCTTTAAGACTTGATAAGCTGTAAAGACTCGCATTCCATTATTTTGTAAATTCAGTTTGTGTCTTTATGTGCCCTGTTTGTGAACAGAACTCCCACTCACCTGACGAAGGGGCAGTGCTCCGAAAGATAGTCGCTTTTTCTATGAAATAAACCTGTTGGACTTTAACCTGGTGTTGTGAGACTTCCTACAGAAAAGGGTATAGCAACACGAAGAAAAAAAGCAGAGAAACTGGAGTGCAATTTTGGACAATTTGGAATTTAATTAAGCAATCAAACTGTGATCATGGTAACAAAGAAACATACTCAGGGGGACTTGAATCCCAGCAAAACCGTTCCTATACAGGGAGTCCAACCCTTAGGGCACTACCCCCCAAACCTTTATGCTGTACGCTGCGCACCTTGGTAATCTTTAACAGGATAGTGTGTGCATTCCCCAGTCAAGATGTCTCGATGCCCAAAACCAGGAAGCTGTGGTCTCTGAGCCGTTGGTCAATGAGGCCCCACACTTTCTTCCCGTGTAGAGACTCCAGGGGTACCTCCAAAAACTCGGAGATCCTAGGTACCTTAGGCACTCTTAATCGACTCGAGTATAAACAGCATGAGATACCATGCGTAATCCAATGCAAGGTCTTTAATGACTTGTGTACAGGGAGAACCACACTGCAGCAGTCCTGAAAATGTTTCTAACGTTACAGAAAAACTACTTAACAATTAGTCAGTTACAGCAAATCAGAAACAAGCAATTTTTCTAATCCTTCATTTACATACATATTCACCAATTAAATCCTGACTTTCCACCCTCTTTCATGCGATGAAAAATTGACTTCTGCCAATCCTTCATTTGCATAACGTATCCCCACATATATTAGAGCCCTGATGAATGATATGAATGTAGCTGAGGAGGTCACTGGGGTGAAGGGGTGTAAAATAGAAAGTATTGTAGTTGATACAGAGGATGTGTTGGATATTCTAGAAGGGTTGAAAATAGATAAGTCCCCTGGTCCTGACGGGATTTACCCTAGGATTCTATGGGAGGCAAGAGAGGTGATTGCAGAGCCACTGGCTCTGATCTTCAGGTCATCGTTGGTCTCTGGTATAGTACCGGATGATTGGAGGACAGCGAATGTTGTCCCATTGTTTAAGAAGGGGAGCAGAGACTTCCCTGGGAATTATAGACCAGTGAGTCTTACTTCTGTAGTGGGCAAGGTTTTAGAAAGAATTATTAGGGATAGGATTTATAGTTATTTGGAGAGTAATGAATTGATTAGAGATAGTCAGCATGGTTTTGTAGCGGGAAGGTCGTGCCTTACTAACCTTATTGAGTTTTTTGAGAAGGTGACCAAAGAGGTGGATAGGGGTAAGGCAGAAGATGTGGTATATATGGATTTTAGTAAGGCGTTTGATAAGGTTCACCATGGTATGCTTCTGCAGAAAATGCAGATGTATGGGATTGGTGGTAATTTAGGTACTTGGATCAGGAATTGGTTAGCAGATAGGAGACAGAGGGTGGTGGTTGATGGTAATTATTCATCATGGAGTTCGGTTACGAGTGGTGTGCCTCAGGGATCTGTTTTGGGGCCACTGCTGTTCGTAATCTTTATTAATGATCTGGATGAGGGTATAGTTGGGTGGATTAGTAAGTTTGCTGATGACACCAAAGTCGGAGGTGTGGTAGATTGTGAGGAAGGGTGTCGAAGTTTGCAGGGTGACTTGGACAGGTTGCAGAGCTGGGCCGCGAGGTGGCGGATGGAGTTTAATGCGGAGAAGTGTGAGGTAATCCATTTCGGTAGGAATAACAGATGTGTTGAGTATAGGGCTAACGGGAGGACTTTGAATAGAGTGGAGGAGCAGAGGGATCTAGGTGTATGTGTACATAGATCCCTGAAAGTTGGGAATCAAGTAGATAAGGTTGTTAAGAAGGCATACGGTGTCTTGGCGTTTATTGGTAGGGGGATTGAATTTAGGAGTCGCAGCGTCATGTTGCAACTGTACACAACTCTGGTGCGGCCGCACTTGGAGTACTGTGTGCAGTTCTGGTCCCCACATTACAGGAAGGATGTGGAGGCTTTGGAGAGGGTGCAGAGGAGGTTTACCAGGATGTTGCCTGGTATGCAGGGGAGGTCCTATGAGGAGAGACTGAGGGATTTGGGGTTGTTTTCACTGGAAAGAAGGCGGCTAAGAGGGGATCTTATAGAAACATATAAGATGATTAGAGGTTTAGATAGGGTGGATGGTGATAGCCTGTTTCCTCGGATGGAGAAATCTAGCACGAGGGGGCATGGCTTTAAATTAAGGGGGGGTAGTTATAGGACGGATGTCAGGGGTAGGTTCTTTACCCAGAGGGTGGTGAGGGACTGGAATGCCCTGCCTGCTGCAGTTGTAAATGCGCCTAGTTTGGGGGCGTTTAAGAGATTGGTGGATAGGTTTATGGACGAAAAAGGAGTGGTTTAGATTAGTGGGTCAATGTTTTTTTTTAAAAATAAGACTGGTCGGCGCAACATTGTGGGCCGAAGGGCCTGTTCCGCGCTGTAATGTTCTATGTTCTATGTTCTATGATGAAGGCTTATAGTGTGTTAGCGCTTATTAACAGGGGGTTTGCGTTTAAGAGCTGTGGGGTTATGCTGCAACTATACCAGACCTTGGTGAGACCACATTTGGAATATTGTGTGCAGTTCTGGTCACCTCACTATAAGAAGGATGTGGAAGCACTGGAGAGAGTGCAGAGGAGATTTACCAGGATGCTGCCTGGTTTGGAGGGCAGGTCTTATGAGGAAAGGTTGAGGGAGCTGGGGCTTTTCTCTTTAGAGCGGAGGAGGATGAGAGGCAACTTTAGTTTACAAACATCATCTTATAAACGATGTTTATAAGATGATGAGGGGGATAGATGGTCTCTGCATGTCCACTCTATTTCCTTGGATGGTTGTAGCTGTTACTAGGGGTCATAACTATAAGGTTCGTGGTGGGAGATTATAGGAGGGATGTCCAAGGTAGATTCTTCACTCAGAGTGGTTGGGGTGTGGAATACACTGCCTGCTGTGATAGTGGAGTCGGACACTTTAGGAACTTTCAAGCGGTTATTGGATAGGCACATGGAGCACTCCAGAATGATAGGGAAGTGGGATAGCTTGATCTTGGGTTCAGACATAGCTCAGCACAACATTGAGGGCTGAAGGGCCTGTTCTGTGCTGTACCGTTCTATGTTTTACATCTCGCCTTCGGTATTTGTTATTGAAAACTCTGGTCTTGCTCACCCTCTGGTGAAGGTTGAAAAGTATGCTAATCTTCACTGACTCCTTTGACGGTCTCCAAACTGATAAGCATTTTCCACTACCTGTTACAGAGAAGGCATGAAACTTTAATTCGGACAGTCCAGCTTCTGCACAGTTTAGCTCCCAAGCAATCAAACGTCAGTCTGAGCATTTTAACTTCCACAGCTGATGCCCGGAGAAGCCGCCTGGAACCCGGCCACCAGCTGCGAATTGAGCCCTTAGCCTTATACCCAATCACCAGCTGCAAATTCACTCATTATCCCCACGATCACCTCTCAGAAACAGTCACAACCAACACACCACATCGTCTATGGCACCCCTCAGACTGGACACGGCTTCAAATCACACTGTTAAGTGTGCATTAAGACCCTAACTTAACACCATCACTGGCCTTATTATGAAAGCTCATACCTGGGGAAGACACATGCAACCTGTCCGCTGACTGCACATTCCCTTCTCCCTTTCCTCATAGCTGCTGCTCAATAGCACTCACAATGTACACCCCAGGCGCTTTGGGGCACCCCTTGGATTGGACACGGCTTCAAATCACACCATTAGGTGTGCATTAAGCCCCCTCACCTAACACCATCACTGCCCTAATCTGAAAGCAGATGCCGGGCAAGGCACCAGCCGCAAATTCCATCCATCCCCAATGCTCGCTGCTCAATAGCGCTCACAACTGACACACCAGGATACCTCCGGCACCGCTCGGACTAGACATGGCTTCAAATCACACCATTAAGCATGGATTAAGCCCTTAGCCTAACACCAAAGTGCATACCTCGATGAGTTAAGCATTTTGAGTAAATTCACACTTGTTTCCAAAGTTTCTCTCAATGCCATTGAGTCTTTCTCAGCAAGAAGCTGATATAATGCAAAGTCCAACTTAGAGAGGAATCAACAGAGGAACTCCAAAAGATTCCGAAAGCCATAAACCTGGCTGTATTTTTGAGAGTGACCGAATTCTAATATAATTTTTTTGGGTTAATGAATGATTATTATATTTATTTGAACAGCATTCCATTAGAATTTTATTTTATTTGGTATGTTACCTGTTTAGTTAAAGTTCCCTGTTAGTTGTCTCTGTCTGATCCTGCCCCTGCTTTCTAAATTTTCTGTTATAAAGTCCTTGATAATGGATTGGAGAATTTTCCCCATAACCGATATTAGGTTTACTGGTCAATGCCCTGTTTTATCTCTACCTCCCTTTTTGAGTATTGCAGTGGCATTCGCTACCCTCTAATCTGCAGGGACTGTTCCAAAGTCTATAGAATCCTGGAAGATGACCACCAATGTATCCACATTTCTCGAGCCACTTGCTCAAGTACTCTGGGACGTAGATTATCAGACCCTGGGGATTAATCCACCTTCAATCCCATCAACTTTCCCAGAACCATTTCTCTACTGTTATTGATCTCTGTCAGTTCTTACCCCTCACCTAAATCTTTCATTCTCCAACATTTCTGGTATCTAATTTGTGTCTTTGAACCACAGAACGCTACAGCACAGAAACAGGCCTTTTGGCCCTTCTTGTCTGCGCTGACCCATTTTTCTGCCTAGTCCCACTGACCTGCACCTGGACCATATCCGTCCACACCACTCATCCATGTACCAGTCCAAGTTTTTCTTAAATATTAAAAAAATGAGCCCACGTTTGTGAAGACAGAATGAAAGTATATTTTCAGTTGCTCAGCCTGTTCTTTGTCCCCTCCTATACATTCCCTCATTTCTGCCTAAAGGGGACCTACATTTGTCTTCACCAATCTCTTTTTCTTCATGTATCTATAGAAATTCTTAGTGTCAGTCTTTATGCTCCCTGCAAACTTATGTTCATGCTTGTATTTTCCCCTGCTTAATCAATCCCTTGGTTCTTCTTTGCTAAATTCTAAACTGCTCCCAATCCTCAGACTTATTTTTCTTGGTCAATGTTCATGCTTCTTCCTTGGATTGGATACTATCTCTAACTTCCTTTGTAAGCCATAGATTGGCTTATAATGTAAGCAAAATATTGCAGATACTGTAAATCTGAAAGACAAACAGAAAATGCTGAAAGAATTTAGCAGGTCTAGGTGCATCTGTGGAGAGAGGATCAGAGTTAACATCTCTTCTTCAGAGCTATGTATAGTTTTGATCTCCATTTTTAAACAAGGATATAATTGCAGTAGAAACATTGCAGAGATGGTTCATTCACCTGATTCCTGAGATGAAGGGTCCATCAAATGAAAGGTTGGGCCTGTATCCACTGGAGAATGAGAGATGATTTTATTAAAGCATAGGAACTTGAGGAAACTTGACATGGTTGATGTTAAAGGTTGTTTCTTCTTATGGGAGAAGAAATAGAAATAGGGCACAGTTTAAAAATATGGCATCTCCAATTTAAAACAGGTGAGAATTTGTTTTTTTTTAGGAAGTCCATAAGCCTGTGAAATTCACTTGTTCAGATAGCAGTGCAAGTTGGGCCATTGAACATTTTAATGGCCAAATTAGTTTTACTTCTTGGTTAATGCTGGGTTAGATTGGCTCCCTGGTCAATCAAGAATCTATGGGCCTGAAAGTAGAGACCACATTCAGTTCAGTAATGATCTTCTCAAATGGGAGAGCAGACTCAAGGGGCTGAATGGCCTACTCCTGCTCCTAATCTGTATATCTGCATTCATGTGTTTTGATGATGCAACCACCCACAGCAGCAGTGTTGGGGTCTCCTCTTTCTGGAATTGAGGATTCCACCTCCCACATTCAATCCAGTTGACTAGTGCTAACCTGAAAACGCCATATTTCATGCACTTTTGCCCTCACTCCTTCCCCTCCTGGAATAGGGCTCCCCTCATCTTTACTATCCACCTCACTATCTTCAGTTTATAACAGATTATTTCCTGCCATTTCTGTCACTCCAGTATGATACCACCAGCAAACTTATCTTCCCAGCCAATGACAGCGCAATTGAAGCCAAGAATGTGTAAGAGGTTTTTTTATTTATTCGTGGAACATTTGTGTCACTGACTGACCATCATTTATTGCCCATCCATAGTTGTCCTTGAATTGAGTCGCTTGCTAGGCCATTTCAGAGGGCAGTTGCGAGTTATTGTGGCTCTGGAGTCACATGTAGGCCACACCAGGTAAGGACGGCAGATTTCCTTTCCTGAAGGTCATTAGTGAATCAGATGGATTTTTTCCAACAATGGTTTCATGGTCATCAGTAGATTCTGAAATCAAATTCCACCTTCTGCTATGGTGGGATTCAAACTTGGGTCCTCAGCACATGAGCCTGAGTTTCTGGATTAATAGTCTAGTGTTAGTACCATTAGGCTGTTGTGAGATAGATTTACCTTTGCTTAACAAAAACTCTAAGGGCAGTGGAACTGGAGGAGTGCCAAGTACAGTTAAGATGTAGATCAACTGAGATACAACAGAATAGCCTCTCTTGTTTCTTATTCCTGAACTGATGATGCACATAGCAGGAGTCAAGTTTCTAGAAGTCACTTCGATAGATCCATCTGACGGATGGAAACATCAGGAGCAGTATTCCAAAACCATTCCCTCCAAAAGGCAGCAGCCTGACCATAACATGACTGTCAACCAAAGACAACAGTGTTCATTTTGCCATTTAATCTTTATTTCAGACTCATTATAAAAAAAGTCCACACGGAATAATAAAACCCATCAAGTTTACTTAACAGAACATCAGTACATGTGAATTATTCCGATTCAAATGTTAAAACACTTGTCATAGGAACCCATCCCATTCATTTAGCTGCAACAACTTACAATACTGGTAGGGACTTGCAAATATGCTTACAGATGCTTAATTCAAAAAAAACATTTAAAATTTCTGAAGCTCTTTTTCTTATGGGGGCAAGAAAGAAGAAAGGGGTGTGTTATGATTTATCTTAATATAATACAATGCACTAAAATAATGATGGTCCCTGTTAAGTGTCTTTAGCAGACCATTTATAAGGCCATAGAAAAACATTACATTGTTATCTCTGTCTAGAAGTGAACAGCTTTATGCAACATGATACCATCATGAGCACAAATCATATGCGCTGAATTATCACAAACTTACTTGTGCCACACGCTGCATTTCACAGGACCAAGATTAAAAATAAAACACTGAAGTAGTTTATTAAGAATTAACAATAATAAAGTGCAGCCCTGAAAACAGTAATACTGCTGCAAATATGCATTTTCTTCTATAGTTAAGTCTCTTGTAAACCATACACAATGATCCTTTTGTGAAATAAAGTTACTTCAGTAAAATCCACAGGGAATAGTCTTTCTTTACGATAATTAGTATCTGTACTGCAAGCCAACCCCCAGTTTTGCAGTCTTACTGTTACAGTGTTGTGAATAAGTTCACAATAAGAAAGCATTATTATCAATGCAAATCGTTTCTTTTAGAAACCTCACTCTTGCCATGCGGAAAGTGAACTTCCTACGGCCTTCTGCGATGTATTTACAATTTAGCATAGCTACATTTAAGAAAATAGCAAACATTTTATACATCATAGCATTTACTCCAGCGTACTGCTGGGTCAAGAAGCACATCTGATTTAGTTGTTACAGGCTGGAGAAAGTTGTACTCGGAGTTGGGGATGTGTGTGTACATATGTGTGTGTGTATATAGGTGTGTGTGTACATGTGTTTGTGTATATGTGTACATGTGTGTGTGTACATACACACACACTAACACACACATCCTTACAGCAAAGGATTCCCAGTAAATACTTGCTAATCAAATGAAGTAATATCTAAGACACCTGAGATGCAACTGAAATTTGACATGTGCTCTTGACAATAGCCAGTTTGTTTATTTTAAAAAATTAAATAAAAAAATTAGTCCAATGTTATTAAACACACTTTGAAATTGTAGAAGGCGATCCCAAGCATGCTGCTGCAGTTTGACAGATGTAAAAAGCATGCCTCAGATACGCTGCTACCACCACACAATGCGCAAAGCTATGGTTTGAAAGAAGCAGTCAGCACTCTAACGCACCAGCAGTTAGTGCACACAGGCCATGGTGCTGTAAGAGAAAGCCGCTTGAATCTGATTACGCAGTTTACAATGCATCAGATGAGGCGGAGGCAGTTAGTGTCTGGTAGCAAGAGGCAGTTAAAAGTGAAAATGCAACATATAAAGGGGCTGTCCATAAAGTAAATATGTATACCAGTAGGAGGATGAGATTTCAGATGTCCTGCACAGGGGTGAGGAGAGGCTGATCAAGGTGACATGGGGCAGTCACTTAAGGGGAGTTTGAAAGAGGGATTGGTAATCAGAGTCAGTCTGGGATAACCAGAGGCACCTCACTCACAATTAATACTCACAACCAGTCACAAATCATTTATACTCCTGTTGCTGTCTTTAAAATGATCTTCCTTCCTTAACCTCCATCCTACTCCTCCAAAATTCATTCTCACATTATTTAAATGTTTCGCTGTTCTTAATTCCACTGCTGTGTCTCTGAAAGTACGGATCCCTGGCCAACGGACAAGCCCATAAGCATCCTGTGGCACTGTAAATGTGAGAGCCCTAGACAGCTAGTCAGGCTATTTAGCCACAGGGACCATCATACTGAACCTTAACTTGTCTTAAATCTTGGCTGATCTCCCATTGACTAAGGGATACTGACTGAGTCCCACTGTGGCACTCTTGCAATTGGCTGAGTGGTTACCTAGGGTAGGTGGCACAGCAAAAGGAAAGTTTCACTAAAACAATCAAGTCAGCAGTCAGCTGACCAATTTTTACCTCAGAGTGTTTGATAAAATAAAGAACTGTCTAGAGATCCCACAGTAGTCCAGGACCGCATGTGCTATTACTTATAATATCCATTTTCTGCTCCGGTTAAGTCAAACCCTGTTACCCAAAATAAAACAACATGGGATTCAAATCTATTTGGGTTTGGTGAAGTACAGAGAGGGGAGGGATGAAGAGGGATCAAAAGTGAAAGTAATTTTGGGGTACTTCTGGAAAGCGATACAAGTGGCCAACAAGTTTTTGGGAGGGACAGCAGGAAAGTAATTCCTGGCATACATAATTTACAGATGGCTCCAGACACAGACAACAGTTTTCACAACAGGCAATTCAGGTTAAAATTGACACAAATTATTCCTGCATTTCCAATTTCCATTTTCATCACTGATGATGATGAATGGGAGGGGGAAGAGGGAGGGGAAGAGGGGGAGGAGAGGGGGTGGGGGAGGGGAGAGAAGAACACTCGAGTGTGTACCTGCACAGCCCGCTCAGTAAGACCAATGGGTCACCTGCAAACAGCGAGCTCTCAGCAGCAGAAGGTGGAATTTATTTCAGAGGCTGATCAACACTGCTTTCAGAGAAGCAAAAAAAAGGTTGCTGCAGAGTCTGTCATTATAAGTCCGTCAAAGCAACGTACATCGGAAGAAGCTGCTTTTCTTTGATTGATTCTTTGCGGTGATTTTAACTTGCCCACTGCTTCCTTGAGGACTGTTTTCATTCTAACAACAGAGAAATGCATAGGCATAAATATATTGAAGCAAGTTATTAACACATGAAGATAGGATTAGTAGAGTGCACATCAAGAATAATCTTGACTGGACTTGTGCAATCACCTTATTACATTGTTTATTTCCAAGTCCTGCACTTTCCCCAAGTTCTCCAAGACAAAATTAAGTTAAAGTTAAATTATTTTGATTAGAAAATGTGCACTGTTCAGATTACACCAATGCCCATTTGTCATCAGCGTGGGTAGGAAATGAAACCAATAACTTGGGGAATGAAAACTAGAATCATTGGGGCAACCTGAAGCTAGCGGATATTCAGATTTCAGCAATTCCAGTATGCCTGCTCAGGTACACTTTAAGAGAATTTAGCATGGCCAACGCACCTAACCAGCAAGTCTTTCCGACCGTGGGAGGAAACTGAAGCACCCGGAGGAAACCCACGCAAACACGAAAGAACATGCAGACTCCAGACAGTGACCCAAGCCAGGAATCGAACCTAGGTCCCTGGCACTGTGAGGCAGCAGTGTTAACCACTGTGCCACCCTATAAGTAGGCAGCTCACAAATTAACTAATAATGAAGGAGGAAACCAATGAAGTGTAATCGCACAGAAAGATTACTATCGATGGTTTGTAAGCTCATCTGGGGCCAATGCAAACGCACATGAGGACACTGTTCAGCTCACTGTTCACATGAACAAGTCAACCTTCTTGGAGAACTGAAAATGGGACTTAAATCAACCACCAGCTTATGTTCACACTCCAGCACCGAAGGAAGCCAGAGAAAAGTCTGGAGACCTTCATTTGTGGCAGGACATGTAATAGAATCAGGAAAGATGGAGGAAAAACCATGAAGAACATATAAAGTTTAGACAAAAACTTACCAGATGATTGTTATTTACAGGCACAAAATGAAGAGTCATTGAGTTTTACAGGACAAAAAGAGGCTCTTCAGCGCGTTGTGTCTGTGCCAGCCAAACGTTATCTATTCTCATCATATTTTCCAGATCTTGGTCCATAACCATGACTTTTCAACTGCTCATCTAAGTGCCTCTAAATATTATGAGGGTTCCCGTTTCTACCACTCTTTCGGGTAGATTGGTGGGTTCATATTCCCACCACTCTAAGTGAAAATGTTATTTTTCAAATCCCCTTTGAATCTCCTGCTCCAGACCTTAAATCTATGTCTCCTCGTAACTAACCCCTCTATTAAGGGGACACATTTTTTCCTATCTACCCTATGTCCCTCATACTTTTGTACACTTCAATCAGGTTCCCCACCCCAGCCTTTTCTGCTCCAACAACCTCAGCCTCTCTTCAGCTGACACACAGCCAATTCTCAAACTGCATCTGGAAACCAAGCTCTAAAAATTTTAAGACTGCTGCTTTAGAAATATTTACATACCATTTTCCTGTTCAGCTTTGTCATGATATCTCGTGCAAGTGTGATAAATGCCTGCAAAGAAAAAGATGAATCATTAATATGTGTGTACTGCTGTTCAATGTGCCTGTTACTCAGGCAATGGAGTCAGGGTACTTCATACCACAGCCCAAAAAAAAGACAAGCTATGGTTTCCTGACTGTTCATCAGGTTATTGTGCTGTGAACTATATACTTTTCCCACTCAGTTAAATCCAGAAACAGTACAAGTAAATGTTTTCCCCAAAATCAAGATCTCACCGTGAAAGCTGCATTCTGCCTGCAGGTGATAAGGGTCAAAATGGTTAATTTCACAGTTTTCTCCACGTGATTTTACAGAAAGTGTTCAAATTGTTGTGCAAGGTGTTAACTCCAGAAGCTTGGGATCCACCAACATAACAGCGATATTTCTTTACAAGCTTAGTTTCTTCCTCAAAAATAAAACAAGTTTCCTGGACAGAAAACTTTTGACTGAAGTGTTCAGAACATACGAACAATTCAAAGGCACATTTAGAATTATTTTCATGCCCACCCTGTGCCTCAAAGTTAGAAGCAGTTGTCAGGGTGATTCTCCCACCTCGCCACGCGAGTTTTCTAGCGCAGCGAAGTCTGGGCATGCGTGCGATTTGCATTCCATTCCCGTTGCACGCGTATCTCCTGACACCAGATTCCCAGCGCCATCGGATCCGCACTGGAAACTGACGGGAACACCCGGTAAGTAATTTACATCTATTTTTAATGTCATTTTGATGTAATGAACAGCCCTGGGACTGAATTCTCCAGGCCTACTAGCCTCTACCCCCCAGAGTGTTTCACTCCAGCTGAGTTTACAGCTTTCTGGGAAATATCAGGACAACCTCTCTGGAGTGAAGAGTGGGGGGTGGGATGGGGTGGGGGGGGGAGAATCAGGGCCTCCTGCAGGATTGGATGGGGATGATGCCCACTAGGCATGGGCACAGTGCCAGCCTGGCCCCCAACATGCCCAAGGGTTAAAGTGCCCATGCCCAGGACGCATTTTGGTACCACCCAAAAGGGGCAGGGCTTAGGGGACAGTGGGGGTGGGGGATCCCACTGCCACGCGGGAGGGGGATCAATACTCCACTCGGGAGGGGGCAGGAAAGAGGCCAATGATCAGTGGGAGGGGGTTAAGGTCAGCGCAACAATCGGGCCTTGTGGAGTGGGCAGCACTGTGGGGTTCCCAGGCTGGTTACCTATTGAGTCAGCATAGGTTAGAGGGTTTAGTGGGTAAAATACGTAGGGAATTGGGAGTAGGGCCTGGGTGGGATTTTGGTCAGTTCAGACTCGATGGGCTGAATGGCCTCTTTCTGTACTGTTCTCTTGACCAGAAACCGAATTGGACTAAGCATATAAATACTCTGGCTAAAGAGATCAGGGGCCAGGAATCGCAGGGCGTGCAACTCACCTCCTGGGGCAGCAAGGTGACACAGCACCAAGGACCTTGGTTCAATTCCTGGCTTGGGTCATTGCCTGTGTGGAGTCTGAATGTTCTCCCCATCTATCTGGGTTTCCTCCACGGTCCAAAGATGTGTGTGTTAGGTGCTAAATTGCCCCTTAGTGTCAGGGGGACTAGCTAGGGTAAATATGTGGTTACAAAGATAGGGCCTGGGCGGGATTGTGGTTGGTGCAGACTCGATGGGCCAATGGCCTTCTTCTGTAATGTTGGATTCTATGATGCAAGTCAGGAATGTGATGGAATACTGTCCAGTTGTCTAGATGAGTGCAGTTCCAATAATACTGAAGAAGCTCTTTGGTTTATCCATTAACAAAGAACTGTTCTAGCAGTTTTTGGACACAAGAAAAGAAAATTTTCCTGGATGCTTATACACTGGCGATGATATTGCAGGGATGGACAAAACTGCAGGAACAGCATGACTGAAATTTACATTCACCGATGGCAACAGCTGTTTGTAAAGGGTTGGTCTTCAACGGCAAGGTATCAGGTGATAGCAGAATCTTTTTTGGCTCTACTTATTCAAGTTCCAGGATTTGTTCTGACCCCGGTAACCTCAAAAGATGCAAGGCACATGCCTACTCTCCAGGACAGAGGATTTGCAGGAATGTCTCGGATTCTTCAGCTTAGTGCCACAGATGCCCACTGATCAAACACCATCACTGGAGAGTTAAGTAAGGATGTTTTGTGTGATTGGAGAACCATCAAGATGTATTTGACTCACTTAAACAAGCATGATCAGAACAAAAATGCATTCTATCATATTACAACCCAAGAAAGGAAGTGGACTTACAGCACTTCAAAGGATTATGAGTGTGCAGTATGCATGCATTTGACTCCAAATGTCTAATGAATTGAAATCCAATCATTCAAATGAAATGCAAGACACAAACTTTGGTATTCAGTACCACAAGACTGCACACATACCTATTTGGTAAGCTATTCATTGTGGAAATTAATCACAACCCACTGGAAATTATCTGAAGCAAGTCACTGATGCGTGCACCACTCGGACTTCAGCGATTTCTAATAAAATACGTGGATACGACTTCGAAATCGGTTACAAAATGGATAGCAAAATCTTCACTACAGATACACTGAGCAGATTATTCAATCCAAAAAATATGGACATTTTGAGAGACTTACAAGTAGACATCCAAGTAGAAGATGTACTCAGTGTTAATCTGATGAGTTTTGGTCAACATACATGCAATCAACTTCAGTTGGAAACAGCAAGTGCTCCGCACCTGAAGGCATTATGGAGTCATTGTAGAAGGTTGGCCTGTTATGACACAAGTGTCAAGACATCCTTGGGTGATTTTGGCTGTACGGAGGTGAGCTAGATATTTCAAGATGCGAGAGTTTCAAAGGAAAGCAAATGCTTTTATCTGAAGCTCTTCACCAGTAACATATCGTCACAATTACACCAGGGACAGAGTGAACAAGACACCTGGACAAGATAAACTGAGCATTGGCCAGATATCATAAATAATATTGAAAAGGTAGCAAGGATGGGCAGAGCTTGCACCAACTGTCACTAACTGCAATTCTTTTCCTCTCAAAATTCCATCACACCCTTGGTTCAAATTACAATTGATTCATTTGACAACTTCCTCCCAGTCACTGATTACGTTTCCAAATCTGCAATCACTAGATAGTTGAAGGATACTTTGGGTGTGTCTGTGGCAGACACTGAGCATAATATTTAATTTTTTTTGAAGCCCTGAGTCTCAGTCCCCAATGGGTAACGTTAAGGAGAAACGGAAGCCAGGATTAAGGAACTATACAATTGTATAACACGTAGCAATCTAATTACATAGAACATAGAACATTACAGCGCAGAACAGGCCCTTCGGCCCACGATGTTGCGCCGACCAGTTACAGAAACAATGGCCCACTAGCCTATACCAATCCCTTTTCGTCCATAAACCTATCCAGAGATCTCTTAAACGCCCCCAAACTAGACGCATTTACAACTGCAGCAGGCAGGGCATTCCAATCCCTCACCACCCGCTGGGTAAAGAACCTACCCCTGACATCCGTCCTGTAGCTACCCCCCCTTAATTTAAAGCCATGCCCCCTCGTGCTAGCTTTCTCCATCCGAGGAAAAAGGCTATCACTATCCACCCTATCTAAACCTCTAATCATCTTATATGTTTCAATAAGATCCCCTCTTAGCCACCTTCTTTCCAACGAAAACAACCCTAAATCCCTCAGTCTCTCCTCATAGGACCTCCCCACCATACCAGGCAACATCCTAGTAAACCTCCTCTGCACCCTCTCCAACGCCTCCACATCCTTCTTGTAATGCGGGGACCAGAACTGCACACAGTACTCCAAGTGCGGCCGCACTAGAGTAGTGTACAGTTGCAACATTACACTGCGACTCCTAAATTCAATCCCCCTACCAATAAACGCCAAGACACCGTACGCCTTCTTAACAACCTTATCTACTTGATTCCCAACTTTCAGGGATCTATGTACACACACACCTAGATCCCTCTGTTCATCCACACTATTCAAAGTCCTCCCGTTAGCCCTATACTCGACACATCTGTTGCTCCTACCAAAGTGAATTACCTCACACTTCTCCGCATTAAATTCCATCCGCCACCTCTCGGCCCAGCTCTGCAACCTATCTAAGTCTCCCTGCAGACTATGACACCCTTCCTCACAATCTACCACACCTCCAACTTTGGTGTCATCAGCAAATTTACTAATCCACCCAACTATACCCTCATCCAGATCATTAATAAAAATTACAAACAACAGTGGCCCCAAAACAGATCCCTGAGGCACACCACTCGTAACTGTACTCCATGATGAATATTTACCATCCACCACCACCCTCTGTCTCCTATCTGATAGCCAATTCCTGATCCAACTTCCTAGATTACCCACAATCCCATACATCTGCATTTTCTGCAGAAGCCTACCATGGTGAACCTTATCGAACGCCTTACTAAAATCCATGTATACCACGTCAACTGCCTTGCCCCCATCCACCTCTTTGGTCACCTTCTCAAAAAACTCAATAAGGTTAGTAAGGCACGACCTACCCGCTACAAAACCATGCTGACTATTTCTAATCAATTCATTACACTCCAAATAACTATAAATCCTATCCCTAATAATTTTTTCTAAAACCTTGCCCACAACAGAAGTAAGACTCACCGGTCTATAATTCCCGGCAAAGTCTCTGTTCCCCTTCTTAAACAGTGGGACAACATTCGCTATCCTCCAATCCTCCGGGACTACACCAGAGACCAATGACGACCTGAAGATCTGAGCCAGAGGCTCTGCAATCACCTCTCTAGCCTCCCAGAGAATCCTAGGGTAGATCCCATCCGGACCAGGGGACTTATCTATTTTCAGCCCCTCAAGAATTTCCAGCACATCCCCTTTATCAACCGTAATACTGTCTATTTTACACCCCTGCAACCCAATGTCCTCCTCAGCTATATTCATGTCCCCCTGCGTGAACACCAAAGAGAAACATTGGTTCAATACTTCTCCAATCTCCTCCGGTTCCACACACAACTTCCCCCTGCTGTCTGTAACTGGCCCTAATCTTGCCCTGACCATCCTTCTGTTCTTGACATACCTATAGAACGCCTTAGGATTCTCCTTAATCCTATCAGCCAAAGTCTTCTCATGTCCTCTTTTAGCCCTTCTCAACTCACTCTTCAACTCCCTCCTAGCCAATCTAAAGCTTTCTAGTGCACTATCTGAGCCCTCCAATCTCATCCGAACATAAGCCTCCTTTTTCTTTTTAACCATCGACTCAACTCTTTTAGTGCACCACGGTTCCCTAGATCTACCAAATCCACCATGCCTGACAGGGACATACCTATCAAGGACTCGCAGTAGCTGCTCCTTGAAAAAACTCCACATTTCAGACGTTCCCAGTCCCTGTAATCCCCTAATCCAATCCATGCTTCCTAATTCACTCCTGATAGCCTCATAATCGCCCTTACCCCAGCTAAAATTGCTGACCCGAGGTTCATGCCTATCTCTTCCCATCACTAAGGTGAACGTAACCGAATTGTGGTCACTATCACCAAAATGCACACCAACTTCCAAGTCTAGCACCTGGTCTGGCTCATTTCCCAGCACCAAATCCAATATAGCCTCACCTCTAGTTGGCCTGTCTACATACTGAGACAAAAAACCTTCCTGCACGCTTTGTACAAACACTGACCCCTCTAGCGAGCTAGAACTATAGCAACTCCAATCAATATTCGTAAAGTTAAAGTCCCCCATAACAATTACCCTATTACTTTCACTCCTAACCAGGATTGTCTCCGCAATCCTTTCCTCAACCTCTCTAGAACTTTTAGGAGGTCTATAAAAGACTCCCAACAGGGTGACCTCTCCTCTCCTATTTCTAATCTCCGCCCATACTACCTCAACTGACAAGTCCTCATCAAACTTTCTCTCCGACACTGTGATACAGTCCTTGACTAGCAATGCTACCCCACCCCCCCTCTACCTTCTTCTCTACTCCGACTAAAGCATTTGTACCCCGGAACCTGCAACATCCATTCCTGACCCTGCTCTATCCATGTCTCAGAAATGGCCACAACATCAAAGTCCCAGGTACTGATCCACGCTGCAAGTTCATCCACTTTATTGCGAATACTCCTCGCATTAAAGTACACGCATTTCAAACCCTGCTCCGCCCCACCCCCACTATGCCGTGCCTTGCATTCCCCAACTATGCCCCCCTCACTTTCACCCCCTTTCCTCACTATCCCTCCCCCCCTCCGAATCAGTTTAAACCTTCCTGCATCGCTTTTGCAAATTTACCCCCCAGGATATTGATTCCCCTCTGGTTCAGGTGTAGACCATCCCTCTTATAGAGGTCCCACCTTCCCCAGAATGAGCCCCAATTGCTCAAGTACCTGAACCCCTCCCTCCTGCACCATCCCCTCAGCCACGAGTTCAAACTTTCCCTCTCCCTATTCCTCTCTAAACTATCCCGTGGCACAGGCAAGAGTCCAGATATAACTACTCTTTCTGACTTCGCCTTTAGTTTCCACCCCAACTCCATAAATCTTTGCTTAATATCCCCTTCCCTTAATCTCCCTATGTCATGTCTCCACATGAACTATAACTTGGGGTTGATCTCCCTCTCCCCTAAGAGTCCTGAATACTCTGTCCGATACATCCTGGGCCCCAGCCCCTGGTAGGCAACACACCAGCCCAGAGTCCCTACCCTTACCTCCAACTCTCCTATCCGTCCCCATAACTGTGGAGTCCCCAATCACGAGGCCCAATCTCTTACCCCTAACCACCTGAGGCTTGCCAATAGGCTCACCCCCAGAGACCTGCTCCCTTTGGCTATCCCCAGTTGATTTCTCCTCAACTGTAGCCTCCAGGACCGAAAACCTATTTTGGAGGGGAACAGCCCCAGGGGATTGTCCCCCCAACTGCTTTTTGCCCCTCTTCCTGGCAGTGACCCAAGACTTATTCCTAGGAGTGACTATCTCCTTATAACTCCTTTCTATGTCCTCCTCCACTTCCCGAATTATACGGAGCTCCTCTAATTCCCCTTCCAGCTCCTTTACACGCTCCTCCAGAAACTGCAATCTAACACACTTCCCACAAGTAAAATCACCTGAAACACTGTGGGAGTCCCTCACTACATACATCCCACAGGAGATGCAGCTTACAGCCTGAACTGCCATCCCTGAATCAATTACCAGCAGAAAAGTAAAAATATAAAAAAAAACTTCCCTCACACTTATAATTAGGTTAGAGGAGGTGGAAGGGTGGGATTCTCTACCAGTGTAGAGAATCGGGAATCCTCTCTGCACTAATTTATAGTGTTAGGGGCACGAGAAAAAAAAACTACAACTACCGGTAAGCGTCCTAGTGACGACTTCCGGTTTCTAACTAATTTAAAAATTTACCTCTTAAGCATATGCAACGATGAACTCCAAAAGTGAAACTGGCGAAGAACACAACTGAAGTAATTGAGCACTGATAATAGTCAATGCCAGAACACATACAAGTCAAGAACACTGAAGTAATAAGTCTAGATCTCAGGAAGTCTGCCCTATCAAGATCCAGGAGGATTAGTAAGCCACCTGTATGTCACACAGGTACTTGAAATCTCAAATGATGATGTTGTTGTCTAAAACGTTTTTGCATGAACAGATTTCACAACCAGCCTGCTGTATGAATTTTTATTGTTATTGTATTGTACATTATCATGGAAAAGGGGGGGGATGTTATGATAGCAGTGAGAATGTGGAAATTATCATAGGAGCCAGGATGTAAAGCAGCATGTGACCAGCAGTCTGTTAATGGTGTATGAGTGGTTAGAGCTGTTGCTGTGAGCAACTGTGGGTGCTGAATCCCGATAAAGGAACCAGTCTATAGCAGTAAAGGTGAGGAAAACAGATTGGTGTTCACTCTATTTTTCAGGATGGGGTGGGAACAGATGCAGCGGCCAAGCTGGAGGGCATGGAGCAAGATGAAGAAGCAGGGGAGAAATGGTGGATCAGTAGCTGTGAGGGAATAAGGAAGCTGTTGGGAAAAAACTGAAACTGACTGCAGATCTGGCATTTGTTGTAAGTTCCCAAATGAAGTCGAAAGGGAGATCGCCAATGTAAAAGCCAGGGTTAGGTGAATCATGTTGTGGACATACAATGTGACAGTATGAGCTAAGAGAAGGCATGTCTGGTAGAAATGTCCAAGTAATTCTTTATTTATTCACAAGACATGGGCACCACTGGCTCAGCCAGCATTTATTGCCAATCTCTAATTTCCCTTAAGGCAGCGTGGTGCACTGCTTCTTGAACCACCCCACGTGTAGGTACACCTACTGCAGTATCTTGATCTAGTTGCAGTGGAGGGTTGCTGCAACAGTTCCAAGTCAGGTTGGTGTTCCCATGCATCTGCTGCTTCTGTCCTTCTAAATGGTAGAGGTTGAGAGTTTGGAAGATGCCGAAGGAGCCTTGGTGAGTTGCTGCAGTACTTTTACTACCACTATGCACTGGTGCTGGAGCAAGAGAATGTTTTAAAGTGGTGGATGTGGTGCAAATCAAGCAGGCTGCCTCATCCAGGATGATAGTGTTACTGTTGCTACACCCATCCTGGTAAGTGGAGCTTATTCCATCAAACTCCTGAGTCGTGCCTTGTAGATGGTGGACAGGCTTTGAGTCGTCAGGATCTGACCCAGCAAGTGACCTGATCTTGTCGCCACATTCAGTTTGGCCAATGGTAACACCCATAGGGGTGACCCACTATGGGCATTACCACATCCATATTTGAGTACTACTTTGATATTAACAGAGACAAATTAATTTTGCATTCAACAATGATTAAACCAGTGGCTCTGAAACTCGTGTGGGAACCTCAGATGAATACTGTCAATGATCCCTATTCTAATTTCCAATACAATTATATCTCAGATAAACAGAGATATAATTAAGAAAACTATATTATAGAACAAAGATAAATTAAGTCAAATATTAAAAGTTCAGCAAATCTGATGATCTTCTTAATCTGCCAGAACCCATTTGAAGCTATTCAGCCTTCTCCACTTTTGCAACGGAGGGACTCCCAGTGAGATGTGTGAAGGTCTGCTGTCTCATACAGAATTATGAGCAATTTTGTCTGAATTTTTTTATTGTTCTATAGCGAATTCCTGTCTTTAACTGGAAAATTTGTTGGCCCTCAGGTTACAAAGCATTGCATAGGATAAATTCATAATAAATACCCAGCCATCAGACTGGAAGGATAAGATTTGTTTACATGAGGATGATTGAAGAAATTGTTCCAATAATCCCAAAATTAAACACTGCCAGAGTCCTCTGTAAAAAAAACGTATACACAATTTTCATCACAAATGTTGAAATTTAGAATGGGAACAGCCTATGTAAACTTGTCAATCCCACTACACTTTAGAATTTCAGAGGGTCATACAGCACAGAAACAACCCATCAATTCTACACCTACCACTGGAGGTGCGCTAATCCCATTTTGTTCCATACCCTTGAATGTCAAGATATTTGAATTGTTCATCCAAATATTTTTTAAAAGTTAGAAAATTTCCAGCCTACACTATCATCCCAGGCATTACATTCCAGATTTTCAGCACCTTCAGTGAAGACACTTTTTCTCAAACCCCCCTGCCCCTCACTCTAAAACTATGCCCTTTTATGAATGACCCCTCAACCAAGGGGAGCAGCTGCTCCCTACTCACCCTGTCCAAACCCCTCAATCTTATATACTACATCATGTCCCCCCTCAGCCTTCTCTGCTCTAAACCAAATCCAAGCCTATCCAGTCTCTCTTTATAGTTCAAATGCTCCATCCCAGGCAACACCTTGATGAATATCCTCTGTACCCCTTCTAGCGCTATCACATCCTTCCTATAGTGAGGTGACCAGAACTGCACACAGTACTCCAGCTGTGCCCTAACCAATGTTCTGTACAACTGCAACATTACCCTCTTGCTCTTATAGTCTATGCCACGATTGATAAAAGCACTCTCAACTATCGTATCCATGTGCTCTGATGGCTTCAGGGATCTGTGAATAAGTACTCCAAGATCAATCTGTTCTTCTGAGCTTCCCAGTGTACTGCCATTAATTAAATACTCCTTTGTCTTGTTTCTTCTTCCAAAGTGCATCACCTCACATTTATCAGGGTTAAATATCATCTGCGCTCCTCATCTGACCAGCTCATCTATATCTTCCTGTAACCATCTTCTTCACTATTAATCATATTCAATATAAACTAATTGGTTTAGTTCAGACTGCGTAAGGTGTGTAAACTTGTAAGCGTGCTGATCAATACATGAATAATTCTTCAGAATTCTTACCTCTTCAACATTTATGCTGGATTTTGCGCTGGTCTCCAGGAACTTAATCCCATAATCTATCGCTAACTGGAAAAGCAACAATAATGATTATAAAACCTCAGGTAAAAGTCATAAACTCAGTTATAACGTTGGGGCATTGGGACTAGTTCGGCGGGTGGGGGAGACACCAGTACAAACCATCGACAGGACTAAGACAATGTCTTGGTGGGAGTATTTGCTCGAGTGGCTGAGATGGGTTTAAAACTAAAATATTAGGGGGATGGCAACCTAGGTTAGAAATCAGAAAAGGGTGAAATCAAGAGCAAAAAACAAATACAGAGAAGGGAACAACATAAGTAATAGGAAAAGAAATTAAGGACTAGATTCAAGCAGGGCCTCAGTAAAAAAATAATGAGAACAGGACCAGTAGTAATGTTAAAAAGATGAGCCTAAAGGCTTTGAGTCTCAATGCATGGAACATTCGCAATAAAGTGGATGAACTAATTGCGCAAATAGATGTAAACGGGTATGATATAGTCAGGATTATGAACACACGGCTGCAGGGTGACCAGGATGGGAACTGAACATCCAGTGGTATTCAGTATTTAAAAAGGACAGAGGAAAAGGTAAAGGCAGTGCAGCTGCATTGCTGGTTAAAGAGGGAATTAACACCACACAGGGGAAGGATATTAGCTCCAACAATGTGAAATCTATATAGAGTATGGGACAAGTACTGGAAAATGGGATTTCCACAACTTTAATCATAGTTATTGTAGGTGCAGACTCAATGGGCCTTTTCTGCACGTTAGAACTATGTATAGGGCTAAGAAACACCGAGACATAAAAAACTTAGTACAGATTGTGCACGAACCACCAAACTGCAGTGCTGTTGGGGATAACATTAAGCAGGAAATTAGGGATGCATGCAATGAAGGAACATCTGCAACCATGGGCGATTTTAATCTACATATAGACAGAACAAATCAAATTAGTCACAGTACCAAAGAAGTACTGTGGAGGGCAGTATGGTGGCACAGTGGTTAGCACTGCTGCCTCACAGTGTCAGGTACCAGGGTTCAATTCCAGCCTCAGATCACTAACTGCGTGGAGTTTGCACGTCCTCCACGTGTCTGTGTGGGTTTCCCCCAGGTGCTCCAGTTTCCTCCCACACTCCAAACATGTGCTAAATTGCCAGCAGTGGAAATACACAGAGTTGCAGGGACAGGGTCCGAGTGGGACTGTTGATGCTGTAGGCTCGCTGGGCCAAATAGCCTCTTTCTGCACTGTAGGGATTCTGATCTTACATCGGATGGTTTCTGGACCATTGTGGAACCAACTAAAGAGTAGGTTATTCTGGACTGGACCATTCTAAATAGAACTTTTCATTAAGATGAAGAGTGACATAGTTGATTCTGAGACTAGAGTTCTGAGTATTAGAAAAGAAACTACAATAACATGAGGCACGAGTTAGCTTGAATAGACTGGCAAACATTACTTATAGGGATGGATTGGCAATGGCAAACATTCAAGTAATGCATGGGTGAAATGTAACATTTGTTTATTCTTGTCTGGCACAACAGTAGAACTGGAAAGTAGAACATAACCATGGCTTAGAGGGAGATGGGTGCCTGGAACACACTGCCAGTGGAGGTGGTGGAAGCAGGCACATTAGTAACATTCAAGGCATATCTTTTAACATCCATGTTAAAAGATTTTAACATCCATGTTAAAAGATTTTAACATGGATGTTAGGCAAACAAAGAGATAGAAAGCAGCGCAGGATTGATGTGCTGAAGGGCCTGTTCACGTGCTGTGTTGTTCTTTGTTCTTACAAGGGAACGTATAAATTAGCCAGAAAATACAACAAGACACTAGGATTGGGAGCAGTTTGAAATGCATTGAAGGAGTTCCAAAGGACTGATTAAGAAGGGGAAAATAGAATATCAGAGTAAGCTTACATGGAAGATAAAACCTGACTGTGAAAGTTTCTAAAGGCACGTGAGGAGAAAGATGAAGGAAGATTGTAGGTCCCTTACAATCAGAAGCTGGAGAATTTATAATGGGGAACAAAGAAATGGCTGACCAACTGAATATACATACTTTGGTTCTGTCTTTGCAAAGGGGGACACAAATAAGATACCAGAAATGTTGGGGAACACAGGGTTTAGTGAGAGGAGGAACTGAAGGATATCAATATGCTGTTGGGGAAATTGATGGGGATGAAGGCTGATAAATCCCCAGAGCCTGATTATCTACATCCCAGAATACTTAAAATAAGTTGCCCATGAAATTGTGGATGCATTGGTCATCTTACAAGATAGAAGTCTCACAACACCAGGTTAAAGTCCAACAGGTTTATCTGGTAGCACAAGCTTTCGGAGCGTTGCTCCTTCATCAGGCCATATACTCTGGAACAGTCAGTATAGGTTGGAGGGTAGCCAATTTAACCCCTCTATTTAACAAGGGCAATAGAGAGAACACAGGAAATTATAGACCAGTAAGCCTGACATCATTAGTGGGGAAAATTCTAGAATTGACTATCAAAGATTTTATAGAAAAACACCTGGAAAACAGTGACAGGATTGGAAAGGGTCATCATGGATTTATAAAATCTAGATTATGCTTGACAAATCTACAGAAACTATTTGAGGATGCAACCAGTAAAGTTGATGAGAGTGAGCCAATAGATGTGATTTACTTGGACTTTCAGAAGGTTTTCAACAAAGTCCCACATAAGAGATTAGCGTGAAAAATTAAAGTGCAAGGAGCTGGGGGTAATGTATTGACACAAAGAGAACTGGTTGACAGACAAGAAACAGAGTGGGGACATCCCGGCCTTTTTTCAAGTAGCAGGCAGCGACTACTGTGGTCATACTGGGACTCCACCTACTTAAACTATGTATAATGATTTAGATGAGGGAACTAAATGTAACATTTCCCAATTTGCAGATGATACAAAACTAGGTGAGAGGGTGAGCTGTGAGGAGGGTGCAGAAATTCTTCAGTGTGATTTGGACAAGTAGAGTGAGTGGGCAAATGAATGGCAAATGCAGTAAAATTTGGAAAAACGTTAGTTATCCATGTTGGTAGCAAAAACAGGAACACAGGTTTCTATCTGAATGGCAATAAATTAGGAGAGGAGAATGAGACCTGGTGTCCTCGTACAAAGCAAGGGTAAGCATGTAGGTGCAACAGGCAACAAAAATAGCAAATGGTTTGCTGGTCTTCATTGTGAGAGGATTTGAGTACAGCAGCAGGGATGTCTTGCTGCAATTATACAAGGCCTTGGTGAGGCCATACCAGGGGTAGTGTGTACACTTTTGGTCCCCTTATCTGAGGAAGTTCTTGCTCTGGAGTGATGGAGAGAAGATTTACCAGACTGATTCCTGTGATGTCAGAACTGACACATGAGGAAAGATTGAGTTGGTTAGGATCATGCTCATAGGAGTTTCAGAAGAATGTGGTCTCATAGAAACCTATAAAATTTTAAACAGGACTAGACAGGGTAGATGCACAAATGATGTTCCTGATTGTGACTGTGTCCAGATCCAGGGGCCACGGTCTGAGGAAACAAGGTAGACCGTTTATGACAGACATGAGGAGAAATTTCTTCACCCAGAAATGGTCATCCTGTGGAATGTGCTACCACAGAAAGTAGTTGAGGCCAAAGTATCTAATATTTTGTTAGATTTAGCACTTGAGGGCAAAGGGGATCCAAAGATATGGGGATGGGGAGGGTTGAGGAAGGTTAGAGTTGGATGATCAGCCACAATCAGAATGAATAGTGGAGCAGACTTGAAGGGCTGAATGGCCTCTTCCTTCCCCTATTTTCTATGTTTTAAGGGTGAACAATTTCTTGCAGCCTTACCTTCTCTCCTCGCTCTTTTGAAACCTGTCTTTTCTCATTCATATCACACTTGTTGCCCAGTATCATCCTTTCCACGTCTGAAGATGCATGCTAAAAAGGTATAAAGACACTTTGCTTGTAAATCTTTAACAGCAATTCACCTCAATCAATTTTCAATCCTCCAATCTGTTGCAATTAAACCAATGATAAAGGGGCTGCATAACGGCAACTTACATCACAAATACACAGCTATTTCAGAATACACATGCAATTTCAAAATATTATTCCCCCACCATCCCCTCAACCACCAATTGGGTGTCTTTTGCCCCATCTGCTTTCACCAAGGCAGGGCCAGTTCACACTACCTCAGTCGGTGCCACCGCACTGTCACAAAACCCAAAGCAAAAGAGGAAATGACTCATCTGACTATTTCAAGTCAGAAATGTCTCTACACTGATGACAGACTGTTGCTATACCAACGAGATGGCAACAAACCATTCTCTTGCCCCTCTCGGCCACTCCTGAAGAAAATGTGGCAAAAATTTATGTAAAAATGTATCACGGTAATGCTCTCTTAATGTTTCTGTGTTAAGAAAACTGAGCTTGAAACCGCACAATTGCTCCGCAGCAAACTTAATCATGCACAGTTCATATTGTAACGTGCTCAAAAGTTGGTCATCTGAAATAGAATCACCCCTATCCAATTTGTGGCATTAAAAAAGGATGCTCATTTACAGAATTGCATCTCTTTGTTAGGAAGCAGAAAAAATGTGAGCAACATGAGACCTAAATATACGAATACCATATTAAACGTAGAATATCACAGGTTAGGCAAGAAACCAAAACATGGGGATCCAGTTTGGGAGGCTCCCAATGCTGACTTACATGTTCAATTTATTATTTTAAATATTGTGCTTGCTTATTCTGGTGAAAAAATTACTTTGCAGTGATCCTGCACAAGTTCAACACTAACTGGACCTCAGTTTGGGAGCCTCCTTCAATGCTTCACGTCATATTCTTGCTTAATACATTGACCAGAAATACAAAAGGATCCAGAGGGACAATTTTTTCAGAGGGTAGTGACCATCAGGAACAAGCTGCCAGAGGTAATAGTAGAGGCAGGCACAATTTTGTATTTCAAAAAGCATTTAGACAGTGACATGGTAGGATGAATATAGAGGGATAGGACCAAACGCAGGCAATCAGGACTAGCTTAAAAAAAGGCGACATGGGCAAGTTCGGCCAAGGGCCTACTTCCATGCTATGAACCTCTATAACCCTAAATTCTGAACCACCACACCCACAACAGGAAAATTAGTTATTAAACAGGTCCAAGCATTATAAGCGGAGGTTGATCCCCCCTCTGAGAACACCGAAACGCACAAATCTACGATTCTCTCTCTCTCTCTCTCTCACTGGCACTCATAGCTCCATCTATGTCTTAGAGAAAGCATCATCTCAAGAGAGAGAGAGTTGAGAGCTGATGGCTCTGGTAGTTGCTCTACTTCTTTGTCTCACTGTCCCTTTCTTTTGTACCCATGATGGCATATCAATATATCCCACAATTGGGATTGGTCCTATGATGTCAAAACCATCATATCTAAATTTAATAGGTTTCTGGTATCTAAGTGCCTGATTCAAACTGATTGACTAAGTTCAAAAGCCTGTTGTTGTCCTCTTGATAAAAAGTGCTGCTTGGTCTTTCCATGCGAATGTTTCAGTTGGAGCTCCCTATGTACTTGCTTTTTTTTAAACTCTCTAAGCACATAAAAAGCACCACCTTTTAAAGAAGCCATGCAATGCTTTCTCCCCTAGCATTTTACAAACACCAAATCTAAATTCCTACCTTCCAACCCTTTTTTTTAATGTCTACAACTACTCTACCCAACTTCGCAACACCTCCCTCCATCCTCTTGGGTTTCTTTTTCACATGTGGTGAACTGTTCCCAGTGTGATCTACTTTGTTTTTCATTGAAGGATCTCTCTCTTTCCCAGTTTCTATTCCTCTGGAATGAAACTGCAGTCACAAGTTAGATTTCAATTTACGCAGTAATCATAGAATCCCTACGGTGCAGGAGGCAGCCGTTCGTCCCATTGAGTTTGCATCAACCACAATCCCACCCAAGCCCTATTCCTAAAACCCCACATATTTACCCTGCTAATCCCCGACACTAGAGTCAATTTTAACATGGCAAGTCAACCTAACGTGCACATCTTTGGATTTGGACTGTGGGAGAAAACCAGAGCGGACATGGGGAGAATGTGAAAATTCCCCACAGGCAGTAGCCCAAAGCCAGAATTGAACCCGGGTCCCTGGCGCTGTAAGTGCTAACCACTGCGCCATCATGCCATGTATATTCAACTGCCATCTCTGCAGCTCTTCTTGCTGTTTTAACTTTCTGTTCTGCAACATGAGTTCTTCCACTTCTGGAATTGAGAACTCGTCCAGCAGAATAACACGTGCTTATGGGATTTAGGGTTTTAGGTGGCCTAGTAGATAGGGACATGATCAGCGCAACTTGTGGGCCAAAGGGCCTGTTTGTGCTGTGGTTTTCTATGTTCTAAGTGCTTAATATGTCTTTTCTATCCTTAATGCTCTCACCCATCTATCAAAGCTGCTCGGTTTAATTTTTTCAAACTCAAAACAAGTCTGACCTGGCTCCTTTCATACATTCCTGAATCATTGTCTATACGCTTCTGGTACCAATTTGTAGGCATTCAACAGAGCCCTTCTTGCTTCTTTGCATTTTGCTGACACCTCCTCCGACAGCGCTGCAAACACCTGAGTAGCCCTGCCTACCAACTTGGTCTGAATGCTTCTTTCCACCACCCACCCGCTCCACCTCCACCAACTCCCCCCACACACCGCACCCCCCCCCCCCCCAACCAATTTGCAATTTTATCATTCTTACAAACATAAAATTCAAACGTCGTACCTCCCAATCTATAATTACTCTGCCCAACTTCACAACACAAGGAAGATATGAACAAATTACACTTCTTTTACACGTAAGTGAACCGCTGTGCTCAAACTCAAGACTGTTAACGTGATGAAATTGAAGGCTTTTTCATTGTGTCCAAGGATAGCATCAAGTAAATAGGGCCACTATTGAATAAACCAAATTCTATTCTGCCTAATGGAATTCTCACTACCATTTGGGGATTGTGCTGTATGTTGTTGTATTTCTCTTTGCTGGGTTAAAATCCTAAAACTCCCTCCCTAATACCACGTGGACTATGGGTAGTTCAAGAAGGACAATAATAGATGGGCCATAAAAATGCTGGGCTGGCATTTATGTAGAGTTGTGTGTTTTTTAAAACTAGTGTTTTAGAGATCATATTCCACAATTTAATCTATTTTCTCTTAAGGGCACAAGATGAAAAACTGAGAGAAGCTCCTTTCACTCTGCGCTTTAATTTTGCAGGCCCAAAGCTGGGAATATTTCAAACTCACAAACCTGCAGAGAGTGGGACTAAACAGTCGTTTGCCAGTTTTACGTTATTGATTCTCAAATTCAAGCAACTAATTTCATGAAAGACCTGGTGCATCATTCGAAAAGTATGACATGATGTGTACCAGAAGTCAAAACTGTAAATAATAGCATGTTGTCACAATGCTTATCGGTCCATTTACTTTAAAATCACGCTCACATTTTGACTACTTCGTCACTCACTGATAACAATCCATCAACGGCATCTTAAGTGGCTCATCAGTTAAATTCAAAATGCATTAATTAACCTGTAGAACCCTACAGTTTGCAATTGCCATGTGAATAATGCTGACAAATCTTAATGCCTTCAATAAAGCACACTCACCTCTTCAATATTCCTTATCCAGTTCTTTATATTGTCGAAAGACTTCTCATTTGTGATGTCATACACCAACATTATTCCCTATAAACAAATGAGAGATCACCACCTTCTGAAGGGCAATTAGGCAGTTAGACATTGATTATACTCAGTCCATTTCTACTCTCCTTCCATCTAAATCAGAATATTCAGTATCCTTAATGTAGTAACATTTCCCAAGCTGCTTCACAAAAGTGTTACCAAGTAAAATTTGCCACATAAGGAAATATTCAAACAGGTGACAGAAGTTTGGCTTAAGAGTTGAGCTTTAAGTTGCCGTAAAAAAAGCTCAGAAAGGGAGAGATGCTTAGGGATGGAATAGTTGCACATGAAGCTGTACATTTAGCAGCATCGCCTTGCTTTTCTTTGGTTGGTGACTAGTGGAGTGCCCCAGGGATCGGTGCTGGGGCCTCAGCTATTTACCATTTATATAGATGATCTGGAGGAGGGAGCTGAGTGTAGGGTGTCGAAATTTGCCGATGACACAAAGATAAGTGGAAAAGCAAATTGTGCGGAGGGTGTAGAAAGTCTGCAGAGGGATCTGGATAGGCTAAGCGAGTGGGCGAGGACCTGGCAGATGGAATACAATGTTGGCAAGTGTGAGGTTATCCACTTTGTCAGGAATAATAGTAGGAGGGACTACTATTTAAAGGGCAAAAAGCTGCAGCATGCTACGGTGCAGAGGGACCTGGGGGCCCTTGTGCACGAGTCGCAAAAACCCAGCCTACAGGTGCAGCAGGTAATCAGGAAGGCAAATGGGATGCTGGCCTTCATAGCGAGGGGGATTGAATATAAAAGTAGGGAGGTCTTGCTGCAACTGTACAGGGTACTGGTGAGGCCGCAGCTGGAGTACTGTGTGCAGTTTTGGTCGCCGCACTTGAGCAAGGATATGTTGGCCTTGGAGGGAGTGCAGAGGAGGTTCACTAGGCTGATACTGGAGTTGAGGGGATTGAACTATGATGAGAGGCTGAATAGACTGGGCTTGTACTCGTTGGAGTTTAGAAGGATGAGGGGGGATCTTACAGAGACGTATAAGATGATGAAGGTGATGGATAGGGTAGAGGTTGAGAGGTTCTTCCCGCTTAGAAAGGACAGCAGGACTAGAGGACACAGCCTCAAGATAAGGGGGGTCAGTTTAGAACGGAGTTGAGGAGGAACTTCTTCACTCAAAGGGTGGTGAATCTCTGGAATTCTCTTCCCGTTGAAGTGGTGGAGGCTACCTCGCTAAATATATTTAAGACACGGGTAGATAGGTTTTTGGTAGGCAAGGGGATTAAGGGTTATGGGGAGAAAGCGGGAAAGTGGAACTGATCCACTTCAGATCAGCCATGATCTTACTGAGTGGTGGGGCAGGCTTGAGGGGCTAGATGGCCTACTCCTGCTCCTATTTCTTATGTTCTTATGAAACAATGGTGCTATAGTCTGTCGATTATATACTGAAAATAGTGTTATACTGATCAAGATTATTAAGGGCAAATTCAGAAGAAATATTTATCTGGAAAGATTGCAGTTTACTTTCAGCCCCTGTAAAGGACAGTTATTCCACCAACAAAGATTAGTGGGGGGAAAACCTAATCAAAAACAGGATTATACACAATATTTAAAGAAATTAATGTACACCTTCTAGTTTAAAAAGGCCTGGCAGGCAGCCTATTCAAGACTTCAGTGAATTCCATTCAATAACTAGCTGCTAGTGAAAGAATAGAGCACTCACCTTACACTGGTAACCATCAAACAGTTAGCGGAATGCAATGTGCAGAAAGCACAGGCATGAACTTGCGTTTTGTCAGGCTAATGCACTTTACAGCAGAAGCCTTCAAGAAATACGGGGCCAGATATTTGAATTGTACCAATCCATTTTCTCCCCCCACCCACATTTGGAGGGATGTCCAACCCAAATATTAATTAACATTCTTATGAGGGCCCTTGTAACAAGCACATGGACTGTGCCTTCTTTTCTTGCATTAAGCTGATGCCCTGCCCAGGAACCATCAGAAAGTGATGAGTTTTATCACACGCAAAGCAACTGCCTGCATCAAGCAGATAAACTATTTTTAACCATGACACAGCTCCACTAGACTCAACACTTCAAATGGGATGCAATATTTTTTAAAAATAATCAGCCAGTGGAAAATGGTTTCCTATTAGTCTAGAAATCAAAATTAAGTATAAATTTATTGTTTTGTGAGGAGACACTAACTTAGAATCCAGCAGGCTGTACATACTTACCATAGCTCCTCTGTAGTATGCTGTTGTGATGGTGCGGAATCTTTCTTGACCAGCTGTGTCCCTGAAGTGAAAAAGTAGATAAAATGAGAATAGAATCATCAACTATTATATCACTGTTCCTTCACAGTCAGTGGGTCAAAATCCTGGAATTCCCTCCCTAACCACAGTGTGGTCAACGCACAGCACATGGACTGCAGCATTTCAAGTGGCAGCTCACCACCTTCTCAAGGCAACAAGGAATGGGCAATATATTGCTGGCCAGCCATAAGGCCCAAGTCCCACAAATGAATTAATTTAAAAAATGGAACCTCAACTTCTTGCGTTCCATCCTGTGCTGATTATCTAGTTACTGACAGGATGGTGATAAGTCAGAAGTCTGAGCTAAAACTGATGTCAACCTAGAGCTCCCCTACCTATCTGTCTGTGACTCTCCGTTTAATATCTGCTACATTGCTGAGTTGGCATTGCATATGCCCCTCACTCAAAGCAGTAACTTCAGCTTCTGTCTGTCAGCAGGATTGCTGGAGATGGTTGCATACTGTCTCTAGTACTCATTTCTGGAACACGTGAAGCAAGAAGACTCTAGTAGGTAGGGATATGATCAGCGCAACTTGTGGGCTAAAGGGCCTGTTTGTACTGTAGTTTTTCTATATTCTGTGTTCTATGTAATGGCAAGAGGTTATTTGCAACCAGTGCAAATTGCCCCTTAGTGTCTAGGGATGCGTAGGTTAGAGGGTTTAGTGGGTACAATGTGTAGGGATGTGGGGGTATCCTGGGTGGGATTGTGTACGGTGCAGACTTGATGGGCCGAAGGACTTCTTTCTGCTCTGTAGGGTTCTATGATTCTATGTAAAAAAAAGCGTGTTTGAGTCTGGTAGCTGAGGTCATGAAAGGCCGTGATCACAATGACTCTGTTGATTGTTTTTTTTAATGCTGATGAGATTTAATTTACTTGAGCTTGTTTGATTGGTACTGCTATTGTTCAACAAACTGAACGTAACAAACTTTACTTCCTGGTACTGTCTGTTTAAACCATAAAGAACTCTTCTCAGTTGGAGGGAGCATTTTCATCATCTAGAGATTGTGGTGCCGATGGCTCAAGTAATTAAGTTAATTAAGTTTACTTATTACTCACAAGTAGACTTACATTAGCACTGCAATGAAGTTACTGTGAAAATCCCCACTCCCCAGCGCCTGTTCAGATACGCTGACAGAGAATTTAGCATGGCCAATGCACTTAATCAGCACCCTTTTGAACGGTGGGAGGAAACCACAGCACCTGGAGGAAACCCACGCAGACAAATGGAGAACATGCAAACTCCACATAGACAGTGACCCAAGCTGGGAATCAAACCCGGGTCCCTGGTGCTGAGGCAGCAGTGCTAACCACTGTGCTGCCCCTTCATTTCTTCACCACTGCTGATTATAGTCTGTGAACAAGTGTCTTCTAATCCAGTCGTAACCAGGTTTCTGATCTTTAGTTGAAATTTCCAACTCAGGAGCTTTGTCAGTCGTTGGTTGATCTGAAGGTTTAGACTGTTTCCTTTTTATAAGTTCATCCTGCTATGCCTTGGCTCTGTTATATGTAATTCATCACCTGTGCCTTCCTTCCCAATGTCATGCAGAAGCTGTTTCAAAAGTTACTGAGTTTAATAGTTACTGCGACTGAACGTGAGCGAAGGTGAAGCTCGGATCTTACTGCTAATAGGGGACAGGGAGTGCCACAAGAAAATTTGCTGCGTAATCCAAAGCCCAACATCCACCAATGTCTACACTTCACACCCCTAACCAACCACTCATTCCCCTCTAAGGAGGGATGTTCAAGGCTTATCAATTTGTACTGTTCTTTTATTCATCCTGCTTAATTTGGTCATGGGTCAAATTTGCACACTGGTAGCAAATGTCTCACATGCCAAGTGGCTTTATTCTATTCAGCATAATTCTGACAATTACAACACAAAAGCGTTTTCATACCTTTATCCTTCCATCAAGACCATGGCATTTTTCTCTCTCTATTCCCATAAACTCAGGGCATGGGTGGGTACATGGGACTGGGATATTATAGCTACTACCAAAACATGTCTAATAGCTCAACGTTCCAGGGTACATATGCTATAGGGAAGATCGAACAGGAGGTAACAGGGAGAGTTGCACTTTTGATTAGGGAAAAACATCACAGCAGTACTGAGAGGGGATTTCTGAGGGTTTGCTCACTGAGTCTGTATGTGTAGAACTGAGAAATAAGAAGGGAGAAATCACTTAGATAGGATTGTATTATAGGCCCCCAAATAGGGAAATTGAGGAGAAAATATGCAAGGAGTTTACAGAAAGCTCCAAGAAAAATAGGGTGGTAAAAGTAGGGGATTTTAACTTTCACAACATTGACAGCCATGGTATTAGGGATTTTGATGGAGAGAAATTTGTTGAGTGCTGAGGAGGAATTTCTCATTCAGTATGTGGATGGCCCAACTAGAGAGGGGGAAAATTTGACCTCCTCTTGGGAAATAAGGAAGGGTAGGTGACAGAAGTGTTAGTGAGGGATCAATGACTGTAATTCCATTAGTTTTAAGATAGGTATGGAGAACAATAGATCTGGCCCAAAAGTTAAAATTCTAAATTGGAGTAAGGCCAATTTTGATGGTATGAGACAGGGACTTTCAAAAGTTGACTGGGGGGGGTTTGCTGGCAGACAAAGGTATAGCTGAGGAGGAGGAGGAGGAGGAGGTACATGACATGCATAGGCAGCTGGGATCTAGTGGATCCCTTGAAAAGGTATAGAGGTGTAGAGTTAAGAGAAATCAGGAGGGCAAGAAGGGAATAGGAGATTGCTTTGGCAGATGAGGCAAAGGAGAATCCAAAGAGCTTCTACAAACACAAAGGGCAAAAGAGTAATTAGGGAGAGAATAGGTCTTCCTAAGGATTAACAAGGTCATCTATGTGTGGATCCACAAGAGACAGGCAAAATCCTAAATGAATATTTCTCGTCAGTATTTACTGCTAAGAAAGGCATGAATGTTAGGGGACTTGGGAAATAAATATTGTTGACTTCAGGAACGTACATATTGCACAGAAGCAGGTGCTGGAAGTCTTAAAGCGCATCAAGGTAGATAAATCCCCTGGACCTGATGAAGTGTATCCCAGAATGTTGTAGGAGGCCAGGGAGGAAATTGCGGGTCCCCTAGCAGAGATATTTGTATCATTGACAGCCACAGGTGAGATGCTAAAAATTGGAGAGTGGCAAATGTTGTGCCTTTAAGGAGGGCTGAGGGAAAAGCCTGGGAACTACAGGCCAGTGAGCCTAATGTCTGTAGTGTGTAAGTTGTTATAAGGTATTCTGAGAGACAGGATCTACAGGCACTTAGAGGGGCAAGGACCGATTAGGAACAGTCAGCATGGTTTTGAAAACGGAAAATCACATCACACAAATTTGATTGAGTTTTTTGAAAGGGTAATCAAAAAGGTGGATGACGGCAGTGCAATTGCTAGATTCACTGTTATTTGTCATTTATATCAATATTTGGATGAGAATTTAGGACGCATGGTTAGTAAGTTTGCAGATGACCAGAAACAAAGAAAGAAAATTACAGCACAGGAACAGACCCTTCGGCCTTCCAAGCCTGCACCAGCCATGTTGCCCGACTGAATAACAAACCCCTACTCTTCCAGGAACAGTATCCCTCTATTCCCATCCTATTCAAGTATTTGTCAAGACACCCCTTAAAAATCACCACCGTATCTGCGTCCACTACCTCCCCTGGCAGTGGGTTCCAGGCACCCACCACCCTCTGTGTAATAAAAAAACTTGCCTTGTACATCTCCTATAAACCTTGCCCCTCATACCTTAAACCTGTGCCCCCGAGAAATTGACTCTTCCACCTGAGAAAAGCTTCTGATTATCCACTCTGTCCAAGCCCTTCAATCCTGTAGACTTCTATCAAGTCGCCCCTTAATCCCTGTCGCTCCAGTGAGATCAAACCAAGCTTCTCCAACCTCTCCTTGTAGCTAATACTCTCCAGGCCAGGCGACAACCTGGTAAATCTTTTCTGTACTCTCTCCAAAGCCATCACATCCTTCTGGTAGTGTGGCGACCACAATTGAACACAATTCTAAATGCGACCTAAGGTTCTATAAAGCTGCAACACGACTTGCCAATTTTTAAACTCAATGCCTCAGCCAGTGAAGACAAGCATGACAATGCCTTCTTGACTACCTTCTCCACCTGCATTGCCACTTTGTGACTTGTGCATGTGTCAACGCAGATACCTGACCATCAATACACTTAAGGGTACATTTCTGAATGGAGGGCTATGACAAGTGGCATTCCTCAGGGATCAGTACTGGGACCTTTGCTGTTTGTAATACATTTTCCTCCAAATCATTGGTTTGATTAGCATGTTTGGGGATGACACAAAGTTTGGTGGAATTGTGGAGGGCATAGCAGGATATAGATTAGTTGGAGCATTGGGTGGAGAGATGGCAGATGGAGTTTAATCCGGACCAATGTGAGGTAATGCATTTTGGAAGGTCTAAAAAAAATAGGAAATATGGCAGTGTCACCAAGATTGGTGGCACAGTAGGTTAATACTGTTGCTTCACAGTGCTAAGGACCTGGGTCTGATTCCAGGCTTAGGTTACTGTCTGTGTAGAGTTTGCACGTTTTCCGTGTCTGCGTGGGTTTCCTTCGGATGCTCCGGTTTCCTCCCACATTCTCAAAGACGCGCTGGTTAGGCGCATCGACCCGGACAGGTGCTGAACTGTGGCAAATAGGGGAATTTCACTAATTTCATTGCAGTGTTAATGTAAGCCTTACTTGTGGCTAATAAATAAATCTCATTTCACTTTATAACGGACAGTGAAGGTTATCTAGGATTGCAATGAGATCTTGATCAATTGGACTAATGGGCTGACGAATGGCGGATGGTGTTTAACTTGGATAAACGTGAGGTGATGCATTTTGGTAGATTGAACCAGGGCAGGACTTATTCAGTTAATGGTAGGGCATTGGAGAGAGTTACAGAACAAAGAAATTTAGGGGTAAAGGTTCATAACTCCTTGAAAGTGGAGTCACAGGTGAACAGAGTGGTGAAGAAGGCATTCAGCATGCTTGATTTCATTGGTCAGAGCATTGAATACAGGAGTTGGGATGTCCCGTTGAAGATATATAAGAATTGGTAAGGCCACACTTGGAATACTGTGTACAGTTCTGGTCACTGTATTATAGAAAGGATATTATTAAACTAGAAAGAGTGAAGATTTACCAGGATGCTACCTGGAATTGATGGTTTGAGTTATAAGGAGAGGCTGGAACTTTGTTCCCTGGAGCATAGGAGACTTGGAGGTGATCTTAGAGTCTATGAAAATAATGAGGGGCATAGCTCAGTTAGATAGTCAACATCTTTTCCCCAAAGATTGGGGTGTCTCAAATTAAATATAAAATGGGTCCAGAGGGGCAATTTCTTCCACACAGAGGATGGTGAGTGTCTGGGACAAGCTGCCAGAGGTAGTAGTAGAGACCGCTATCATTTTGTCTTTTAAAAAGCATTTAGCAGTTAGGCGGGTAAGATGGGTAGAGATGGATATGGGCCAAACACGACCACTTCCATCCGGAAGGACAAGGGCAGCAAATAAATGGGAACACCAGCACCAGCAAGTTCCCCTCCAAGACACTCACCATCCTGACTTGGAACCATATCGCCATTCCTTCACAGTCACTGGGTCAAAATCCTGGAATTCCCTCCCTAATGGCATTGTGGGTCAACCCACAGAACATGGACTGCAGCAATTCAAGGTGGCAGCTCACCACCACCTTCTCAAGGGCAACTAGGGATGGGCAATAAATGCTGTCCCAGCCAGCGAAACCCATGTCCCAGGAATGAATTGTTTTTAAAATTGGGACTAGCTTAATGGTTAAAAAGCCAGCATGGACAAGTTGGGCTGAAGGGCCCATTTCCATGCTGTAAAGCTCTATTACGCTATGACCAGAACCAGCTTGTTTCACTTGTATTCGCTTTATATATACACACAGTGAATTGTTTAGCTGGTTAACTTACAATTATCCATTTAAACACTCCTCGATCGTTTACTTCAAAATTTATTTCCACCACAGACCCAATTCACAATTGTGCTATGTCATTGTACCAACATTCTTTTTGACCTTCCATGCTCCATCTTACTGTCAGCAAGTGGATAAAGCACAGAAGAAATGGGAATCTGTTCAACCTCCACCAGCTGCAGGCCAAATCCAAGGTCATCCCCATCCTCTTTCACTGTACTACAGTATCAGACGATGCTTCCATCTGTGCACATCTGGAAGCTGAGCTCCAAATCACCAACACCATCTTCAGTGAGGCATATATATGAGCCTTACACATCTTTAAGACAAAAGTCCCTCACCCCCACCCTATACTTTGGAGGCCTACTATCAACAAGGATAGAAATCAATGGTGAGATTCAGGGCCACCTTCAGCACGTCAGCACAGCTTTCGGCCACCTGACAGGACCTCCGACTTAGCGACACGTTCAAACTACAAACCAGGCCTATACGGTTCAGAGATATGAACTGCATACAGCAGACACCTAGAGATCCTGGGGAAGTACCACCAGCACTCAGTCTAACATCCCCCGCATCGAAGCATTAACCATGCACGATCACCTCTGCTGGACCACATCGTCTGCTTGCCTGACATGAGATTCCTGAAACAAGTGTTCAATCCAGAGTTTTGACATGGCAAGTGAACCCTAGGAGGCAGAGGAAATGCTTCAGGAACACCCCCCACTGTATCCTTACCACTGACCCAAAACCACTCAGAGTGGAGGAAAAGCATCTGAGAAGGCGCTGAAACCTCATATTCCATCACCAAGAGCAACTGAAGTCAAGCATTAACAGTGAAAGGAACACATTGCAACCCAGGCACTAGAACTGGCTCGGTCATAGAAAACACAGTGGAAGGATGTGTTTTTATAGATGCATACATATGACTTGGAGGAAAATGCAATTGGTTTGATTAGCAAGTTTGCGGACAACACAAAGGTTGGTGGATTTGTGCATAGCGATGAGGGCCATCAGAGAATACAGCAGGATATTGTAGGAATTCTATGATACAGATTGCTTGGAAACTTGGGCGGAGAGATGGCAAATGAAGTTTAATCGTGACAAACGTATTTTGGAATGTCTACTATAGATGGGAAATGTACGTAAATGGCAGAATCCTGAAGAGTATTGATAGACAGAGGGATCTGTGTACAGGACACTGAAAGTGCCACCACAGGTGAAGAAGGTAGTGAAGAACATAGAACTCTACAGTGCAGAAAGAGGCCCTTCAGCCCATCGAGTCTGCACTGAACACAGTCCCAGGCAGGCCTTGCCCCCATATCCCTGAATATTATACCCACTAATGCTTCTAACCTCTGCTACCCTGAACACTAAGGGGCAATTTCTTAGCATGGCCAATCAACTTAACCCGCACATCTTTGGACTGTGGGACGAAACTGGAGCACCCGGAGGAAACCCTTGGAGACACGAGGAGGATGTGCAAACTTCACACAGACAGTGACCCGAGCCGAGAATCAAACCCAGGACCCTGGAGCTGTGAAGCACTGTGTTACCATGCCACGAAGAAGGTAGTCAAGAAGGCATAATGCATACTTGCCTTCATCAGCCACGGCACTGAGTTTAAAAATTGGCAAGTCATGTTGCAGCTTTATAGTTAGGTCACACTTGGGATATAGTGTTCAATTCTGATCGCCACACTATCAGAAGGATGTGGGGACTTTGGAGAGGGTACAGAAAAGATTTATCAGAATGTTGCCTGGTATGGAAGGCATTAACTATGAGGAGAGATAGGAGAAACTTGGTTTGTTCTCACTGGAACAACGGAGGTTGAGGGACAACTTGATAGAAGTCTACAAGATTATGAGGGGCATGGACAGAGTGGATAGTCAGAAGCTTTTTCCCAGGGTGGAAGAGTCAATCACTAGGGGACATAGATTTAAGGTGTGAGGGGCAAGGTTTAAAGGAGATGTACGAGGCAAGATTTTTTTTTTACACAGCGTGGTGGTGCCTGGAACTCGCTGCTAGGAGAGGTAGTGGAAGCAGATATGATAATGACTTTTAAGGGGCACCTTGACAAATACACGAATAGGAATATTATCCCTGGAAGAGTAAGGGGTACTGCCAGGGATAGTGGTGGAGGCAAATATGACAGGGGCTTTTAGAGTAGGACATGAACATGCAAGGAATAGAGGGATATGGACCCAGGGCAGGTAGAAGGGATTAGTTTAATTTGACATAAGAACATAAGCAATAGGAGCAGGAGTAGGCCATCTAGCCCTTCGAGCCTGCCCCGCCATTCAATAAGATCATGGCTGATCTGAAGTGGATCAGTTCCACTTTCCCGCTTTCTCCCCTTAACCCTTAATGCCCCTATCAGAAACCTATCTACCTGTGACTTAAATATATTTAGTGAGGTAGCCTCCACCACTTCAACGGGTAGAGAATTCTAGAGATTCACCACTCTGAGTGAAGAAGTTCCTCCTCAACTCTGATCTAAACTGCGCCCCCCCCCCCCCCCCCCTTTATCTTGCGGCTGTGCCCTCTAGTCCTGCTATCCTTTCTAAGCAGAAAGAATCTCTCTACCTCTACCCTATCCATCCCCTTCATTATCTTATACGTCTCTATAAGATCCCCCCTCATCCTTCTAAACTCCAACAAGTACAAACCTAGTCTATTCAGATGGAGTACAATGTTAGCAAGTGTGAGGTTATCCACTTGGCAGAAATAATAGGAGGAGGGATTACTATTTAAAGGGCGAAAAGCTGCAGCATGCTACGGTGCAAAGGGACCTGGGGGTCCTTGTGCATGAGTCGCAAAAACCCAGTCTGCAGGTGATCAGGAAGGCAAATGGGATGCTGGCCTTTATAGTGAGGGGGATAGAATATAAAAGTAGGGAGGTCTCGCTGCAACTGTATAGGGCACTGGTGAGGCTGCAGCTGGAGTACAGTGTGCAGTTTTGGTCACCGCACTTGCGCAAGGATATTTTGGCCTTGGAAGGAGTGCAGAGGAGGTTTACTAGGCTGATACCCGAGATGAAGGGGTTGAACTATGAAGGGAGGCTGAATTGACTGGGTTTGTACTCGGAGTTTAGAAGGATGAGGAGGGATCTTATAGAGACGTATAAGATAATGAAGGTGATGGATAGGGTAGAGGTAGAGAGATTCTTCCTGCTCAGAAAGGATAGCAGGACTAGAGGGCACAGCCTCAAGATAAGGGGGGGCAGTTTAGAACGGAGTTGAGGAGGAACTTCTTCACTCAAAGGGTGGTGAATCTCTGGAATTCTCTGCCCGTTGAAGTGGTGGAGGCTACCTCACTAAATATATTTAAGACACGAGTAGATAGGTTTTTGGTAGGCAAAGGAATTAAGGGTTATGGGGAGAAAGCAGGAAAGTGGAACTGATCCACTTCAGATCAGCCATGATCTTATTGAATGGCGGGGCAGGCTCGAGGGGCTAGATGGCCTACTCCTGCTCCTATTTCTTATGTCTCTCTTCATAGTCCACCCCCTCAACTCTGGTATCAGCCTAGTGAACCTCCTCTGCACTCCCTACAAGGTCAATATATCCTTCCGCTTGGACATCATGTTTGGCACAAAATTGCAGACTGAAGGGCCTGTTTCTGTGCTGCACTGTTCTAAGTTCTATGCTTTAATGGAAGATATAGGGGGTTACAGTATTGAAATGCCACAGAATCATGGTATAGAATTCCTACAGTGAAGCCAACTTCCATCTTCAATTCTCTCAATTCAAGTTTTCACTGGACTTGGAAATATTTTCAGGTTGCTTAGAACATTATAGCTAGAAAAAGGCCTTTTTGGCCCTCGTCTGTGCCGAACCATTTTTCTGCCTAGTCCCACTGACCTGCACCTGGACCATATCCCTCCACACCCCTCTCATCCATGTACCTGTGCAAGTTTTTCTTGCATGTTAAAAGTCAGTCCGCATTCACCACTTCATCTGGCAGCTCATTCCACACTCCCACCACTGTGTGAGGAAGCCCCCCTAATATTCCCTTCAACTTTTCCACCTTCACCCTTAACCCATGTCCTCTAGTTTTTTTCTCCCCTAGCCCCAGTGGAAAAAGCCTGCTTGAATTCACTATCTATACCCATCATAATTTTATACACCTCTATCAAATCTTCCCTCATTCTTCTACGCTTCAGGAAATAAAGTCCTAACCTACTCAACCTTTCACGTCCTCACAACACCCTTGTAAACCTTCTCTGCACTCTTTCAACCTTACTAATATCCTTCCTGTAATTAGGTGACCAAAATGGCACACAATACTCTAAATTCAGCATCACCATAACATTCCAACTCTTATACTCAGTACTTTGATTTATAAAGGCCAATGAACCAAAAGCACTCTTTACGACCCTATCTACCTGTGATGCCACTTTTAGGGAATTATGTATCTGTATTCCCAGATCCCTTTGTTCTCCTGCACTCTTCAGTGTCCTACCATTTACCTTGTATATTCTACCTTGGTTTGTCCTTCCAAAGTGCAATACCTCACACTTGTCTGCATTAAACTCCATCTGCCATTTTTCAGCCCATTTTTCTAGCTGGTCCAAATCCCTCTACAAGCTTTGAAAACATTCCTCACTGTCCATTACACCTCCAATCTTTGTATCATCAGCAAATTTGCTGATCCAATTTACCACATTATCATCCAGATCATTGATACAGATGACAAACAACAATGGACCCAGCACTGATCCCTGTGGCACACCATTAGTCACAGGTCCCCACTCAGAGGAGCAATCCTCCACTACCACTCTTGTGTATTGATAAACTGGCGACGTAAGAGGTCAGTCCTGTATTCTTGCTGAGGCCACGTGAGGCATACATTTCAACTCACTGCAAAGACTGTAGGGTTCTACGATCTATGATCACATTGAGACTTTGGGACGTGTGTTAAGAATAAAGGAGAAGATAGATAAGAGAGATGTGGGGTAGTATGCCTATTAAAAAGGGCGGCACGTTAGTACGGTGGTTAGCACTGCTGCTTCACAGCTCCAGGGTCCTGGGTTTGATTCCTGGCTCGGGAGTTTGCACATTCTCCTTGTGTCTGTGTAGCCAAACAGGCCGTCTAAAATGGCGATTTGTAAAGCACTCTGGGACAACTGGGCAAGAAACTAAACCGACAGGCTGCAGTTTAAAAACAGAGACAAACAGGCTGCAACCCTGACGAGTAAATAAACAGGATATGGGTCATCTCCAGGATGAAAAAGACTTTCTGGTCACACTGAGTTGTGTACCAGACATCGGGACACCACGAACCCTTATTTAGGAGGAAGGTATGTGACCTGTGCCTCCAACACCTACAGACATGGCCGTTGGGGACACACCAGAGATCGGTGTGGTAGCACCTGATTGGCTTCTTATTCATCTGGGATCAAGTCCTGATCAATTGATTGGCAATGGGCAAAAAGGGGCATGAAACCAAACAGGGTATAAAGGGTGCTGCACAACCAGGAATCTCTCTCTCTCTCTGACCCCACGAACAAGCTACAACAATGGTGAACATTGCCACATCCAAGGAGGAAGGAAGGAAGACCAGAGCCAGAGTGCCAAACCAGACCAAAGGACCAGACTACGCAGACGACTACCGAGACCAGTGCACAGATAAAGGCCAATATCTGCTTGGGTACTTGCCAGTCATGCAAAGTCAAGTCAAGGTCTTGTACTGGACTTCAATTCTAGTATTTTCTGTAAGATAACTTATTGTTGGTCGGGTGGGTGATTATTGATTGTGTGGGGTTAAATAAATATTGGTTGTACTAATAAGACGTCTACTCAAAGTTATTTGTCCACCATATAAGGGTTAAAACAGTCTGTGTGGCAGTCAACATCTGTGTGCGTTTCCTCCGGTTTCCTCCCACAGTCTAAAGATGTGCGGGTTAGGTTGATTGGCCATGCTAAGAGTTTGCCCCCTTAGTGTCCAGGGATGTGTAGGTTAGAGGGTATTAGTGGGTATAATATGTAGGGATACGGGGGTAGGGCCTGGGTGGGATTGTGTTCGGTGCAGACTCGATGGGCCGAAGGGCCTCTTTCTGCACTGTAGGGTTCTATGATCTATGACTCATCAACTGCTTGTGTTTGGCAGATATGGTGAGTGATTGACCAGGCACCAATAGAATCTTTACACCGCACAAACAGTAGCTACACCCTCTTTTTCTATCTATCAATATCCTTTTTCAAACTTTGTCAGCATCATCGGTGCAAAACCAACGGGCTTTTCAGATCTGTCTTCCATTAAGTGAAAAGTATTGTCCCCACACCAAAGGCAAGGCATCACACAAAATGATAATTTCCCTGTCTGGATCAAAGATTAGCTAACTACAGCAGTGCTTTCATATCCTTAAAAGCCTTCTTCTATGGAGATTCTCACTTCTATTTGGTTTCTTTGTGCAGCACGGTAGCACAGTGGTTAGCACTGCGGCTTCACAGCTCCAGGGATTTGGATTCGATTCCCAGCTCGGGTCACTGTCTGTGTGAAGTTTGCAGATTCTCCTCATGTCTGCATGGGTTTCCTCCGGATGCTCCTGTTTCCTCCCACAGTCCAAAGATGTGCAAGTTAGGCCATGTTAAAAATTGCCCTTAGTGTCCTCAGATGCGTGGGTTAGAGGGATTAGTGGGTAAATATGTAAGGATATGGGGTTTGGGCCTTGTGGGCTGGTGCAGACTCGATGGGCCGAATGGCTTCTTTCTGTTTCTAAGTGTTTCTAAGGGTTTCTAAGTGTAGCCAATGCTATAAACGGATCCGACAAAAACTTTCCATAACAGTTCACTAAGCCCACAAAATGACCACAGCTCTGACACATGCCAGAGCTTCCTTAATTGCTCAGATTTTCCATTCCACAGGAGGTGTGTCTCGTGTGATGATTCTGCAGGCTAGATACTCTACTATTTGTGTCTGGAAAATGCACTTGCTCCTTTCAGATGCAGTCATAGAAACATTAAAAACAAAGAAAAACTACAGCACAATACAGGCCCTTCAACCCACAAAGTTCTGCCGAACATGTCCCTACCTTATAAAGGGTTATATGTCAGCTTAGTAATCTCTCTTACTAAGTTCCATGTACTTATCTAAAAGTCTCTAAAAGTCCCACACTGTTAAAACTTGAGTCAGGTTGCTGAGGTGCCCTTCGTCTTTTCTGTAATGGAAATGTCACCCAAGTAGACCGCAACCCGAAGAATACCTTTTAACAGGTCATACTTGAATGATCGCCAGACTGGAGAATGTGCCAAAAATCAAACAATTGTACCCGAAAACCCATTTATGCCTGTTGATGGTCATGTACTACTTTAAATCTCCTCAAGCAAGTGTTGTTGATCTGTCTGGCTCATGTTGAGTTTTAAAAATGGCTTGCCTCCTGCAACATTTAAAGCAAATCTTCCACCCCAGGTAATGGATAGGCAGCTAACTTGGAAACCTGGTTAATGGTGAGCTTGTATCACTACCTATGTGTACCATACCAGCATTTTTTTTTGTTTTTCATTGCAATTCAATCAAATCAAGTCCAATTCAGAGTTTCAATAAGTTGAGACATTCCCGATCCAAGGTGACAAGACAGGGCTCTCACCTCCTGTCTTGGGCTTGATCTACATGATCCAAGCTGATTGAACTAGGCATAGCTCCTCCTCCAAGGCTTGATCTCATTTGCATCTTAGCCAAAAGGCCGAGATGCAGCTTTTAAAAACTGCTTCAAATGAAGCTAAAATGTAACCTAATGACGTCAACCAAGGACAGCATGTCAATACTACATTTAATCTTAGCCAAAAGGCCAACACGTGAACAATTGGAGCTGCCTGAGAAAACTGAATACACTCAATAATTTCAAGTCTTTGCAGCTGTTCCAACTCCTCCTCCACCTTCCTTCTCAAGGCATAAGGCAACTGCCCTGAGCTTGGAAAAGTGAGTCGACTGAGGATCTGAGTAAAACTTCACTGTGGTACCACGCAATATACCCAGGTCATTCTTGAACACGTCCAGATACTTCTTGACAATATGATGAAGGGGATCATCAACAGCGCTACCAAGCAATGATGCCCAGTTTGGGTTTGCCAGCGTTACTCAGCTCCTAATCTCAATGCTGCCTAATTCAAACATGGACAAAAGAGCTAAATTCCAGAGGTGAGGTGACTGAAGGATGCTCCGTGTCCACCACTGTCGTAAAAATAGGCTCTGCTTGTGCACTCATTCACGTTAAACATGCCATAACATGGCTCCTCCGCTTGTTATGAGCTGTTAGATGATGTGTAGCCAATTGAGATTTCTTCAAATTTAAATTTTCTGGCTCAGCTTTCATTTTACTCTTTGTACCCCTGCATTTCTTCGCTTAATGCCCATTCTTGCTGCAATGGTGACAAATAACAGCCATAAATTTGATATGATTCGCACAGTGTGGCCCACCACTGAACTGCTTTCACCTTTTTGTTTGCATCCTCTTTCTTCATTTGATGCAGCGCCCTGCCTGGGCACCAATATTAGCCTTCTGAATACCTTTAGCATTACTGGCAGCTGTTTTCATGCCCTGCAAAATTTCTGGAACCTTTTTTAAAATCAGTGTGGTTTGCTCCAACAACTGACACTGAGCACTGTCCCCCTTAATGCCACAATCAGCTCTGAGCACATCTTCTAAAACTGCTTCAAAATCACAAGCGATCTGAAAGCTGCCATAATTCAGCCATAAAGTTAGCCACCTATACCAACTGACCTGCCACTGGAAAATGGTTATGAAATTTACATCTTTGAAAATTCAGCGAGAGCTCAGGTTATGGTGATTTCGGACCAGAGCAATTAAATCTGCAAATAAAATCTCCCCTGGCTTCCACGGTGTGGCCAGATTCCTCATAAACCATGTCTTCGCCCCACACACACAGGAGAATCGAACGCTGCTTCACCTCACCATCTATTCGTTTCGCTAAAAAAAAAGCTGCAACTTTCTCCACATATTGAGCCCACCTTTGCTTCTCTCATTGAACTCGCCAACCATCCCTGCCAACTTGAAATGCCACTGAACAACTCCAGATGAAAACTAGCTACTCAAGGTATGCAACCTCATGTTGCCATGCTGAACACCGAAAAACTTATTTTCTTGCTGTTTTCTCCTCGTCACCAAAAGGATGTAGTGAGTTGAGACCACAAATAAGCTGGTCAAATACTTGTTTAAAAGTAGGAACTTCTTTACATAACTAATGAAACTTAACAATAATAATGCGCAGTACAGTGGTTAGCACTGCTGCCTCACAGCGCCAGGGACCCAGGCTCAATTCTCGGCTAGGGTAACTTTCTGTGTGGAGTTTGCAAACTGGTGCTCTGCTTTCTTCCCACAGTCCAAAAGACTTGCTGGTTAGGTGTGTTGGCAGTGCTAAATTTTCCCTCACTATACCCAAACAGGTGCTAGAGTGTGGCGACTAGGGGAATTTCTGGAGTACCGTGTGCAATTTTGGTCGCCGTACTTACGCAAGGATGTTTTGGCCTTGGAGGGAGTGCAGAGGAGATTTACTAGGCTGATACGGGGGTTGAGCTATGAGGAGAGGCTGAATAAACTAGGCTTGTACTCGTTAGAGTTTAGAAGAATGAGAGGAGATCTCATTGAGACATATAAGATGATGAATGGGATGGATAGGATAGAGGTGGAGAGCCTCAAGATAAGGGGGGGGGGGGGGGGGCGCGGTTTAGAACGGAGTTGAGGAGGAACTTCTTCACTCAAAGGGTGGTGAATCTCTGGAATTCTCTGCCCATTGAGGTGGTGGAGGCTGCCTCGCTAAATATTTTTAAGATGCGGGTTGATGGGTTTTTGATAAGCGAGGGGATTAAGGGTTATGGGGAGAGGGCGGGAATGTGGAACTGAGCCACGACAGATCAGCCATGATCTTACTGAATGGCGGGGCAGGCTCGAAGGGCTAGATGGCCTACTCCTGCTTCTATTTCTTATGTTCTTATGTTCACAGTAGCTTCATTGCAGTGTTAATGTCAGCCTATTCATGACTAATAAACACACTTTAACTTTTAACAGTAACTCATTGGAACAGCAATAACTATGAAAACAGGAGCACTACTAAGACAAGTCTTGCTTATAGGTCAACCTCTCGAAAAAACTGCCAAAGCCTGTACGTGCTCAGACCCTCAACAGATGCCAGTAAAACAATTACATAAAATAAAGATAAGAGAAAGGATACACACTGTACCCAAAATGACACTTTGTAATAGTCAGGTCTATCTCTGATGAAATGTTATCTTGTTTCCATTCTGTAATTCTCTTGTTGCTCTTCTATTTTCTTCAGACTTCAAATAAAACAGCTGTCGGGCCCCAGCACTGTCATCAATAATCCATTTTATCCTCATCGCCAATGTAATACCTACAGACTTTATCAGGAACACTAAGTATTTATTAATTGGGAAAAACTGTACAGAGGTTAGCAGCCCCCCACTGGCTGCCCCAGTCTCTAATATATACCTTCCAAATGTTTTCTCTGCCTAAGAGAGTACACAACACCCTGGGGTAATTACCCACTCAGTCCCAATTGGTCCCTCAAGCCAGGTGAATCTCTTTTGCTGTATTATCCTTAAAGGGACAATCCTTGCAATAGGCAAATGGAAAGTTGGTATTTATTGCAAGCGGAATGGAAATACAAAGGTGAAAAGTTATACTGCAGCTGGAGTGGCCTTGGCAAGACCAGATCTGGAAGTGTGTAAAGTGCTTATGTCCTTATTTTAGAAATATATATAATTGCTTTAGAAGCAGTTCAGAAAACGTTCATTAGACTTATGTTTAGAGGATTGAGAGTTGATTTTGTTGAACCTAAAAGATCCTGAAGGGATTTGATAGGGTGGCTACCTGGAGGATATTTCCTTTTTTGAGGAAAACTAAAGACGGTTTAAAAATCAGAGGTTTTAATTTTAAAGACAGAGTAAAATAATTTCCTCCTGAAGTGCGGTTGGCGTGTGGATTTCTTTCCCCCAAGTAATAGCAACTGAGTCTTGAATTTATTCAAGGCTGAGCTGGACAGATTTTCTAACAGAAAAGAAAACGAGTAAGAGTTATTTGGGACAGTGAGGAAAGTGGAACTACGACCACAATGAGATCAGCCATGATGTTAATGGATGGTGGAGCATGCTCGAAGGGCCAGATGGCCTATTCCTGCTCCTATGTTCCAGTTTCTTGAATTCAGTCTGACTGGACCTCAATTCAAGGCACCTTTTCTAAATCACTAACTTCTGCCACTGACCAGAAAGGAGTCTGGAACAGATGTGCAAACGAAATTGGCCCAGACGACTGCAGCCATCGACATGTACTCAACTGCATAACTGCCTTTATGATTGAAGGCAAGTATTTGGAACTACAATGCTATGTATCTCACTGCATTGAAATATGTAATGTAATTTCCCATAGCAATTTAAATGTTATCAATATCTACATCTGTACATGTTGCCAGTAATACCATGTGGAATTATAATGGGAATTCAAACTTAGCATTTCAGCGTAGCGTTGTAGTACACAGAAAAAATATGCTGCTAACAATTGATTCCTGATCATACTCTGCTTCCAGAGATTTTATGTTGATACTGCCTCCTTAGGCTAGATGCAATGTGTTCTGACTTTATGCAGGGAGTTTCTACAAAGTCCAAGTATTTCAACGCGCGGATAATGAAATTCTTAATCCCAGGGGCATCATTTTAAGCCCCACTTTAGGTAATTAAAATTTTCTTCAATATTTCAGTCAAAATAGTTTACCAAAACGTGTCCTTGCGCTAAATATTACAAACACTTTCCCACATTGGAAGATGAAAATCTCCACACTGGAAATTGAGAATCTTATTTGATGATCTGCCATCATGTAATCATGTTTTACAGAGGGAACTGCTGCTAAATGATAAGTGAACTAAATGCAAGAAATTGGTGAAGGACCACACAGAACGAAAAATGCCGAACTATTGTTCGCTTGCGTCAAGCCAACTTATTTGTTTGAATACAGCCTGTTGACGTACAAACTTAGTTGGCAACAACTAAGTATGTGCGGGAAGTGTTCCCCTTCACATTCCAGCACAAACACAATCTTTCCAATTCAGAGGATAAAGGTCATTAACCTGAAGTATTCACTCTTTCTACTTCCACAGATGCTGCGAGACTCTTGTCAACTTTTTCAGATTTTCTACATCCACTGCATTTTGTTTTTGGAGTATGAAAACTTAGTTACACCAACCAGATTGTAATAAGCAAGCATCATCTTATTTTGAGCCCCAGGATAACAGTAATCAACAGCAAATCTATCAGAATGCTGAAAAAAAAGCCATCAACATGTTAAAAGCATTTTTTTCTTCAAACAAATTGGCGAACCTGCTGAACAATTACAACATCGTTTTAAAATCTAAGATTATACAACTTAATTTTTAGATTTAGATCAATAAATCCAGCATTTGATTCATGAGCTTGACCAAATGTTGCGAACTATGAGTACTCACCATATCTGTAATTTGATTTTCTTTCCATCCAATTCTACTGTTCGTATTTTGAAGTCAATTCCTGTAAAAGAAAGTGCCAAATGAATACAAAATGCTTCACAATGGAAGTACTCCATGTTTGCCTATGGTATGTTAGCCTTTATAGGAAGGGGTATAGAATATAAGAGCTGGAGTCTAATGTTGCAGTTGTATAGAACATTGGTTAGGCCGCATTTAGACTATGCGTCCAGTTCTGGTCGCCTTACTACCGGAAGGACATGGAGACCCTGGAGAGAGTGCAGAGGAGGTTTATCAGGATGTTGCCTGGTATGGAAGGACTAGGTTATGAGGAAAGATTGAGTAAATTGGGGCTGTTTTCCCTTGAAAGATGGCGACTGAGGGGGGATCTAATAGAAGTATATAAGATTATGAAGGGTATAGATAGAGTAAACAGAGGTAAGCTATTTCCTATGTTAGAGAGACACAGTACGAGGGGCCACGGGCTTAAGGTGAGGGGGGAGAGGTATAACAGATATTAGAAGGAGGTTTTTCACAGAGGGTAGTAGGGGTATGGAATGCTCTGCCAAGTAAGGTGGTGGAGGCAGGCACGCTGGAGTTGTTTAAGAGAGTAACTTAGTCAGGCACATGAGTGGGTTGGAGACGGGAGGATATAGGAGATTGTTTTAAATAAGGTTCATCTGCATTGGGATGTCCCTGGTAATGTAAAAGGATACGGTATGATAATAATGTTTTTTCTCTTTTAATTCACAGGTTTTAAGTCGGTCTGCCTTGTTGTCCAACGAAGGGCATACACGCGATGGGTCATACTTGGGCTGCTCTTGAATGTTCGAGATTGGCCGAGTGCTTCATGTCGTTAGTGTGTGCTTAAACTGGGCCAGATGCTGGGCAATACGACAGCTCAGTGACTATCACTGTTTGCTGTGCAGACACATGGATTTGGGCCGGTGTCTGTGGGAGTTTGCGCATTCTCCCCGTGCTTGCGTGGGTTTTCTCCGGGTGCTCTGGTTTCCTCCCACACCCCAAAGATGTGCTATTAGGCTGATTGGAAGTAATAATTTGTCCCTAAATTAGTTTCCCTCAATGTGGATTGCCATAAAAACAATAGATAAGGGTCATGGGTGGAGGGGGGAGAACTGGTAATACTAAAATGGCGGCACGGGCTCGTTGGGCCGAAGGGCCTGTTTCCCAGGCTGTTTTTGTCCTTTGTTCTTCACTCAAGTAGAATCTTTCTACATGCAACCTCACAAAAAGTATCCTGGCATACAGGTCACAACACTCAGTAAATCTCAATGAAATTTCAGTAATTATTGAGTCACGATTGAGATCTACTTTTAATGACCAGCGATAATTTAGTATTCAGAATCACACTGAAGCTTACAACCCAAGCACTGGATGAAGAAAGCATTGTGGAACTACAATGGAAATTGTTAAATGGTTGTTTTCAACATGAGATGTTTGAAACGTGGTTAAAAAAAATCCAGTTCAGGTCAGTTCAAGGTTGTCATAGAGTCATGGATTGACCAGACTGTGAACTGATGGCAACTGGATTCTACGGGAAACAACAGATTAAGGGCCAGTGGCGCAGTCGTATTGTCAGTGGACGAGTAATCCAGAGACTCAGGGTAATCCTCTGGAGACCCAGGCAAAATCTGAATTCAATTAAACTCTGGAATTAAGTATCTGTTGAAACCATTTACAAACTCATTTGGTTCATAAACGTCCTTCAGGAAAGGAAATCTGCTGCCTTACCTGGTCTGAAGCAATGGCCACTCTTAATTGGCCTAGCAAACCAACAAATTTTGGCCCAACCTGCACAGCCCATGTACCAGGAATGAATGAAAATGGGCAATTTCTACTGCATTCACCCAAAATCCAGTAGGGACTCTCAGTAACCAGTTAACTTCAGCTGGAACCAGGTCACCATTGATAATTTCATGAGAACCAGTACAGCAGTGAAAACCCCTTTCTCATCCCTTCCCTCTCTTCATAATCTTTATTTTGTACTGCCTCTCCTCCAAATGCACTAGCTTTCTTCTGTTCCTCTCCTCAACTCTCCTCCCCCACCCACGCTCATTGCAGCACCTGCCCCAGTTCTCCTTGCCTACCTACCTCTAGTGCCGCATTTCTCCCCCCACCTTCCCCCTGGAAAAACACTCCCCTGCTCTCATTAGGGTGCATTTCAATGGCAAAAGTGTCTAGCATGCAGGAAGTGTCAAATCATTGGTGGAAACAACAGTGAAGTATTTAGACTGGGTGGAGGGGGAGGGGGAGGCAGGAGTCGAAGCTGGGAGTGCCTTGGCTGATTGGTATCACTCAGGTCCAATTCTGAAAGAGGGGTGCTTCATATTTGTGTAGCTAGGCTGAAGACTGGGGTGGGGAGCAGGGTGTTTCACCAGTCAAGTGTTCCTCATTTTATACTCTATATTATACCAGAGAGTATAATTTGCTGGAGTTGGCATAAGTAGTGGAGAAGGTGACAGCATTCTTGGAAGCAGAGGAAATGGCAGCAGAATCAGCAACAGTGACAAAGGAGGCAGCGGCAGCGAAAGAGGAAGCAGAGACTGAGACGGTGAAGGCTGTAGCAAAAGCAGCAGAGACAACAGCAGCAGTGGCAGCGAGTTGCCAACGGAGGCAGATTCCACAAGAGTGTAGGCAACGGTACTGGCAACAATGATGGAGGCAGGCAATGGAGATGGTGGCAACTGAGATAATGGAGGAGGCAGAGACATCTTAAGCAGATGGGGGAGTGGCAAAGGAAGGCCAGGCACAATAAAGGAGGTGGGTGGTATGGCCGCGACTGGGGCCAGACACCATGATGTAACTGGTAGGCCACAGCCGGGGCGGAGAATGAGAGTTGGTAACAGTGATAGAGGTTATAGCAAGACAGGGCACTTGGGGCTCAGAGGAAGATGTCAAGCACGAGTGACTATTTTGTATCTATGCCATCATGTCAGAAACTGCTGCCTGATTATTGGCTTATTTAGGTTTAATGGCTACCGACAAAGAGAAATTCTTACAGCCGTAAAGGCTTGGTCTAGATTTATGTAACAATAACTTAAAGTCTTCTGCAACGTCATCTTCAATGCTGACCATCGCAGCAGCACTCTGATCATGAAAAAAAAGTACAGGGTGGAATTTTTAGGTGACTGATTCTAAGTGTTCAGCTAGCATGAAAATGGGAGAGTTGCAGATTTTTTTTTTAGGTGAGTTTTCACATCCAATGCGTAGACAGTGCATAGGAAAATGGTCCAGAGCATTTCTAGCTGCTGCAGGCAGTAGGCTGGGTTTAATCTGTCAGCCAGCCTGCAGAGAGCTAGTGTACATGCACAATAGCAACCGCAGAGGGAACTATTGGGCATGCGTAGGCCTCATTCTGCCCATGCACAATTCCAACAGCAGAGTTCTGACAGACAGGCCTCTGTTTCCCATTCATGGGGGACAGGTGTTTTCCTCGCCGGAGAGAATCTCTCCGGGCAAGGCCATCAAGGCAAGCGAGCCCGGGCATTTGAGCACTGGGCTTGCCAAAGCTATTTCAATGAGCACTATAATGAATTAAATTTATTTAGCCTCTCACCCTTTCTGGTGAGAGGCTGAAGTTGCCAGAAATCCGGCTCTCATAAGATGGTGAAATTGGGCACAATCCTGATTTCTCGACTTTCATGCTTTGCCCATCAATGGAGGGGTGGGGATCCAGCAAAATCCTAGCCATAGATTTATTGGGGTTCCACATATGACCCTCAAACTCAGATATAAAAACAAACTTTTATTTTTGCTTCCAGTTGCAGAGGGTGGCATCAGCCTCTCCCTAAATTGCCACCCTCTCAGTATGAATATTGCCTTGGCACACTGTAAATGTGTCTGTATTTTAACTGCGTGTGTATGTCCCCTTTTCTTCCCCCACAACTGAATTTGCAGTTTTTACTCCAACTTTTATTCAGTGTTACATCTAGACATATTTAAAGTTTATTTAAAAGAGTCACAAGTAGGTTTACATTAATACTGCATTGAAACTACTGCGAAAATCCCCTAGTCGCTACACACTGGCTCCTGTATGGGTACACTGAAGGAGAATTTAGCACAGCCAATGCTCTTAAGGAGATGTAGCCTCAAAATCTACTGCATCACATTTATTTGTTCAGGGCACCTTCATTCACATACATGTTGGAAAGAATGCATATTTTTAGCTGATTACTGACATCAGATGATCCTCAAACCTGCAACATAAAGGTGTACCAGAAATAAATGCATTTCATGAACTACCACCTGACATACTGGGAAATTAACGCAGTTCAGTCCAATACTATTAGTTATTTCGTACCTCCTCTGGGCTACGATTTGTGAACTTCAATTAATTAACCACTTCAATTACCAGTCCCCAGTTGTACAGTAAAGTCCACAACCAACTAGATAATGTAACTGTTTGACTACCCTTCCCTCCACAAAGCAAGCAGCCACAGGGTAACTGCTGCAGCACGCCATGAGTACTTAAATGGGTGACTCTGCCATTTTCAGTTTTTATTACAAGGAGCTAAGAAGTCGGGAAACGAGAACACAGGAGTAATTAATGTATTGGTTATACATTACAATGTTGGTTATGCAGAATAAACAGGTTTGATTAATAAGGTCAGAGCTAAAGTTATGGAAGTCAATGTACAGACAGGATGGTTACAGGAAGAGTAAGATATGGGGGGCAATTCTCCCATCCAGCTGTGCTGATTTTTTAAACACAGGAGGATAGAAGATTTCAGTGGGGTGGGATTAGCATGACCCACTGAAAACAAAAGAGCGATTTACTCCAATTTTCATGCAAATCCGACACTTAGATTTTTTTTTAGGAGAATCCCAGCCATGGTTTCTCTCAGTTTAGTGGCCTCATATTCTGTTCCAGTGAAACTCAATGACAAAGATGTCAGAGTAAAAATGAAAGAGGAATTAACATTTGCAGACAACAGAAGCATTACTCAGGATTGTTCTCTGGATTTTTTTTTAAATACTAACATTGTTCTTTTCCCCTTTAATTACATTGACAATTGCCCTTCTCATTTTCAGCTTTAAAGAGCTTGTACTTGAAACATTAAACATATGCTCCCTCCATCAATGTTGCTTGACCTGTTCCTCCAGCATTGTTTGGTTTTTATTTTTCCAGCATCTGCATTATTTTGCTTTCTAAAATTATATTGCAAAATCTTTATTTTCATCACAATAATTTTTTTCTCCTCTCTTTAAAACCTTGAATCTTTCTTGGGAATGGTTCAACCAGTAGGATCTCTTACCCGCCAGTACCTCACTCAATTCGTCAGTACTAATCTCACACACAAAGAAAAAGCACAGTGCATGACATCTGAGTTGCATTGTTACCTGACACCCAAACACATGTGGTTTGACTGGTTGCTGGATGGTGCCTCAGAACAGGAAGTCTGACTACTCCTCAACCTCATAAGCAGCAAAGTCAAATGTATCCTCGCAACAATTAAGATCAGCACATATCTTCAAGTTAGCCGCTCACAGGATAAACCAGATCACTAACAGCAGTTGACATTTTATTAATTCACTCAATTCATTTATTTAAAAGAAAAGCAACAATAGAGGACTGTGCCTGGATTTGCATCTTGTGGATGATTAAATGGTTAAGGATCAGATCAGAACCTCCAAGGAATATTATGAAGTTACACTAGACTCCAACTTTTTTTTAATTTTTGGCATTAGTGTGAGGGAAAGTGTTTCATGGCTGGTGTGACTTATTGACACATTAGGAAGTTTATAACAAAGCAAATTTTATTTAACAACACAGTTTAACTATAACTAAATAATTTGGCTTAGCATTTAACAACTGAATTTCTTACCTGCTCACTGATCTCTATTAGTTTCAATTTAAGCAATATTCCTCTTATATACTTAAATTCCTCTTCAAAACCAGTTAGCACACAACACAGACTTGCATGTTTTTACCTGTTAATACTCCTAGAGCCTTTGAATACCTCTGGGGAGGAGGGGGGAAGCACGCACGAGAGAGAGGGAGAGGGGGAGAGAGAGAGAGAGAGAGAGAGAGAGAGAGAGAGAGAGAGAGAGAGAGAGAGAGAGAGAGAGAGAGACGCCTGTCTCTAGAGACTTCTTGCTTCTTTTAGGATCATACAGAAACTGCTCGCTCTTCCCCGTAAGGTTAGTTCCTTCCATTAGCACAAGACTCTGTCTCTTGTCAATCAACCGAATCAAACCCAACTGAAACTCCAGGTCAAAAACCCAAATAACCAAAAATGCATTCGCTCAGATTAAAACAAGCAGCCTAACATCTAGGATCAATTATTAGTCTGCATCCTCAGCACGTGATCTGCCTGGTACACATAAATCAACACAGTATAAACAGAGCTGAATCTTAAACATACCTCTTACAAGAAAGAGGATATAAATACATTTCTTAAAGGCAAAGTATCACCACAAAATCTACTGAAGTTTGTCACAATGAATTGTAACAGGCTTTGTTTTTTTTTTAAAAAAACGAAGCCCCAATCACTGGCAGGTAGTTCCAAAGGCAGTCTTTCATCTATTGCATTTAACATAACAGAAGAAAATAAGAAAACAAACCACATGATATGGCTGTGGACAATAATTCTCATCAACGTGCCTTCCTTGATGCATTTGTCCATGACTGTATCAGTAGGTGTGACAAATTGTAACCTCATAGCAGGGCATGGACACCCCACTATCTTACCACCAGCCCAGGAGGTCAACTCTGGTTCAATGAAGAACATAGGAGGGATGACAGAGCAACATCAGGCATATTGAGAGGGTGCAGAGGAGATTTACAAGGACATTGCCTGGATTGGGTGGCATGCCTTATGAGGATAGATTGAGGGAGCTAGGTCTTTTCTCCCTGGAGAGACGAAGGTTGAGGGGCGACCTGACAGAGGTTTATAAGATGTTCAGAGGAATAGGTAGGGTGGATTCTCGGAGGCTATTTCCCAGGGCTGAAATGGTCGCTACGAGAGGGCACAGGTTTAAGGTGCTGGGGAACAGGTACAGTGGAGATGTCAGGGGTAAGTTTTTCACTCAGAGGGTGGTGAGTGAGTGGAATCGGCTGCCGTCGATGGTGGCGGAGGCAAACTCGTTGGTGTCTTTTAAGAGACTTCTGGATGAGTACATGGGATTTAATTGGATTGAGAGTTATAGATAGGCCTGTTAGGTACGGATATGATCTGCGCAACTTGTGGGCCGAAGGGCCTGTTTGTGCTGTACTGTTCTACGTTTTATAAGAATAAGAACATAAGAAATAGGAGCAGGAGTAGGCCATCCAGCCCTTCGAGTCTGCCCCGCCATTCAATAAGATCATGGCTGATCTGTCGCTGCTCAGTTCCACTTTCCCGCCCTCTCCCCATTACCCTTAATCCCCTCTCCTATCAAAAACCCATCAACCCGCGTCTTAAAAATATTTAGCGAGGCAGCCTCCACCACTTCAACGGGCAGAGAATTCCAGAGATTCACCACCCTTTGAGTGAAGAAGTTCCTCCTCAACTCCGTTCTAAACCGCCCCCCTTTTATCTTGAGGCTGTGCCCCCTAGTCCTATTGTCTTTTTTGAGCGGGAAGAGTCTTTCCACCTCTATCCTATCCATCCCATTCATCATCTTATACGTCTCAATGAGATCTCCTCTCATTCTTCTAAACTCTAACGAGTACAAGCCTAGTTTATTCAGCCTCTCCTCATAGCTCAACCCCCTCAACTCCGGTATCAGCTTAGTAAACCTCCTCTGCACTCCCTCCAAGGCCAAAATATCTTTCCTCAGGTGCGGCGCCCAAAAATGCACACAGTACTCCAGTTGCGGCCTCACCAATGCCCTATACAGCTGCAGCAAGACCTCCCTACTTTTATATTCAATCCCCCTCGCTATGAAGGCCAGCATCCCATTCGCCTTCCTGACCACCTGCTGCACCTGCAAGCTGGGTTTTTGCGACTCATGCACAAGGACCCCGAGATCCCTCTGCACCGTCGCCTGCTGCAGTTTTTCGCCACGTAAGTAATAGTCCTTCCTACCATTTTTCCTACCAAAGTGGACCACCTCACACTTGCCAACATTAAATTCCATTTGCCATTTCCTGGCCCATTCGCCCAGCCTATCTAGATCCTTCTGCAGACTCTCAACACCCTCCGCACAATTTGCCGTTCCCCCAATCTTGGTGTCATCAGCAAATTTCGACACTCTACACTCGGTTCCCTCCTCCAGATCATCTATATAAATGGTAAAAAGCTGAGGCCCCAGCACCGACCCCTGGGGCACTCCACTAGTCACCATCCGCCAATCCGAATAGCACCCATTGACCCCCACTCTCTGCCTCCTATTTGATAACCAATCCTCTATCCACGCTATCACCCTACCCCCAACTCCATGTCCCTCGACCTTCTGCAATAACCTCTTGTGAGGCACTTTGTCAAATGCCTTCTGAAAATCTAGAAAGACCACATCCACCGGCTCTCCTCTATCCACCGCCCTAGACACATCCTCATAGAACTCCAGTAAATTTGTCAGACACGACTTCCCTTTAATGAAACCGTGCTGCGTCTGCTCTATCAAGCAATTCCCTTCAAGATGCTTTGCAATTTCCTCCTTAATGACAGATTCTAACATTTTACCTACCACAGACGTTAAACTAACCGGCCTATAATTCCCCGCCTTTTGCCTGGCACCCTTCTTAAACAACGGCGTAACATTAGCCGTTTTCCAATCATCCGGCACTTCCCCGGAATCCAGCGACGTTTGGAAAATAACCACCAAGGCATCCACTATCACCTCCGCCATTTCTTTCAGAACCCTCGGATGCATTCCATCCGGTCCTGGGGACTTGTCCACAATCAGCCCCTCCAGTCTGTCGAGCACCGCCTTTCTAGTAACAGTAATGTCATTAAGACCCTCCAGTCCTACCACCTTTCCATCGCTAACACCCGGCAAATTATTCACGTCCTCCTCCGTGAAGACAGAAACAAAAAAGTTATTCAAGACCTTAGCCATATCCCCATCCCCTACCACTAGGTCCCCTTTCTCATCCTCTAAAAGGACCAACATTCACCCTAGCCAGCCTCTTCCTTTTTATATATTTATAAAAACTCTTGCTATCCTTTTTTATATTAAGCGCTAGCCCAGCTTCATAGTTTCTCCTACCCTTCCTTATCAACTTCTTTGTCAATCTTTGTTGACATTTAAACCTCTCCCAATCCTCTTCTCGCCCACTACTCTTAGCTACTCTAAATTCCTCCGCTTTTAGTTTAACACTTTCCTTCATCTCCTTTGTTATCCACGGCTTATTACCTCTCCTCCTACTATCCTTTTTGACCATCGGAATAAATTTCCGTTGAGCACCAAGAAAGATCTCCTTAAAGATCCTCCACTGCTCCTCAACAGACCCTCCCTCCAACGCGCTCTCCCAGTCCACATTCGCCAATTCTTCTCTCATCCTACCGTATTTCCCTCTATTCAAACAAAGGACGCGTGTCTGGGAACCTACTTTCTCCTCCTCCATCTGCACCAGAAACTCCACCATACAATGATCACTCTCCCCAAGAGGATCCTTCACCACAAGGTCCCTAATTCTACCCGCTTCATTACATAGCACCAGATCCAAGATAGCTCGCTCCCTCCCTCGTCGGCTCCAACACACACTGTTCGAGGAAACTATCCCGGCAGCATTCCAAGAACTCTTCCTTGAGCCCCCCACATCCAACATGGGTCGACCAATCAATATGCAGATTGAAATCCCCCATAACTACGGCCGTCCCATTCCTGCACACCGCACTTATTTGCGCGTTAACAGCCCGCCCCATCTCCAGATCATTATTCGGGGGCCTATAGACGACACCCACCAGCGTCTTCCTCCCTTTGCTGTTCCTAATCTCCACCCACAACGATTCCACCCTCTGCTCCTTGGCTCCAATATCATCCCTTGCTACCACCGTGATGCTATCCTTAATCAGTAGAGCTACGCCCCCCCCTTTTCCCTCCTGCCTATCCTTCCTAAACACTTGATAGCCCTGTACATTCAGCTCCCAGTCCCTGTCACCCTGCAGCCACGTCTCTGTAATGGCCACCAGATCGTATCCATTTGTGTCGATCTGCGCCATCAGCTCATCCACTTTATTCCGAATGCTTCGTGCATTCAGATAAAGTGCTTTCATCCCAGCCTTCACCTGGACCCTATTTGCCGCAACGCCACCAACTATACTCACGCCCCCTACTCCCTCTATTATTGGGACATCCTCGGCCTCTTCCCTTACATGTACACTCTCCTTAACTTTAGACCTCGTAAGGTCACCTACCCTCACACCCTCCCCCCCCCAATTAGTTTAAAGCCCTGTCTACAGTCCTCTTTACTCGATTCGCCAGCACTCTGGTCCCAGCACGGTTCAAACCAACCCCATCCCTCCCGAACAGGTCCCACCTACCCCAATACTGGTGCCAATGTCCCATAAATTCAAACCCATTTCTCCCACACCAATCCCTGAGCCACCCATTCAATTCCTTAATCCTGTCAACCCTACGCCCATCTGCACACGGTTCAGGCAGTAGCCCAGAGATAACCACCTTGTCGGTTCTACTTTTTAATTCCATTCCAAGCTTTTCATACTCCCTCCCCAGATCCTCAGTCTGCATTTTGCTTACGTCGCCGGCACCCACATGTACCACAACGACCGGATTCTCACCCTCCCACTCCAGGTTCCTCTGCAGCCCAGCTGCGACATCCCGTACCCGAGCACCAGGCAGACAACACACCCTTCTGTGCACTTTGTCATTGTGACAAAGGACAGTGTCAATGCCCTTCACCCCACTATCCCCAATAACTACTACGTTCCTTTTCCCTTTCTCTTTGCCTATGTCCTGCTGCAGCACTGTACCGTGTGCAGCTTGCTCACCAACCTCATCTGCCTCGTTCTCGTCCAACTTGGAAGCAAGAACCTCAAACCTGTTATGCAGATTAAGAGGCTGAGGCCTCCGCTCCTCACCCCCCTTCCTCTTCCCAGTAGCCCCCTCTTGTCCCTGACCCTTAGAGTTAGCCAGTCTAGGGGGGGTGGATGTCACTTGCACCCCATTGACAATGGCACCCTCTCTCCCCTTGATGAGCCTCAGTGTCTGTAGCTCAGAGGCCAGCTCATTTACCCTGAGCTGGAGCTCCTCCAGCAACCTGCACTTACTGCAGACATGGTCACTGGGATGAACCCTAGGGTCCACCAGTTCCCACATCATACAGAAACCACACATCACATGCCCCTCCATTATTTACTGTAGTAGTTTTGAAAAAATTTTTTTTTTTTTTTTTTGTTTTTCAAACGAACTCACCTGGCCTTTTTTCTTTCAAGCCCTTTTTGATATTAAGCCCAAGTAGCTCACTCTGCTTCCCTCTCACTCCGCTGCCCGCTCAGACGCTGCCCGCTGTCTACACCAGGCCTCCTTTTAAACCTGGCGCTGATTTAAATCTGATGGCCCACAACTGCCTGTTAACCACTCCCTCAGAATTCTTAAAGCAGTAAATACAATAAATCAATGCTTTAAACAGTTCTACAAAGAACAAAGTGTTTTAAACTTATTTTAAACTGGTTTTTAACAGGTAAATTCTTAGCTCTCTCTCTGCTCCTTCACTCGTCTGCTCCAGCAAACAATGTTCTATGTATAAAAATGAGATTCAACCTGGTGAAGCTACAACACAAGATTACTAGCATGTCGAACAGCTTAAGCAGCAAGGAATAGAAGAGCTAAACAATTCCACAATCAACAGATCAGATCCAAGCCCTGCAGTCCTGGCACAGGCATGGTGGTGCACAATTAAACAACTCATTGAAAGTAGGCTCCACAAATATCCCCATCTTCAATGATGGAGGACTCCTGCACATCAATGCAAAAAATGTGCAACAATCTTCATCCAGAAGTGCTGAGTGGATGATCCAACTTGACCTCCCCTAGAGACCCCCAGCATCTCAAAATAGTTCTCAGCCAATTCAATTAACTCCACGTGACATCAAGAAAGGCACTGGATACCATAAAGGCAAAGATCTCAACAATATTCCAGCAAAAATACCAAGGGTTGTGCTCCAGAACTTGCTGTGCCCTAGCCAAGTTGTTCCAATACAGCCACGACAATGGCATCTACCCAGCAATGTGAAAAATTGTCCAAGTATGTGCTGTACACAAAGATCAGGCACAAACCCAACCCAGCCAATTACTGTCCCCTCAGTCTACTCTTGATCACCAGTAAAGTGATGGAAGGGGGGTCATCAACAGTGCCATCGAGTAGCACCTGCTCAGCAATTTGGGTTTCGTAAGGATCACTCAGCTCCTGAGCCCATTACAGCCTTGGTTCAAACATGGACAAAAGATAGAAAATGCTGCAAAATCTCAGCAGGTCTAACAGCACCTGTGGAGAGCGAGAATAGAGCCAACATTGAGTCAGGATGGACCATCAGAGCCGAGGACGAGGAAAGTGGGACATGATTTATATTGTGAAGGTGGGAGCCGTAATTGATAGGAATGGCATAGATATATATGTCAGAATTCTGCTGCCCCGCCCACCAGAGAATCACAGCAGAGGGGCAGACACCGGAAATGTCTGTTAACCCCGTCCGGGATTTTCCGATCTCGGGTCGAACGACGCCATAAAATCTCATCCCTAGTCTTTTTGTCATTGGTGGGAATGGCATAGACAACGCCACCATGGCAACCATATAATTCTTGTCCTCTTGGCTTTATTCTCTCTCCACAGATGCCGTCAGACCTGCTGTGATTTTCCAGCATTTTCTGCTTTTGTTTCAGATTTCAGCATCCACAGTAATTTGCTTTCATCTTATGAACAAAAGAGCTGAATTCTAGAGGTGAAGTGAGAGTGACAGCCCTTGCCATCAAGGCAGCATTCGATCAAGTGTAGCATCAAGTCTGTCCTCCATCAACAAGGCACAAGTGCGATGGAGTGCTCCTGGATGAGTGCAGCTCCAACAACACTCAAGGAGCTTGACAGCATCCAGGACAAATCAGCCCATTTGATTGGCACCATTTCCACAAATACCAACTCCTTCCACCACCTCAGTAGCAGCAATGTGTAAACCTACACAATGCGCTGCAGAAATTCACCAAAGATCCTTATATGGCACCTTCCAAACCTACAACCACTTCCATCTAAAGAGGACAAGGGCAGCAGACATATGGGAACACCGTCACCTGCAAGTTCCCCTCTAAACCACTCACCATTCTAACTTGGAAATATATCGCTGTCCCTTAACAGTCGCTGGGTCAAAATCCAAGAATTCCCTCCCTAACCCGTAGCACATGGACTGAAGCGTTTCAAGGAAGCAGCTCACCTTCTCAAGGGCAACTAGGGATGGGCAATAAATGCTGGCCACCAGCAACATCAATGTCCCATGAATCAATAAAACAAAGTTGTGGAAGATGTTAACAGCGCTATCAAATAGTACTTAGCAATAACTTGCTCATAGATGCTAAGTTTGGGTTCCGTCAAGGTAACTTCAACCTATTAAAACCTTGATACAAACATGCATAAAAGAGCCAGGGGTGAGATAAGAGTGACTGCCCTTGGCATCAAGGCAGAATTTGGCATAGCGTGACATCAAGGACACTAAGCAAATCTGGAATTGAGGGGAATTCGCACCGGGGGTGGAGGTTTTATCCTCTGCTAGTTGGAGCCATATCAGGCACAAAGGTTGATGGCTGCAGAAGTTGAAGGTCAATCATTTCAGTTCCAGAACATCAATGCAGATGTTCTTTACGGTAGTACCCTAGCCCAACCAACTTCAGCTGTTTCATCAATTACTTCCCTTCAATCATAAGGTCAGAAGTGGGGATACTTGGTTCCCCCCTGCGAACTAACACTTAACCACTCAGAGGAATGCCTCCCTCAATCTGTTAAGTGTGAGAGAAGTGGTAATATCTGCGCTTCAACTTTTAGTGGTTAAATCAAAACAACTCCCTGAGACACACAAACACACACACACACACACACACACACACACACACACACACTAAATGAAAGTCAACAAGTAACTATTTATTTATCTAACAGTGAACAGGTTAACTGAACTATTAACAAACCGAATAACACGATTCTAATGGAACGCTTAGATTTAGATACACACAATTCCCACTTATTGACAAAGAAAAAAATAAAATTTTAGTCACCTTCTAAATTACAACCAGGTTTGTCGTATCTTTGCTATTGTTGTGCAGTGTTTGTAAAATTATAAAAAATGCTAAGAGTTGTAAAATTGCGTTCTCAGTTTGGAAAAGTTTGCAACAATTGAGTTTAAAAAATTCATGCGCAAATGCAAATGAGAAACCCAAGTGAACCACTGTATCGCGAGGCTAGGCAATAATTGCTGCCAAGACGGCAGATTGTTTTTAAAGTTTGCCCAATCAATTAGATGTTGCAATGCCAGTGTTGGACTGGGGTAGGCACAGTAGGAACTCTCACAAAGTTAAGTCCAACGGGTTTATTTGGAATCAGGAGTTTTAGGAGCACTGCTCCTTCATGTGAGTCCTGATGAAGGAGCAGTGCTGCAAAAGCTCTTGATTCCAAATAAACCTGCTGGACTCCAACCTGGTGTTGTCAGACTTCTTACTGTGATCAACTTGAAATACGCATTTGAATAGTAGCAGTCTATCGAATTTAGGTTTGATGTTTTGATAGCCTGTAAACCAATCCTATCGTGAGGGATTTTTGGTATGTCATGGGGGTATAAAGGTCACAGCTCCCAGCTCCAAACTGCCAGAAGACCGCCTACCAGTGACTGCCACAGATCACAACTGGAGGGAGAGAGAGACAGACAGACAGACAAACAGTGACTGTTCTTTGCCAGTGTAATAACCATATTTATGTCTCAAAAGGTACCAACAGAAGAACTGAAAAAGTCAGCAAAGACAGAAGATTCCGGAAGACAACAAACTAGATGGCACTTTTGAGTGTGACTCAAACTTCTATTTCCTTTGATTAATAAATGGGAATTGTAATTATCTAAACAGCATTCCATTAGAATAGTGTTATTCGGTTTGTTAACTGATTAACTTTGCTGTAATTTAGAAGAATAAAGTGTTACTTGTTGCTTTTACAGATAGTGTCTCAGGTAGTTATTTTGATTTGACCGCTAAAAGCTGCTGAAATGCAAATAATCCCCCTTCTCTCAAATTCTAACAGATTAAAGAGACAAGCCAGGGAACTACACACCAGTGTGTATCACACCTGTGGTTGGGAAACTACTGGAGAAGATTCTGAAGGAGAGAATCTATCTCCATTTGGCAAGGCAAGGCTTGACTAGGGATAGTCAGCATGATTTGGTCAGAGGGAGGTCATGCCTACAAATCTCATTGAATTTTTTAAACATGTAACCAAGTGTGTGGATGAGGGTAGTGCAGTTGATGTGGTTTACATGGATTTCAGCAAAGCATTTGACAAAGTCCCACACTATTGGTCAATGAGTGTCTTTAAGACAGAGACAGATAAGTTATCGATTAATAAGGTGGTCAGGGGTTATGGGGAAAACACAGGAGAAAGGGGATGAGAAAAATATCAGCCATGATTGAATGACGGAGCAGGCTTGATAGAACATAGAATCCTACAGTGCAGAAACAGGCCCTTCGGCCCATCAAGTCTGCACCAACCACAATCCCACCCAGGCCCTATCCTCATATCCCTACACATTAACCCGCTAATCCCTCTAACCTACACATCCCAGGACACTAAGGGGCAATTTTAGCATAGCCAATCAACCTAACCTACACATCTTTGGACTGTGGGAGGAAACCGGAGCACCCGGAGGAAACTCACGCAGACACGAAGAGAATGTGCAAACTCCACGCAGACAGCGACCCGATCCGGAATCGAACCCAGGTCCCTGGAGCTGTGAAGCAGCAGTGCTAACCACTGTGCTACCGTGCCGCCCATGGGCCAAGTGGTCTAATTCTGCTCCTATGTCTTATGGAGACTGTTCTATTAAGGAGGTTAATGCGCTTGGGATACAAATACAGGGTGATCTGATAAGGTGGATTCATAACTGGCTTAGCGGAAAGAGACAGAGGGTGACGATAAATGGCTGCTTTAGTGGCTGGAGGACAATGATTAGTGGCATACCACAGGATCTGTGCTGGGCCCCCTATTGTTTGTCATTTATATAAATGTCATAGCTGACTTCGTGGGCGGGGAGGGGTGTGTGTGTGTGTGTGTGTGTGTGTGTGTGTGTGTGTGTGTGTGTGTGTGTGTGTGTGTGTGTGTGTCTGTGTGTGAGAGAGAGTGAGTGAGAGAGAGACCACTAAGTTTGCTGATGACACAAAGATTGGCCAGGTGGTTAAGTGAGGATGAGTGTCTTTCATTACAAGATATAGACAACATGATCAAATGGGCTGATAAGTGGCAGATGTAATTTAACCCTGAAAAGTGTGAGATGATACACTTTGGAAGGAGTAATTTGACAAGGAAGTATATACAATGAAAGGTCTGACACTGGGAAGTTCCAAAGAACAAAGGCAGCTTGGCATGTTTGTCCACTGATCTCTGAGGCAGAGATGGTGAAAGAGGCATATGACACACTCACCTTTATCAAGATATAGATTACAAAAGCAGAGAGGTCATGATGGAGTTGTATAGAACTTTGGTATTGTGTACAGTTCTGGCCACGTTATAGGAAGGATGTGAATGCACTGGAAGGGGTAAGGAGGAGATTCACCAGGATATTGCCAGGGATGGACTTAGCTTATAAACTTACATTTAACTTATAAAGAGAGGTTGGATAGGCTTGGGTTGTTTTCTCTGGAGCAGAGAAGACTAAGGGGTGACCTGATTGAGGTGTTCAAGATTACGAGGGACATAGACAGGATGGAAGGGGAGCAGCTGTTCCCCTTGGTTGGAGTCAGTTACGAGGGGACACAAGTTAAAAGTGAGAGGTTTGGGGAGGATTTGAGGAAAAAGCTTTTTACCCAAAAGGTGGTGACGGTGTGGTATGCACTGCCTGGGAGGGCAGTAGAGGTGGGATGCCTCACACCCTTTAAAAAGTACCTGGGTGAGTATATGACATGCCATAACAGTCGAGGATATGGGCCAATTGCTGGCAAGTGGTATTAGGACAGCTGGTCAGGGCTTCTCATGCGTCAGTGCAGACTAGATAGGCCAAAGAGCCTCTTCTGTGCTGTAGTATTCTGTGATTATGAAGGGAAGTACTTCTCTTTTAGTGATTGAGTGTTAGTTCTCAGAGGAGATCAACCGCCCCTTCATAACACTATCTAGATGAGGCTTTAAGACATAAATGAAGCCATGAGAGATCTGAGTTGAACTAAGCTGTTACTTGGCAGGTGGCAATTGCTTTTCTGCTTATTGTCCCACTGATCATTCTTTTCTTTCTGTGATGACATATCCACATCCTCTCCAATATGACTGGCCCTAGATTGTCAACATCAAATTCAAATCGGATAGTTTGCTGGTAGCTGAATGTCTGATTCAAATTTGATTGGCTAAATTCAAAACATTCAAATTGTTGAAGCCTGTTACCAAGGCAACCCTGCTGCTTGGCCTCTGATACAATGTTTCAGTCTGTATACTGGCAACATATGCATTTGCATGTTTTTTAATTTTCTAAGCACAGCAAGAACACCACCTTTTGAAAGGGACCAAGCAATACTTTCACTTCTTAGCATTTTACAATTTTTTAAATAATTTTACAAACACCAGTCCATAATTACTTTACTCAACTGAGTAATAATGATGACCCTTGACCACATTCAGTGAGATGAGTAAAAGAACAGAACAACTTGGAAGTTTCATAATGAATCATCTTGTTTACAGATGATTGTGGTCGATGCGGCGGGGGGGGGGCGCTCAGGTAAGAGAGTATAAATTGGTAGACTGTTGGGCTCTGGATTACACGGCTGATTTTTTTTGTGGTACAATGGCTATGACAAATTCTACTGGCTATGATAAATTCTCCTTTAGTGCACCCCAACAAGTGCTAGCATAACTTCAATACAGTGTGACTGTAAGCCTACTTGTGACGAATAAATTAACTTTAACTTTGATCTACCCACAATCACAAGATCAGAAGTAGGGATGTTCATTGATGATGCACAACGCTCAGCACCATCCACTCTTCCATGTCTATGTTCAAATACAGCAAGACCTGGACAATATCCAGGTTTGGGCTGAAAAATGGCAAGTAACATTCATGCCATACAAGTGCCGGGCAATGACCAACTCCAACGAGAGAAAAGCTAACCACAGCCCCTTGACATTCAATGGCATTTTCATTGTGGAATCTCCCATTAATATCCTGGGGGGTTACCATTGACCAGGAACAGAACTGAACTAGTCATACAGATAGTGTCACTGCAAATGCCGCAGTGAATCACTAAGAGTTGAGTTAAGTGGGGGAGGGAGGTATTGTTGAGCCTCGTGTTCCTTACTATCTCCACAGGTCCAATGGAGGCAACAGTAGACTAAACTTGGTGTTTGTACACCAAGTTCAGAAAGTGACGCAGAGCCATCAGGAGCAGCTGACTGGTCCAAACAATATAAAATTGAGGTCATTGTTTAAAGCTAGGGAATTACTGATTTATTTCTTTTTAAGAAGACTTCTAAAGTTTTAAAAGCAAAAGGAGAGCACAAAGCCATGGTTTGCTCTTCTTGCTCCGTGTGGGAGGCTGGGCACAATTCCAGCCACGATGTGGATATGCCGGCGTTGGACTGGGGTAAACACAGTAAAAAGTCTGACCTGGTGTTGTCAGACTTTTTACACAATTCCAGCGCCTGGGCCCAGCATGCGCGTAGGAAGTGTGTCCAGCTGCAGTTCCAAGAAAAACAAGCAGGTAGTTTAGGAATCCCCTAGGTATCACTCGCAAATCAGTGCTCCATTTCAGAGACTGATGAGGGCACTGATTCCTCCAGGGAATACAGACAGAACCAAGCTTCTGGCACCAGCTTCTGTTCACTGGAGCGGGGAGAAGGTTGCACAGAGTAAAGGTAAGCGATTACCTTTGTAAAGAATTTCGCAGGCTTTTTAACGGTATTTCTGCTTTAAAAGTTAGATAGGAAGTGGGCCACGGGGCTTTGCGGGAAGGGATTTTTTTACCTCTCGAAGTATAAAGGGAGGGTTGCAGTAGACAGCAGGCAGCGTCGGAAGCAGGCAGCGGAGTGAGAGGGAAGCAGAGTGAGCTATAAGGGCTTTGGATCACAGGGCTTCAGAGAAAAGGGCAAGGTAAGTTTAAATTCTTAACTGTGTATAGAAATCACTAGGAGACTGGGATGGAGGGGCATGTGATGTGCTGTTTCTGTATGATGTGGGAGCTGGTGGATCCCAAGGTCCTTCCCAGTGACCACGTCTGCAGTACCAGCTGGTTGCTTGAAGAGCTCCAGCTCAAGGTAGATGAACTGAACTCTGAGCTTCAGACACTGAGGCTCATCAGGGAGAGGGAGTGTAAACTGGATAATGGGTTACAAGAGAGATTCACACCCCCTAGACTGGCTAACTCTGAGGGTCAGGAACAAAAGGGTGCTCCTGGGCGAAAGCGCGGAGGGAGGAGCGGGGGGGGCAAGCGCGGAGGGAGGAGCTGGGGGGGGGCAAGCGCGGAGGGAGGAGCTGGGGGGGGGCAAGCGCGGAGGGAGGAGCTGGGGGGGGGCAAGCGCGGAGGGAGGAGCAGGGGGGGCAAGCGCGGAGGGAGGAGCTGGGGGGGGCAAGCGCGGAGGGAGGAGCAGGGGGGGGCAAGCGCGGAGGGAGGAGCAGGGGGGGGCAAGCGCGGAGGGAGGAGCAGGGGGGGGCAAGCGCGGAGGGAGGAGCTGGGGGGGGCAAGCGCGGAGGGAGGAGCGGGGGGGGCAAGCGCGGAGGGAGGAGCGGGGGGGGCAAGCGCGGAGGGAGGAGCAGGGGGGGGCAAGCGCAGAGGGAGGAGCAGGGGGGGGCAAGCGCGGAGGGAGGAGCGGGGGGGGCAAGCGCGGAGGGAGGAGCGGGGGGGGGGCAAGCACGGAGGGAGGAGCTGGGGGGGGCAAGCGCGGAGGGAGGAGCGGGGGGGGGCAAGCGCGGAGGGAGGAGCAGGGAGGGGCAAGCGCGGAGGGAGGAGCGGGGGGGGCAAGCGCAGAGGGAGGAGCGGGGGGGAGCGCAGAGGGAGGAGCGGGAGGGGGGAGCGCAGAGGGAGGAGTGGGGGGGGAGCATGGAGGGAGGAGCGGGGGGGGAGCGCGGAGGGAGGAGCGGGGGGGAGCGCGGAGGGAGGAGCGGGGGGGACCCAAAGGCCTCAGCCCCTGAATCTGCACAACAGGTTTGAGGTTCTTGCTCCCAGTGGGGACAAGAATGAGGGCTGCAAGGTTGACAAGCAAACCGCCCACGATACAATGGTGCAGACAGACACAGGACAAAGAGGAAGAAGTAAAGAGGAATGTAGTGGTAATTGGGGACAGTGTAGTTTGGGGCACAGACACTGTCCTTTGTGACAATGATAAAGAATACAGAAGGGTGCATTGTCTGCCTGGTGCTCGGGTCCAGGATGTCTCATCTGGGCTGAAGAGGAACCTGGATTGGGAGGGTGAGAATCCGGTCGTTGTGGTACATGTGGGTGCCAACGACATAGGCAAAATTGGAACTAAAGGATCTGCAGAGGGAGTATGCAAAGCTGGGAATCAAATTGAAAAGCAGAACCGACAAGGTGGTTATCTCTGGATTACTACCTGAACCAGGTGGAGATGGGCGCAGGGTAAATAGGATTAAACAGATGAATGGGTGGCTCAGGGATTGATGTGGGAGGAATGGGTTTGAATTTATGGGGCATTGGCACTAGTATTGGGGCAGATGGGGCCTGTTCAAATGGGATGGTCTTAGTCTCAACCGTGCCGGGACCAGAGTCTTGGCGAATCGTATAACGAGGACTGTAGACAGGGCTTTCGACTAATTGGGGGGGGGGGGGGGGGGGGGGGGGGGGTACGGGCGCAGGAAAATGTTGAGGATGTCCCAATAATAAAAGGAGTAAAGGGCATGAGAAAGCTAAGTAGCATTCCTTCAAATGAGGTCCAGAGAAAGGCTAGTATACAGATACTTTAACTAAATGCACGAAGCATTCGGAACAAAGTGAATGAGCTGATGGTGCAGATCAGCACAAATGGATATGATCTAATGGCCATTACGGAAACATGGTTACAAGGTGACAAGGACTGGGAGCTGAATGTCCAGGGGTATCAAGTGTTTAGGAAGAATAGATGGTAGGAAAAAGGGGGTGGGGTAGCTCTGCTGATTAAGGATAATATCAGGGCGGTAGTAAGGGAAGATATAGGCTCCAAAGAGCAAAACGTGGAATCGTTGCGGGTGGAGATAAGGAACAGTAAGGGGAGGAAGACGCTGGTGGGTGTGGTCTATAGGCCCCCAAATAATAACTTTGAGGTGGGGCGGGCTATAAACAAGCAAATAAATGATGTGTACAGAAATGGAACGGTGATAATTATGGGTGATTTCAATCTGCATATTGATTGGTTGACCCAAGTTGGACACGGTGGGCTTGAGGAAGTGTTCTTGGAATGCTGTCGGGATAGTTTCCTTGAACAGTATGTGACGGAATCAACGAGGGAGCAAGCTATCTTAGATCTGGTGTTGTGTAACGAGGCAGGTAGAATTAGGGATCTTCTTGTGAGGGATCCTCTTGGGACGAGTGATCATTGCATGGTTGAGTTTTTGATGCAGATGGAGGATGAGAAAGTAGGGTCCCGAACCTGTGTCCTCTGTCTGAACCGAGGGGAGTACAATAGCATGAGAGAGGAATTGGTGAATGTAGATTGCGAGCGCAGATTGGCTGGTAGGACGGCTGAGGAACAGTGGAGGATTTTTAAGGAGATCTTTTTCGGTGCTCAGCAGAAATACATTCCAATGGTAAAGAAGGAAGGTAGAAGGGATAACCAGCCGTGGTTATCGAAGGAAATAAAGGAGAGTATTAAATTAAAAGCTGATGTGTTCAGAGTGGCTAAAAGTGGTGGGCGATTAGAAGATTGGGAAAAATTTAAAAATCAACAAAGAATGACTAAGAAGGTGATAAAGAAAGGAAAGATAGACTATGAAGCTAAACTAGCACTAAATATAAAAAAGGACAGTAAAAGCTTTTACAAATATATAAAGAGGAGGCTGGCTAGAGTGAATGTTGGACCCTTAGAGGATGACAGGGGGGATTTAACGGTGGGAGATGAAGAAATGGTTGAGGCTTTAAATAAGTTTTTTGCCTCAGTCTTCACAGAGGAGGACACGAATAGTTTGCCGGATCTTAAAGATAGAAGGATGGTATGGGTTGAAGCCCTAAATGCGATTACTGTCACTAGAGAGGTAGTGCTTGATAGACTAACGGGACTGAAGGTGGACAAGTCCCCAGGACTGGATGGAATACATCCCAGGGTTCTGAAAGAAATGATGTGGATGTGCCGGCGTTGGACTGGGGTAAACACAGACTTCTGTGGAGAACTCTCCATTCACCTGACGAAGGGGCTAACCTGAAAGCTAGACTTCAGTGGAGAACTCTCCATTCACCTGACGAAGGGGCTAACCCGAAAGCTAGTGAGTGTACTATCAAATAAATCGGTTGGACTTAAACCTGGTGTTGTCAGACTTTTTACTCTGAAAGAAATGGCAGAGGATATAGTGGATGCCTTAGTAATTATTTACCAAAGTTCGCTAGATTCCGGCGAAGTGCCGGAAGATTGGAAAATGGCTAATGTTACGCCGCTGTTTAAAAAAGGTAGCAGACAAAAGGCAGGGAATTATAGGCCAGTTAGTTTAACGTCTGTCGTTGGAAAAATGCTTGAATCCGCCTTCAAAGAAGAAATAGCGAGGCTCCTAGAAAAGAATGGTTTGATCGAGCAGACGCAGCACGAATTCATTAAGTGCAAGTCGTGTTTGACAAATTTATTGGATTTCTATGAGGATGTGACTAGTGCGGTAGACAGAGGGGAACCAGTGGATGTGGCGTTTTTAGATTTTCAAAAGGCATTTGATAAGGTGCCTTATAAAAGGCTGCTACAGAAGGTTAGGGTGCACGGAGTTGGGGGTTAGCGTGGATAGAGGATTGGCTGTCTAATAGAAAGCAAAGAGTTGGTATCAATGGGTGCTATTCTGATTGGTGGTTGGTGACTAGTGGAGTGCCGCAGGGATCGGTGCTGGGGCCTCAGCTATTTACCATTTATACAGATGATCTGGAGGAGGGGGCTGAGTGTAGGGTGACGAAATTTGCTGATGACACGAAGATGAGTGGAAAAGCAAATTGCGTGGAGGGTGTGGAAACTCTGCAGGGGGATCTGGATAGGCTGAGTGAGTGGGCGAGGACCTGGCAGATGGAGTATAATGTTAGCAAGTGTGAGGTTATCCACTTTGGCAGAAATAATAGTAGGAGGGATTACTATTTAAAGAGCGAAAAGCTGCAGTATGCTACGCTGCAGAGGGACCTGGGGGTCCTTGTGCACGAGTCGCAAAAACCCAGCCTGCAGGTGCAGCAGGTGATCAGGAAAGCAAATGGAATGCTGGCCTTTATAGCGAGGGGGATAGAATATAAAAGCAGGGAGGTCTTGCTGCAACTGTACAGGGCACTGGTGAGGCCACAGCTGGAGTAGTGTGTGCAGTTTTGGTCACCGCACTTGCACAAGGATATATTGGCCTTGGAGGGAGTGCAGAGGAGGTTCACTAGGCTGATACCGGAGATGAGGGGATTGGACTATGAAGAGAGACTAAATAGACTGGGTCTGTACGCGGAGTTTAGAAGGATGAGGGGGGATCTTATAGAGACGTATAAGATAATGAAAGGGATGGATAGGGTCGAAGTAGAGAGATTCTTCCCGCTTAGAAAGGATAGCAGGACAAGAGGACACAGCTTCAAGATAAGGTTTAGATCGGAGTTGAGGAGGAACTTCTTCAAAGGGTGGTGAATCTCTGCCCGTTGAAGTGGTGGAGGCTGCCTCGCTAAATATATTTAAGTCACAGGTAGATAGGTTTTTGATAGACAAGGGAATTAAGGGTTATAGGAGAAAGCGGGCAAGTGGAGCTGATCCACTTCAGATCAGCCATGATCTTATTGAATGGTGGGGCAGGCTCAAAGGGCTAGATGGCCTACTCCTGCTCCTATTCCTTATGTTCTTATGTTCTTACCACAAGTAGCCTATCAGTATAGGAGGTGAAGAAGGGAGAAAGAGAAATATCAATAAGGCATTCTGCAGCCATGAGAACATATAGGCACTACTGTGGCCACCAACATGACTCCAGGATCGTGTGTTGCCTCCCTGGTGCTAGGTGGGTGTCACTGAATGGCTGCAGGGCATCCTGAAGGGGGAACGTGACATGGTCAAGGTACAATGACAAAGGTAGAAAGAGAGATAAAGTCTTGCATCAAAAGTTCAGGGAGCTAGGCAGTACACTAAAAGGCAGAACCTCTTGGTTTGAAATCTCTGGATTACTCCCAGTGCTACTGACCAAATACACAGGAAAACAGTGCAGTTGAAAGTGTGCTAAAGAGTTGGTGCAGGAGGGAGGGTCTTAAATTTCTGGATCACTAGGACCATTTCTGAGATCTATACAAGCGGGGACAGTCTACATCTGAACCACAGCAAGACTAATAACCTTGTGGAACATTTTGCTAATTCTGTTGGGAGAAATCATAGCATTCCTAATTTGGCCGCTCGAGTCTGCACTGAATCTCCTACCGAGCATCTTGTCCCAACTCCCATTGTAACCCACATATTCACCACACAATTCCCCTAACCTTGGAACACTGAGGGGCAATTTAGCTAGGCCAATCCATCTAACCCGCATATCTTTAGACCGCAGGGGGGGGGGGAACCAGAGCCCCCAGAGGCAACCAACATAGACAAAGAAAGAACGTGCAACAGTTTGCCACATTACCCTGTATCCCATGGGCTTTCATTTTTTTGACCAACCTGCCACTTGGGACTTTTTCAAATGCCTTGCTAAAATCCACGTACACAACATCCACTACACTACCTTCATCAACTGCTGCAATTGTTTAAGGCATTGGTGAGGCCACACCTGGAGTGCTATGTGCAGTATTGGTGTCCTTATCTGAGGAGGGATGCCTTGCTGTAGAGACAGTACAGTGATGGTTTACCAGGCTGAGTCCTGAGTCATGACAGGTCTAGGATACGAGGAAAGACAAAGTCTAAAAAAAACATAGAACATAACAGCACAGTACAGGCCCTTCGGCCCTCAATGTTGTGCCAAGCTACGTCCAATCCCAAGATCAAGCTATCCCAGTTGAGGCCATTCTCAAGTATGTGGAACTTGGCTATCAGTCTGCGTTGTTGTATGTCATGAAGGCCACTTGGAGAACGCCTACCCAAAGGTCAGAGGCTGAATGCCCATGATCGCTGAAGCGTTCCCCAATAGGAAGAGAACGCTTTTGCCTGGTTATTGTCGAGTAGTGGTCATTCATTCATTGTCGTAATGTCTGCATGGTCTCACCAATGTACCATGCCTCAGGACATCCTTTCCTGCAGCGTATCAGGTAGTCAATGTTGCCGAAGCTGCAAGTGTATGTACCACGTACCTTGTGGATAGTGTTCTCACATGAGATGATGGCATCTCACCACCCAGCCTTCAGGAGAACAGTGACCACGAGCAACTTATGACATTACTGCTTCCGCTACAGAAGTCAAGGCACCCTGATCAGCGCCTACGCCCCCACAATGAACAACCCGGACGAGATGAAAGACAAGTTCTACGAAGAACTAGACAGCCTATTATCAGCAGTGAGCAGTACCGACAAGCTGATCTTGCTTGGCGATTTCAATGCAAGAATAAGGTGTGACTCTGCAATCTAGCAGGAGTCATTGGGAGGAATGGAGTGGGCAAGTGTAACAGTAACGGCCTACTCTTAATGAAGACCTGTGCAGCACATACCTCCTCATCACCAACACAACCTTCCGTCTGCCTACCCGTAACATCACCTCCTGGATGCATCCCCGCTCTAAGCATTGGCATCTTATCGACTATATCATTGTCAGGAGAAAAGACAGGCAGGATGTCAGAGTGACCAGGGCCATGTGTGGTGCTGACTGCTGGACAGATCACAGGCTCATTGTCTCTAAAATGAGGCTCCGCATCAGACCCAAGAGACATAGAACATAGAACGCTACAGCACAAACAGGCCCTTCGGCGTACAAGTTGCGCCGATCACATCAATACCTACCAATCCATAGACCTATCTATAACCCCCAATCCCATTAAATCCCATACCCTCATCCAGAAGTCTTTTAAAAGACCCCAGCGAGTTCGCTTCCACCACCACTGACGGCAGCCAATTCCATTCACTCACCACCCTCTGAGTGAAAAACTTACCCCTAACATCATCTCTGTACTTGCTTCCTCTTGTAGCGACCATTTCAACCCGGGGAAATAGCCTCTGAGAATCCACCCTATCTATTCCTCTCGACATTTTATAAACCTATCAGGTCACCTCTCAACCTTCGTCTCTCCAGGGAGAAGAGTCCCAGCTCCCTCAACCTATCTTCATAAGGCATGCCTCCCAATCCAGGCAACATCCTTGTAAATCTCCTCTGTACCCTTTCAATAGCTTCTACGTCCTTCCTATAGTGAGGCGACCAGAACTGCGCACAGTACTCCAAATGAGGCCTGACAAGGGACTTATAAAGTTGCAGCATTACCTCCCGACTCCTAAACTCAATCCCTCAATTAATGAAGGCCAGTACACCATACGCCTTCTTGACCACATCCTCCACCTGCGAGGCCGATTTAAGAGTCCTGTGGACCCGGACCCCAAGATCCTTCTGCTCTTCAACACTGCTAAGACTCCTGCCCTTGATAGTGTACTCGTTCATCCCACTGGTCCTGCCAAAATGGACCACTACACATTTACCCGCATTCAAGTCCATCTGCCACTTCTCCGCCCAGTCTTGCATCCTATTTATGTCCTGCTGCAACTTCTGACATCCTTCCAGACCATCCACAACACCACCTACCTTCGTGTCATCGGCGAACTTACTAACCCATCCCTCCATTTCCTCATCTAAGTCATTTATGAAAATGACAAACAGCAAGGGTCCTAGAACAGATCCCTGGGGCACTCCACTGGTGACTGACCTCCATGCAGAAAAAGACCCATCCACAACCACTCTCTGCCTTCTGCAGGCAAGATGTGGGTATGCCGGCGTTGGACTGGCGTAAACACAGTAAAAAGTCTGACAACACCAGGTTTTAGTCCAACCTATTTATTTGATAATATACTCGCAAGCTTTCGGGTTAGCCCCTTCGTCAGGTGAATGGAGAGTTCTGGCCTCAGACAGAGCATATAAAGCACAGACAGTTTAGAGATTACTGATTAAAATGCGAATCCTTACACCTAACCTACTGTTCAAGACCTGAAGTGGCTGATAATGTGAGTGGAAGGAGCGCTGATCACAGTTTAAAGAGATGTGTATTGTCTCCAGACAGTACAGTAAGTGAGGTTTTGCAAACCCAGGCAAGTCACGGGGGTTACAGATAGTGCGACATGAACCCAAGATCCCTGTTGAGACCGTCCTCATGTGTGCGGAACTTGGCTATCAGTCTCTGTTCAGCGACTCTGCGCTGTCGTGTGTCGTGAAGGCCGCCTTGGAGAATGCTTACCCGAAGGTCAGAGGCTGAATGCCCGTGACCACTGAAGTGTTCGCCAACAGGAAGGGAACAGTCTTGCCTGGTGACTGTCGAGCGATGTTCATTCATCCGTTGTCGTAGCGTCTGCATGGTCTCCCCAATGTACCATGCTTCGGGACATCCTTTCTTGCAGGCAAGCCAGTTCTGGATCCACAAGGCCAAAGCCCCTTGGATCCCATGCCTTCTCAAGAAGTCTTGCATGGGGGACCTTATCAAACGCCTTGCTGAAGTCCATGTACACCACGTCCACTGCACTTCCTTCGTCAATGTGTTCAGTCACATTTTCGAAGAACTCAACTAGGCTCGTAAGGCACGACCTGCCCTTGACAAAACCATGCTGACTATTTCTGATCGTGCTAAACCTCTCCAAATGCTCATAAATCTTGTCCCTCAGAAGCCTCTCCATCAGCTTACCAACCACTGAGTTCAGACTCACCAGTCGGTAATTTCCCGGGCTATCTCTGTTCCCTTTCTTGAAAATAGGAACTACATCCGCAATCCTCCAATCCTCCGGAACCTCTCCCGTCTCCATCGACGACGCAAAGATCATCGCCAGGGGCTCTGCGATGACCTCCCTCACCTCCCACAGTAACCTGGGGTACATCCCATCTGGTCCCGGCGACTTATCTATCTTGACAGAATTCAAAAGTTCTAACACATCCTCTTCCTTAATATCCACATACTCAATCTTTTCCATCTGCTGCAAACCTGTAGCAAAATCTCCCAGATCAGTTTCCACCGTGAATACTGAGGCAAAGTACTAATTAAGCACCTCTGCCATTTCTTCTGGTTCCACACAGACCTTTCCCCCTTCACCTTTTATAGGTCCTATCCCTTCTCTTCTCATTCTTTTACGTTTCACATATTTGTAGAAGGCTTGGGATTCTCCTTAATCTCACCCGCCAAGGCCTTCTCATGACCCCTTCTGGCTCTCCTAATTTCCCTTTTAAGCTCCTTTCCACAATCCTTATACTCCTCTAGATCCTTAACATCTCCTAGCACCCTGAACCTTTTGTACACCTTCCTTTTCTTCCTGACTAGGTTCACCACAGCCTTCGTGCACCAGGGTTCCCGCGACGACCACAAGGAAGCAAGAATCAATGCTGCCAAGTTAAAGAACCCCACATAGCTTCAGCACTGACTGAAGACTTAGAAATCAAGCTTGCTGACCTACACCTTGCAGGCAGTGCTGAGGACGACTGGGAATGCTTCAGGGATGCTGTCCATACATCTGCGCTGAAGACACTCGGGCCCTCTACCCGCAAGCAGCATGACTGGTTTGGTGAGAATGATGAGGAGATACAGGCGCTACTTGTTGAAAAGCACCAACTTCACTGGGCCTGTCAGAACGACCCATCTTCAGCTGCCAAGAAAAATGCTTTTACCAGTGCTCGCAGGACAGTCCAGGATAAACTGCATAAAATGCAGGATGCCTGGCTGAGCACCAAGGCAGATGAAATACAGGGACACGCTGGCAGAAATGATTTGAAACGGTTCTACGAAGCCCTCAACACACTTTATGGACCTCAATCTCTCGTGAGGTCCCCCCCTCCTGAGTACAGATGGTACAGCTCTCATTAGAGGGCTCAGATCCTGCAGAGATGGACTGAATACATTGAAGCTGTCCTCAACCGACTGTCATCTATTAACGATGAGGCAATAGACAGGATTCCCCAGGTCTATATCAACAACGCCATGGATGACCCACCGGTAGTAGCCGAAGTCATGAATGCTGTCAGCCAGCTATCCAGTGGCAAAGCCCCAGGGGTAGACGCCATACCCGCAGAGATCTGACAGGTCTGCTGGTCCTGTACTTTGAGAAGCTCACCGAGTAGCTCCAGTCCTTTTGAAAGCAAGGATCCATTCCTCAGGAACTTAAAGATGCTTCCTTTGTACACCTCTACAAGAGGAAGGGCAATCGGCAAGTATGCAACAACCACCGAGGAATCTCGCTGCTCTCCCTCACAAGAAAAACCCTCGCAAGGGTCCTGCTAAATCGTCTGGTCACTCATCTGGAGCTGGGCCTGCTTCCAGAGTCACAGTGTGGCTTCCGCAAAGGTCATAGGACTATTGACATGATTTTTGCTGTGCACCAACTTCAGAGAAGTGTCAGGAGCAGAATCACGAGCTCTACACAACCTTTGCTGACCTAGCTAAAGTCTTCAACACTGTAAGCCGACAAGGTCCGTGGAGGATCATGTCAAAGTTCGACTGCCCCCCAAATTCATTCAGATGGTACGCCAGTTCAATGACGGCATGACGGCCAGAGTACTGGATGGCGGAGAATCCTCTGAGGCATTCTCAGTCACCAATGGAGTCAAACATGGCTGTGTGCTCACAGCTACACTGTTCAGCGTGATGTTTACTGCCATGCTGAATGATGCCTTCCAGGACACTGTTTCTGGAATCAGCCTCAAGTACACAGAGTGGATGGGATGAAACCTGAGGAGACTTCAAGCTATTATCAAAGTGAAGGAGACTGTTCTGAGAGACTTCCTCTTTGCCGATGACTGCGCCGTGTATACTGGCTCACAGCCAGAGATGCAAGTCAGTACGGACAAATTTTCTACAGCTTGCGACAACTTTGGGCTCACCATCAACATTAAAAAGACTGAAGTCATGCACCAGCCTGCTCCTCATGCACCGTACACAGAACCCACAATCAGAAAGGGCAGAAATTACTGGCAATGGACCAGTTCACTTATCTTGGCAGCGCCCTCTCCCAAGCAGTAACTATTGATACAGAAGTTAACTGCAGAATAGCAAAGGCAAGTTCTGCTTTCAGTAGACTGCACTCCACTGTATGGGAACGTCAAGGAATCAGCCCAGCAACAAAACTGAAGGTCTACAGCGCCATGGTACTCACTACCCTCCTGTATGCCTATGAAACGTGGACTGTGTATCAAAGGCATGCAAGACAGCTCAATCATTTCCACATGACTTGTCTTCACAGAATAATATTCATCAGATGGCAAGACAAAGTACCAAACGGTAAAGTTCTCTCTAGAGCAAGTCTACCATCAGTCCACACACTGCTGATGAGCGCGCAGACCTGGTGGGTAGGTCATGTCATCCGTACACCAGGCGAGCGCATACCCAAGCAGCTCCTTTTTTGGGGAACTCTCTACGGAAGATACTCGCACGGACGGCAGAAGAAATGTTTCAAAGACACACTCTCAAGGCCTCCCTGAAGTCGTTTAACATTGACACAGCCACCTGGGAAATGCTGGCACAAAAACGTCCTACCTGGCACTGCCTCATCCACAAAGGCTGTCAACCTTATGAAGCAAGATGAATTGCTGTAGCACAACTTAAGCGTGAGCTACGCAAGTCCAGAGCCACCAGCGCAACAACTACAGTGCCTACACAAGTCTGTCCAATATGTACCAGGACATTGGGCCTGAATTGGCCCAGTCATCTTTGGACACACCGCATCCAGCCTCAAAATGACTAATGGTGTCGAGGTCCTCATCGATGGCGATGGACAAACAACAAGCACGACACCACACAACCTAAGACGTGCCAGATCATCGACAGAGATGCCATCACCTCACGTGACATCATAACGTAGAGTCGCTGAGCAGAGACTGATTGCCAAGTTCCGCACACGTAAGGACAGCCTCAACTGGGATCTTGAGTTCATGTCACACTATCTGCACCCCCACGACTTGCCTGGGCTTGCAAAATCTCATTAACTGTCCTGATTGGAGACCATACACATCTCTTTAATCTAAGTCTCCACTCAGATTGTCTATAACTTTAAGACCTGATTACCGGTAAAGACTTGCATTCCAACCATTATTTTGTAAATTAAGTTCGCAAATTTATAATGCCCTGTTTGTGAACAGAACTCCCACTTACCTGATGAAGGAGCAGCACTCCGAAAGCTCGTGCTGCCAAATGTTGGATTTTAACCTGACATTGTGAGACTTCTTACTGAGTTATCAACATGGCAGACTTATTAAAAAAAGGCAAATGCACGTCAGATATAAGAAAATGTTAAGATGCATTTACCTAGCCCCAGCATGCCTTGACCTTCCCATTTCAGTGGATATTTCCCACAATGTGAGCTGACTAGAATTTGCAACTCCAGCTCAATTCCGCACACTTTTCCGTTAGGTTCAGCTGCTATTTATTATCGCATTGGTCTCAGTTCTTTTCATGATACTAGGGATGAAAAGTGAGTGTGTGGCTTGTGACATAGCCTCTAGTCTTTCCTTCACTGAACATTTTCCATTCACAGACTGCAAAACAAAGACAGTTCAAACGAGCAGCTTCTCATTGGCTGAATGACTCTAAATAATGAAATCATATACAGATTTTAAAATTGCACTGTACACTGGAAATATAGCATGTACACTGCAGTGCTAGTTACATTGGAAGTATACTATCTGACACCATATCAGTGAAGTCACCCACATCAAGCTAAAAGGTTGGTTCCATTGCGACTGAATATAATTCAATGGAATGCTTTTTTTTTTCCTTACATTGCATATATTCTATGAATAAATTGTTGACAAGCTATTTCACAGCATTCCTACACTGCTGACTACCAAAACCGATCTAAGCTACAAAGGTCAAGCACAATGATTTACAGATCTGACTCTGCTACACAAAGAACAAGACGCAGCAAACTATTTCTGTATCAAATGCTTACAAAGAGACTGTTAGAACAAGTCTCCGGAAAACTCGTGACAGTCAGCTGCTCTGCTGTGAGAAGCCACTCTGCGTTTTCAAGTCTTTCACAGTTCAAAATGATCAGCTGGAGCATGCCATTACAACTTCCATGTCATTTTCTCACAGCTCACGGGCCAGCTTCCTACTGCTTCAGCAGCAAGTCTCTGCTTCATCACACTCCCAAATTCCCAGCTGAAACCACAATTCTTCAAGGGTTTTTGTTAGAAACATGGATTACACTCAAGGAGTTATTTTGCTAATCACAGCCAGTTACATGCTACAAGTTATTATAAAAAGAAGAACAGAACCAGTTTGAAATGGTAATCCTTCACAAATAAGGAAACCTAATTGCCGAACAGTTTAACGTTCTACAGATAGAATCCCTACAGTGCAGGAGGAGGCTGTCCAGCCCATCGAGTCTGCACCAACCATAATCCCACCCAAGACCTAACCCTATAACCCCACATATTTATCTGCTAATCTCCCTGATACTAAGAGGCAATTTAGCACGGCCAATCCATCTAACCAGCACATCTTGGGACTGTGGGAGGAAACCCATGCAGCCACGGGGAGAACACACAGACTCCGCACAGTGACCCAAGCCAGGTATCAAACATGGGACCGTGGAACTGAGGCAACAAGTGTTAACCACTCTGCCGCCCAAGCACCATTTGACATTAATACATTGATAATATCACTTTCCACATAGTCAGGATGTCAGTGTTCCATAACAAATGAGGTGCAGTTACTGTTCTGATGTTTACTTGTAATGATGTTTAGTGGTCTAATCTAAATGATTAAGGTAAAGTTTCCCAAATTAAAAATCAGCGATTAAGCCTAGGCTGGAGTATTGTAGGCAATTCTGGAACAATGTCACGGCCTTAGAAAGCGCATAGTATAATGGTAACTGGAACAAGGGACTTCAGTTAAGTGAAGAGACAAGAGAAGCTCGGGTTATTTTCTTTACAGCAAGAAGTTTAATGGGAGATCAAATAAGCTTTTCAAAATCATGAAGGATTTTGATGGCGTAATTAAAGCAAAGATCATATTCTACATACATAATATTCTATAGCAAGAGTATACAAAGTTAAGGGAACTGACAAAGGAATCTGAGACAAGATAAAGAGTTAATTTTTTAAAAATATAACTTTAGTGAATTTGATCCAATAGTGTCGGCAGTAGTAGTAGAAGTAGATTCAATATGAACTTTTTAGAAGGAACTGGGTTAATTGAAGGCAAAAATACAATCACAGGGCTACAGGAAAAGACAGCAGAGTGGAAGTAACTGGGTGCCTCATTCACAGAGCCAACAGACACAATGGACCAAAAACCATCCTTCTGTGTTGTATACTCTAATACTGTGAAATTATATCCATTGATAGCTAACTGACGGAAAATTGAGTCACTGATGAAGCAGCGCTCTGAAAGTCATGATTTCAAATAAACTTGTTGGACTTTAACCTGGTATGAGATTTCTTATGATGGAAGATTGAACAGTCTGAAATGCTTTGTTTCACATTTAACATTAAACAAATTGTCTACATCCAGCCTGAGCTGAACTGCTGAGCATATTATTCTTATAATATGAGTTATATAATATTCTTATAATATAATACGAGTATAATATGAGTTCTTCATATTACTGTAATATGAAGAACTGAACTACCTCACACCTGTTCAGTTCTTCATATTACAATAACCTGTAACATGTAACAGGCTGCATTGCCGTTACCAAAAATAACACCTGAGTCAATGTAATCTATGTTTCAAACAAAAACCCCAGGAGAATTGTGGTCTGGGCTGTGAATATGGAAGTGTGATGGTAGAGCCTGAGTAAAATATCCAAGACGGTTATATTTCATTACCTGATCAGAATACAAGTTCTCTTTCAGAGATGGTTTCAGCCATTAAAATAATGGACTGGATTGGTCACAGTTAGTCACAAAGTTTCAAATCTGAACTTTTACTTTTGTCCAGGCTTCTGGATTACTGGCCCAGTAACTACTTCAGGAAAAATGTAGTGGCTTTAGGAGTGCAGGTAGGCTTTACGAGCATGAAGTTTCTCATCTGTCAACCAGTTGCCTGTTTGAGCACAGTGATGGAGAATTTAGCATGGCCAATGCACCTAAACCGCACGTCTTTTGGAACGTGGGAGGAAACTCTCACAGACACAGAATTTGCAGACTCCGTAGACAGTGACTCCAGCCGGGAATTGAATCGAGCTAACAGTGCTAACCACTGTGCCACCGTACTGATGTCTCTAAATCTCTTTAGATAGGAGAGGTTTAAGAGGAGTTTTGACAGATGTGTTCACAAGAACATGTACAGAAATGTGAAGTGATATGGGGAAAGGGTGGGGGAGCGGAACTCTCTCTCTTGCAATTCTATGATTCTATTCTATTCATAAGTTGCAGCCAAACTCAATTTTCTTTTTACAAGTTAATTTCTTGCACAAATCACTCATTAATGTAGCACATTAATGACCTGGGTACCATGAAAATTTAAACTGATTACATTTTTGGCTCAAGATAAAGTCTTGGGAAAAGGAAACTTCCCCATTTCAGGCTCACTGCCATCACTGTTGGCACTCCTCAGTCAGGCAAAACACTTCAACATAATACCCCTCATCTCTACCTCAACACCATTTCCTAAACCCAAACTCTGCTTCAAACACAACCCTTTCCCTTGTCTACACCACTGATCTCTGAGCCCCGCTGACAACTTAACAAAAGGACAATTTGATCATTCAAAACTATGGACCCAGATGGAAATACATAAAACTTGAAATATTCCTGCTGGCAGGAAACATCATTTGAGAAATACATTTTAAATTCTGCTGCTCCTACAAAGTAAAATTAAATAAACAAGCAAATGTGTATAAAATAAATCCACAATAAGAAATACTGGATGAATACATCAAAGAAAAAAGAACTTCAGAAAACAAGGGAATAGCAAAGTACTGCCAAATATTGGTAGTCCTTAAGCAAATGGAACCAGATTCTGAGAGATGTTCCATTGGAGGACAAAGAGGCTAACCTCCTTCTTATTTAACATCACAATGGCCCTGCACAACTTAGCATCAACCCAAAGGTCATTCCTACGCCTAAAGTAGTCCTTTTCTCCACCTCCCACCCCAAGATAGTGACATACTTGAACTGTCGACGATGAATCACAGTTCACTGCCTGCAGATTACTGAAATTCCATTTCTAATCTTGACAATTGCACGCGTCATTATGTTTTGCAATCTCATACTGGACTTGACTACAAACATATTGCAATACAGAGGGCAGTGCTAGCCCCATCTGGGAATAATGTAATATGCAGAACTTATGAGCTCCCTTTGTCTGGAACCAATATTTTTTATGAAAATTCCCATGGAGTGTGTATTCCAATTATTCAGCAGAAAGCACTGGCAAGGTCAAAAATAAAGGAACTTGTATATTCGCAGACACGCGCTACAGATTAATGCTATGTCATACATTTGGCCTCACACACATATGCATACATAGATACAAGAGGACTGGATACAGATATGATAGCACACCTTTACAAATTACAGTTAATTCAGTCTCTAATTTATATCTTCAGTCTCCCACCTGGCAGGCCAGATTTTTCCTAAGTAGTTTAAAATTATGGGGAACATAGAACATAGAACATTACAGTGCAGAACAGGCCCTTCGGCCCACGATGTTGTGCCGACCAGTTAAAAAACAATGACCCACTAACCTAAACCAATCCCTTTTCGTCCATAAACCTATCCACGGATCTCTTAAACACCCCCAAACTAGGCGCATTTACAACTGCAGCAGGCAGGGCATACCCCTGACATCCGTCCTATAACTACCACCCCTTAATTTAAAGCTATGCCCCCTCGTGCTAGCTTTCTCCATCCGAGGAAAAAGGCCATCACTGTCCACCCTATCTAAACCTCTAATCATCTTATATGTTTCAATAAGATCCCCTCTTAGCCACCTTCTTTCCAGCGAAAACAACCCCAAATCCCTCAGTCTCTCCTCATAGGACCTCCCCTCCATACCAGGCAACATCCTGGTAAACCTCCTCTGCACCCTCTCCAAAGCCTCCACATCCTTCCTGTAATGTGGGGACCAGAACTGCACACAGTACTCCAAGTGCGGCCGCACCAGAGTTGTGTACAGTTGCAACATGACACTGCGACTCCTAAATTCAATCCCCCTACCAATAAAGGTCTTGTAAAATGAAGGATTCACAGTAGATCATATGGGTTCTTGTTGCTGAATGTCTAAAACTTTGGTTCTCAGGTAACCTTTGAAACCGGAACAGTTTTTTTTGAAAAGTTATTTATTAGTGTCACAAGTAGGCTTACATTACAATGAAGTTACTGTGAAAAACATCTAGCAGCCACACTCGAGTACATGTTCGGGAACAGTAAGTCTCAACACCAGGTTAAAATCCCAACAGGACCATTTGGTAGCACAAGCTTTCAGCGCACTGCCCCTTCATCAGGTGACACTCACATTTGGATAAATGGTGAAGGTGACATTCGGCATGCTTGGTTTCATTAGTCAGAATATTGAATAAGGGAGTTGGGACGTCTTGTTAAAGTTGTATAAGACATTGGTATGGTCACGCTTGGGGTATTATGCACAGTTCTGGTCACCCAATTATAGAAAAGATATTAAACCAGAAAGAGCACAGATGCTACTAGACTTGATGGTTTGAGTTATCAGGCGTGGCTGGATAGATTAGGACTTTGTTCCCTGGAGCATTGGAGACTTCGGGGTGATTTTAGAGATCTATAAAATAATATGGGGAATAATCAGCTGGACAGTCAACATCTTTTCCCAAAGGTAGGGGAGTCTAAAACTAGCAGGCATAGGGTGGTGAGTCTCTGGAACAAGCTGCCAGAGATAGTAGTAAAGGTGGTACAATTTTCTTTTGTCTTTTAAAAAGCATTTAGACAGATCCATGGGTAAAATGGGTATAGAGGGATTTGAGCCAAATGCGGGCAATTGGAGGTGACTGGTTTTACACAAAACAGTGGTCTGGCCAAGTTGGGCCAAAAGGCCTGCTCCCATGCTGTAAACCTCTATGACTCTATGAACACCACATAAATAATAAGAAACCCCCGATTTCATATTGTAACCGCTATTTTACCAACTATAATGCTTAGCAATGCAACCAGCTGTATTCAGGTGTTACCTCTTGATTATGCCAGTTACAGAAACAGCTCAACTAAGCAGGACAGGAAATCTCATAGAACATAACAGCGCAGTACAGGCCCTTCGGCCTTCAATGTTGTGCCGACCAGTGGAACCAATCTAATGACCCTCTAACCTAAACTATTCCATTTCTGGACTTTTCACATCAATGCACAATTGATATAAAAATAGGAAAGGTCATTTTGTACAGATCACTGGAAATTAATCAATGGAAAAAAATGATGATAACGAGTACGTTTTAAATCCTGGCATGGAGTGATGGAATTAAAATAGTATTTCAATTAACTAAGGGCTATTCATTCAGCCATGACAATTTGGTGTACTTCCTCATTAAACTGTGAGCTTTAAAGCAAGAAATGGGATGAGGAATTGGTTTTAATCTGCATGGTATAAACACAACTTCTTACATAAATTCTCTATGGCTGTGTTGCATTGGAATTTGCATATAAATTATCCAATTATCTATTTTGATAGAGTATTTTATATTAATTTCAATGAAATGTGTTTAATAACTTTATTTGGATAAGGATTTTGTCCTGAATGAGAACAAATACGCGAGTATTTTACAAAATGTTGCGACTGAATTCTTGATTCAGTTAGCATGAATGTGACATTCACTGAAGCTGAATCTCACTGCATTGTAACCTTCCACAGATATCGTAATCTGTCAGAATGTAACCAGGTTAATATGCAACTTGGACAAAGTATTCATTTACCAAGAGCACGGAGCTTAGTTGACAGGATACAATATGATGGCAGAAGTACAGGAAGTGGTAAACTCTCAGACTTCGGACGCAAGTGCAACTCACCACTTCCTGTAGATGTAGCTATGTATTTTTACATTTCCAACTCCTTACCTCCGCAAGTCTAACATCTTGCATCATTTAATGAAACAAATTCAGTCTATTTTAGGCAAAACTTATTTGAAAACAGGTTGCATTAAATTGTAATACATCAGAAATTCAGAAAGTGTGAAGCTTGTTCTCTGTAAAGCCAAGGGCTGGAAAAAACTAATACCTGATCTCTAAAATAAAGCTTGCATGACGCTGATATTTTGATATTGCTGTAGTTCTACCTCTCACTTTATGATGATAAGAAATGGCAGAAGCAGACCATTCTGCCCTTTGAATCTGCTTCATTACTCAATAAATCAAGGCTGATCAGATTTTGGCCTTAAATCCACTTTCCTCCCTGCCCCCAAAACCTCCAACTCCCTTGTGGATTAATCCGTCTCACTCAGCCTTGAATATATGTAATTCTGTTTATTATCTTTGGTATCAATTTCATGAAGTATAGAACATGCTTGACCAACCACAGCACACAGGTCATAGTCAGGCCCACCAACCCCCTGTATCAGTTCCACAGAGTCACTGTTATTACTATGGGTAAATTCAGTTAAATATTTTAGAACTCAGAACAATACAGCACACTACAGGCCCTTCAGCCCTCGATACTGTGCCAAGCCATGTCCAAACCCAAGATCAAACTATCGCACTCCCGTTTTTTTATTCATTCTTCTTCATTGCCTCAGCTAGCATTTATTTTCCATCCCTAATTGCCCTCAGGAAGGTGGTGGTGAGCTGCCTTTTTGAACTACTGCAGTTCCTGTGGCATAGATACAGGTTTAACCTGGTGTTGAGACTTCTTAATACATAGATACACCCATAATGCTACTGGGGAGAGAGAAATTTATACTCAGCGACAGTAAAATAATAACAATATATTTCCAAGTTAGGATGGTGAGTGGCTTGGCAGGGAATTTCCAGGTGGTGGTGTTGCCACGTGTCTGCTACCCTTGTCCTTCAAGATCAGGGAACTGGCGAGCCGCTTGCAACCCTTTCCTTAATCCTCAGATCACACTGTGGAGGACTGAGAAAGGAATGAGTCAGTCCAAGGAGAAACGGGAAAAAAAATTGAAGATTTCAGCCCACTCACTACTGGAGTCTCATATTAGATACAGTGGAGTAATTGAGAGAGGTGGTGGTGCTGAGTGTTGTGGAATGTTCTGTGGGAATGGGAGAATGACAGAAGTAGATTGAAACTTTTAGCTAGAAGGGACTTTTGGTAACTTAAACAGTAGTTGTTTACTTTGGTTTAGGGATATTTAGGGGATTATCATAGTTTTACTTGTCATTTCTGAGTTGGAGTTTTTGGACAAAAATATTGAGGGATTCCCAGTTACACACTGTTTAAGTTAAATGTACATAATTCGGCTTAATATTTCAAATCCTTTTTCTGTCTCTGGAAATAAAAACATCAATCCTTATATTGCTCTGTCATAGAGTCAGAGGTTTACAGCGTGGAAACAGGCCCTTCGACCTAACCTGTCCATGCTGCCCATTTTTTGTTTAAACCCTAAGCTAATCCCAATTGCCTGCATTTGGCCCATATCCCTCTATACCCATCATACCCATATAACTATCTAAATGCTTTTTAAAAGACAAAATTGTACCCACCTTTACTACTACGTCTGGCAGCTTGTTCTAGACACTCACTACCCTCTGATTTAGTTTGATTAGCGGCAAGCAAATAAGGCCTTAGAGGTATCTCTACATTACTGCCAGTGCCAATTGAACACATAGAACATAACAGCGCAGAACAGGCCCTTCGGCCCACGATGTTGCGCCGACCAGTTACAAAAACAATGACCCACTAGCCTATACCAATCCCTTTTCGTCCATAAACCTATCCAGAGATCTCTTAAACGCCCCCAAACTAGACGCATTTACAACTGCAGCAGGCAGGGCATTCCAATCCCTCACCACCCGCTGGGTAAAGAACCTACCCCGACATCCGTCCTGTAGCTACCCCCCCTTAATTTAAAGCCATGCCCCCTCGTGCTAGCTTTCTCCATCCGAGGAAAAAGGCTATCACTATCCACCCTATCTAAACCTCTAATCATCTTATATGTTTCAATAAGATCCCCTCTTAGCCGCCTTCTTTCCAACGAAAACAACCCTAAATCCCTCAGTCTCTCCTCATAGGACCTCCCCACCATACCAGGCAACATCCTAGTAAACCTCCTCTGCACCCTCTCCAACGCCTCCACATCCTTCTTGTAATGCGGGGACCAGAACTGCACACAGTACTCCAAGTGCGGCCGCACTAGAGTAGTGTACAGTTGCAACATGACGCTGCGACTCCTAAATTCAATCCCCCTACCAATAAACGCCAAGACACCGTACGCCTTCTTAACAACCTTATCTACTTGATTCCCAACTTTCAGGGATCTATGTACACATACACCTAGATCCCTCTGTTCATCCACACTATTCAAAGTCCTCCCGTTAGCCCTATACTCGACACATCTGTTGCTCCTACCAAAGTGAATTACCTCACACTTCTCCGCATTAAATTCCATCCGCCACCTCTCGGCCCAGCTCTGCAACCTAAGTCTCCCTGCAGACTATGACACCCTTCCTCACAATCTACCACACCTCCAACTTTGGTGTCATCAGCAAATTTACTAATCCACCCAACTATACCCTCATCCAGATCATTAATAAAAATTACAAACAACAGTGGCCCCAAAACAGATCCCTGAGGCACACCACTCGTAACTGAACTCCATGATGAATATTTACCATCAACCACCACCCTCTGTCTCCTATCTGATAGCCAATTCCTGATCCAACTTCCTAGATTACCCACAATCCCATACATCTGCATTTTCTGCAGAAGCCTACCATGGTGAACCTTATCGAACGCCTTACTAAAATCCATATATACCACGTCAACTGCCTTGCCCCCATCCACCTCTTTGGTCACCTTCTCAAAAAACTCAATAAGGTTAGTAAGGCACGACCTACCCGCTACAAAACCATGCTGACTATTTCTAATCAATTCATTACACTCCAAATAACTATAAATCCTATCCCTAATAATTTTTTCTAAAACCTTGCCCACAACAGAAGTAAGACTCACCGGTCTATAATTCCCGGCAAAGTCTCTGTTCCCCTTCTTAAACAATGGGACAACATTCGCTATCCTCCAATCCTCCGGGACTACACCAGAGACCAATGACGACCTGAAGATCAGAGCCAGAGGCTCTGCAATCACCTCTCTAGCCTCCCAGAGAATCCTAGGGTAGATCCCATCCGGACCAGGGGACTTATCTATTTTCAGCCCCTCAAGAATTTCCAGCACATCCCCCTTATCAACCGTAATACTGTCTATTTTACACCCCTGCAACCCAATGTCCTCCTCAGCTATATTCATGTCCCCCTGCGTGAACACCGAAGAGAAATATTGGTTCAATACTTCTCCAATCTCCTCAGGTTCCACACACAACTTCCCCCTGCTGTCTGTAACTGGCCCTAATCTTGCCCTGACCCACCTTCTGTTCTTGACATACCTATAGAACGCCTTAGGATTCTCCTTAATCCTATCAGCCAAAGTCTTCTCATGTCCTCTTTTAGCCCTTCTCAACTCACTCTTCAACTCCCTCCTAGCCAATTGAGAGTGACTATAGAAAGAGGAGGATAGAGCAGATGAACACATGGTGCAGAAGGTGGGTGCTTTAGATTCAAGGGGACCAATGTCATAGAATCCTTACAGTGTAGGAGGCCATTTGGCCCAGAGTCTGCACCAATGACAATCCCAACCAGGCCCTACTCCCGTAATCCCACCTATTTACCCTGCTAATCCCCCTAACACTAGGGTCGATTTAGCATGGCCAATCAACCTTTGGACTGTGGGAGGAAACCGGAGCACTTGGAGGAAACCCACGCAGACATGGGGAGAATGTGCAAACTCCACACAGTCACCCGACGCTAGAATTGAACCCGGGTCCCTTGGGTTGAGAGCCAGCAGTGCTAACCATTGTGCCACTCATTGTGGCAGGTCTATCATATGAGGAGTGAGAGAGATCGCTTGGAAACTTATAAAATTCTAACAGTTAGACAGGGTAGATTCAGAACGAATGTTCCTGATGATGGGGAGTCCAAAACTGGGGGTCATAGCTTGAGGATAAGGATTTAGAACTGAAGTGAGGAGAATTTTTTTCACCTGTAGATGATGAACGTGTGGAACTCACTGTCACAGAAAGCAGTTGAGGCTAAACTATCGTCTGATTTCAAGACGAAATTGGATAAAAGCGCTTGAGGCTAAAGGGATCAAGAGATACAGGGTCAGGGGGAATCAGGGTATTGAATTTGATGATCAGCGATAATCGTAATGAATGGTGGAGCGTTAATGTTAACGTTGAGTTCGTTGAGTTCGTTAATCACAGATATCTTAAGCTTGTCATCTCAAAATCAACTCACAGCAGCATGCGATATTTAATCCCATGATGTATCAAATGGACTGAAGGGGCAGTTATTGGCCAATTGGATTTGTTTGCTTTTTTTTGTGGATAGCATATACCAGGGCAACGTTCCACAATTACTGGGTAGATGCCAGTATTGGAATGCTTGGTTAGAGGTGTGGCTAGTCCTGGAGCGCATGTCCTTGGTGGTATTGTGTACAGTTCTGGTGTTCTTATCTGAGGAAGGATGTCCTCGCTATAGAGGGAGTAGAGCAAAGGTTTACCAGGCTGATTCCTGGGATGGCAGGACAGAAGTTGTCTAAATTAGGCTTACAATACCTCTGCATAAATGCTTGGTAAATCAGATTGGTACAGTAGAGGACTAAATACCTGGGAATGTGTGGCGATAATGGAGACCGTTTAAAAAAAGAGCAGGACTGCTTACAAAATGTTCCTAGATATGAGGTATTTAGAAAGCTAGGGAAAAGGGAAGAGGGGGGTTAATTGTAATGATTGAGAACATTAGAGAGAGGATGTCCTGGACAGATGAGGACAGAATTTATTTTGGTTAAATTTAAGAAACGATAGAGGTACCATTTTACTACAAGATGAGCGTTATAGGCTATCAACTAGTGGTAAAGATATAGCGAAATAGATCTTCAGGGAATTGAGAGAGGGTGAATAGTGATAACAGGTGACTTTTATTATCCTGGGTTAGTAATAGTGGGCAGAGAGTTTCTGCAATAGGTTCAGAGGACTTCTCTTTATCGGTGTGTTTCTTCAACAAAGCAGGAAGCGTAGAAACTGAGAAACTAGAAGCAGGAGTAGGCCAATCAGACCTTCGGGCCTGCCCCACCATTCATTACGATTATTGCTGATCATCAAATTCAACATCCTGATTCCCCCCTGACCCTATATCTCTTAATCCCTTTAGCCCCAAATGCTTTTATCCAGTTTCTTCTTGAAATCAGATGACAGTTTAGCCTCAACTTCTTTCTGTGGCAGTGAATTCCACACATTCATCATCTACAGGCGAAAAAAATTCTCCTCACCTCAGTTGTAAATCCTTATCCTCAAGCTATGACCCCCAGTTTTGGACTCCCCATCATCAGGAACGTTCTTTCTGAATCTACCCTGTATAACTCTGTTAGAATTTTATAAGTTTCCAAGCGATCTCTCTCACTCTTCAAAACTCCAATCCTAACCAGCTTGGTCTCTCCTATGATAGATAGATCTGCCATCCCAGGAATCAGCCTGGTAAACCTTATACTCCCTCTATAGCAAGGGCATCCTTCCTCAGATAAGGACACCAAAACTGCACACAATAGCACCGAGGTCAGTCACCAGTGGAATGCCCCAGGGATCTGTTCTGGGACCCTTGCTGTTTGTGATTTTTATAAACGACCTGGATGAGAAAGCGGAGGGATGGGTTGGTAAGTTTGCCAATGACACGAAGGTCGGAGGTGTTGTGGATAGTTTGGAGGGATGTCAGAAGTTGCAGCGAGACATAGATAGGATGCAAGACTGGGTAGAGAAGTGGCAGATGGACTTCAACCCGGATAAATGTGTAGTGGTACATTTTGGCAGGTATAATGGAATGAAGGAATATAATATTAAGGATAAGACTCTTAGCAGTGTGGAAGATCAGAAGGATCTTGGGGTCTGGGTTCATAGGACTCAAATCAGCTTCGCAGGTAGAGGATGTAGTTAAGAAGGCGTATGGTGTACAGACATTCATCAATCGAGGAACTGAGTTTAGGAGTCGGGAGATAATGCTGCAGCTGTATAAGACCCTGGTCAGACCTCATGGAGTACTCACGGAGTGCTCAGTTCTGGTCACCTCATTACAGGAAGGATGTGGAAGCCATTGAAAGGGTGCAGAGGAGATTTACAAAGTTGTTACCTGGATTGGGTGGTATGCCTTATGAGGATAGGTTGAGAGAGCTCGATTTTTTTCTCCTTAGAGAGACGAAGGATGAGAGGGGACCTGATAGTGGTGTATAAGATGGTGATAGGTATTGACTGGGTGGATTCTCAGAGGCTTTTCCCCAGGGCTGAAATGGCTGCCACAAGAGGACACAGGTTTAAGGTGCTGGGGAGCAGGTACAGAGGAGATGTCAGGGGTAAGTTTTTCACTCAGAAGGTGGTGGGTGAGTGGAATCGGCTGCCGTCGGTAGTGGTGGAGGCAAAATCTTTAGAGTCTTTTAAGAGATTTCTGGATGAGTACATAGGGCTTAATAGGATTGAGGGTTATAGGTAAGCCTAGTAGGTAGAGATAAGATCGGTGCAACTTGAGGACCGAAGGGTCTGTTTGTGCCGTAGTTTTCCAATGATTCTAAAACTTCACATTTCTGCGTCTCAAAAAAAACACTAACTTATGAAGAGTTCATTTGAAACCTCTGTAGATCACATAAGTTTATTAATTATTGTCACAATGAACTTGGTGAAAATCCTCTATGATGTGTTAATATTGATTTTGTCTTTAAATATGAATAAAAATCTTCAAACATTTATATCTGGGTCAAGATCATTTACAGCAGTCATTCTAGTGACAGTAATACTGTACACCTGATGAGACATAACTGCTCAGTTACTGGAAATAATGACTGCTACAAAGTAATTTGGGAAAAGTGCACTAAAAGGTTTTTGGGATTTACATTTGTTCCATCACATATTAGAATTCCTCAAATCTACAATACTTTTATCATGAAGGATTGTATTGATCTAAAATCTTTCACAATTTGCCTGGTTTTTATCAGTTCTTTAATTTGTTTATTCAGAATTTGAACCAAATGCACTTGTTAAAATGCAGTCAGTCAAAATATCATTGTCAAAGCCAAGCTATTCTAAAATGCCCTGTTTAAGCTTTTTGACAGTGTGGAAATGAATGCATCCTGAACACATTTCCTGGTATAAACATTAAAATGAAGCCACTGTTATGGACAGAATTAAGTATTGGTAACTTTACTTAAGTATTACAATTAACTCTGCGAATTGATGGGTTGCTAAAACTACCCAAACACTTTACTGCTGAATAAAACTCTTAACCTTTAATAATTACTTCTATCATCAGGTTGCACTACACATGTAACAAAGCTCAACCATTCTAGTCACAAACCTAAATTAAATCTGCACTTATATTGCATGTATATTTTGTGAACATGTCAAAATGTTGCACCCAACTGCGGTGGAAGGTAAAGCAAGTAGCCCATGGGGTGATGGCTGAAGAAACAAGTGAAATTTGGGGAAACGTGATGAAACATAGCAAGACAGAGGGATTCTCTTCCCAAATTCTCAGATTTGGGTTTGTATTTGAAGATATAGCAGCAACATAGACAGCATCTTTTTCTCTAGCACTGACTGATGTAGTGGTTAAGATGATGTAGGGGATGTATTCCTTCATTGGCTGAAGCACAGAACACAAGAGGGAGGTTACACTGGAACTATAGCATATTAATAGAGTGTGGGTGCAGAGGAAATTTAAAGCATGGTGTCAGGAATGGAATATTTTAGCTCAGAGGAAAGACTGAATAATCTGGGTTATTTTCTTTGGAACAAAGGGTATGAGGTGAGTTTTAAGTGAGGGAGGTAAAAGTATGTGAGACAGAGACAAGTGGTTAGAAAGCGCCTATTTCTGCTAACAGGTCATTAACCAGGGAGCATAGATATAAAGCAAAAGAGTTGATGTGCTAGTTAGGTGTAGTAGTCATACTAAATTCTCCCACAGTGTACCCGAAAAGGCGTCAGAGTATGGTGGCTAGAGGATTTTCACAGCAACTTCATTGCACTGTTAACGTAAGCCGACTTGTGACACTAACAAAATAAACTTAAAAACAACTGGAGCACAGCTGTGGTTTTTGCTACGAAGGAAACTGGTCTCCCCTCTTATTGTCACTACTTAAGGACAGCCTGTGAAGAAGCATTTTAAATAGGTAGATTAGAGGCTAATTTCTATTGCTTGGGAACATTTTTTTCCTAGGCTGGATGATATTTGAATGTTTCTTGGGAAGGGGTTAGATTATAAAAAAAAGTCAGGTAGGCTTTACTGCTTAAAACAATTCAATTAAACAAATTCTTTAAGAATGCCATTAAAAGCTATTACAAGTCTGACACAAATTTTACACTGATAACACTAACACTGAGGGCACAATAGATGCAGACTTGATTTTGTGTACAAAAAGTCTTTAAGAAATTAACATGCAAAAGCATTCAGCTATGTGCGCCTTAGCCATGCGTTGGTTCACGAATATCACTGCTCTGTTGGCTACCCATTGTCTTGGATTTTCCTCTGCTTCAAGTACCTACACCAAATTCTAACACACCCAAACAAGTTTCCTGAACAGCTCAGCTGGGACTAACCAAGCAGTGACAAACTGATTATTCCAAAAGCTTTCCAAGTATAGAGGCTGAATTCCAATCTTTGACAAATTGAATGAAAACAGAAAATGTTGGAAATACTGAGCTGGTCTGGCATCAGCATAGAGAGAGGAACAGATGTTTCAGATCAATGACCTTTCATCAGAATTGCAATTCCAGCATTTTCTGTCTTCATTTCAGATTTCTATCACTTAACACAGTATTTTATGAACTTTGCCAAGTTAAAAATATGTTTACTTCTAAAGGACCAACATTGGAACGAACATTCAAAAGTGTGATAATGAAAATAATGGAAGCCAGACAACATAAGAAAATGCAACATATTTTCTAAAATTTGCTGGTAAGATTAAAATCACAAGAATTGAACTTACTTTCCATTAAAAGTATTGGGACTAACTTCTGACCAACTGATCACAGCTGTCTGGTGATTACTCTCCATTGTATCTTAATGTGACTAAACCGTAACATTCAAAGGTGGTAAATGACCTAATAGAAGTTTATAAAATAATGAGGGGTATAGGTGTATAACCCTTAGTGTTAACAAGGGTAAATACATGGGGTTACAGGGATAGGGTCTGGGCGCAATTGTGGTCAGTGCAGACTTGATAGGCCAAATGGCCTCCTTCTGCACTGTAGGGATAAATATAATTGTGGCTAACACAAGGGGACATAGCTTTAAATTAAGGGGTGGTAATTATAGGACGGATGTCAGAAGTAGGTTCTTTACTCAGAGGGTAGTAAGGGCTTGAAATGCCCTGCCTGCAGCAGTTGTGGACTCGCCAACTTTAAGGGCGTTCAAACGGTCAGTGGATAGGTATATGGATAACATTGGAATAGTTTAGGTTAGGGGGTCGTTAGAGGTCGTTCCATTGGTCAGCACAACATTGAGGGCCGAAGGGCCTGTACTGCGCTGTAATGTTCTATGTTCTATAACTCCGAAGACAAGTTTAATTTAGTTTGATGGATGCCCAGTCCATTAAGTTTACTTTATTCAAAAATAATTATTTTAAAACGATTCTGCAACTTTAAAATATATAATGTAGTGGACTCTTTTTTTGGGATATTACTTATTTCAACTTGCTTAGCATTATGGCTTATTCTTGTAAACAGGATTTCAATCATACTAACAGTCCAGTAATAAAGTCAGCAAACAAGATTCAAGAAAATCCTGTATTTAGCTCACTGGAATTGCCATGAGCATCTGGGACTGCAAAAGGAAACCTATCATGTGGGTTTATAATAAAAGGCAACAAGTACCCAGCAGCAGAAGACAACTCAATAGTTTGCGCTGTTTTTACTAACATACACTTCCTCAGTAGGTACGCCCACAGCACAGAAAGGAAACCTGAATCTGAATCTACAAATAGCTCATTAGACCCAGGGGATATTTTAATTCCCAGAGAAATTGAAGCTAACTGTGAATTGTTGTGAAGTTGGTGCTTGTAAAATTGTTAAGAAAATGTTTTTTTTAAACTGAGCTTAGAGTTAAGAGATGCAGAGGTCCATGCAATACACAATCTGAAACATTGGGCAGTAGTGTTGCCAAGACAACAGGCTGTTTTTGAATTTTAATCAATCAATTTAAAATAGGCATTTGGAGACAGCGAGGTATAAATATTGACTGAGGAATAAATATTGGCAAGGACAACATGAACCCTTACTCTTCTTCATAATAGTCACGGGATATTTTCAAGTCTATCTGAGATGACATATGGGACCTTGTATATTGGAACACAAACAGAAGCAGGAGTCAGCCATTTGGTCTGTCCAACCTGCTCTACCATCCAATAAGATCTTGGCTGAACTGATTGCGGCTTTAATTGCACTTTCTAACTTTCTCACCTTTGACTCCCTTCTAGATCAAAAATCTGTCTAACTCAACCTTGACTGTATTCAATGACCCAGCAACTATTGTTTTGAACTATTGAACTGTTTTTATTTTGAAACTGGGTCCCCTAATTCTTGATTCCCCCACAATGGTAGACATCCTGTAGTCATTTACTCCATTGCACTTCTCCAGAAGCATATATGTTTCAAAACAGTCACTCCTCATTCTTCTAAACTCCAATAGGCCCAAGAAGCTCAACACCTTCATCCCAGAAATCAATCCAGTGAAGCTTCTCTGAACTGCCTCCAATTCAAGTATCTCTCCTTAATTAAGAGCAAAATCTGTACATGGGAACAAAGAAAATAGAAGTGGAGTGGCCCTCTTGACCCTTTGAGCCTGCTCCTCCCTTCTTTTTGATGCCCTAAATAAAGAAGAGTTACAGCTCCTGTGGCAATATCTAGGTAAGTGATAGCAAAAAATGAGTTTTTAGAGAATTATCATGGGTGGGTCATTTTTTGACAGGATGAGAAGACAAGAAAACCAGTTTGTAGAGAAATATATCATGGAATTTGATGAGGGCTGTAACAGATTAATAGAATTTAATTTGGAGATTCCAGGTGTGGTATTAGCCTTTAAGTTGTTGGACAGTGCATGCCTGTTTCAATAGATAGTCTTCTGGTAATGACTGGAGTACAATGCAAGAGAACAGAGCCCCTCTTTGACCAAATGGTATCATTAAAAAGTTTTTTGGGAAACAATCATTCCCTTTGTACTTGAGTGGGTTTCTTCCGGGTGCTCCAGTTTCCTCCCATAGTCCAAAAGATGTGCAGGTTCGGTGCATTAGCTAAAATTCTCCCTCAGTGTACCTGAACAGGTGCCAGACAGTGGCAACCAGGGAATTTTCATAATAACTTCATTGCAGTGTGAATAGAAGCTTAATTGTGACTAATAAACAAACGTTAACTTTAATAGACCTGATGTTGAAAGCAGATATAACTGATTTGATAATGAGATAGAAAATGCACATGGAAGGGTGATATGTTGTGAAGTTAGTGTAAAATTATAGAAAATTTAAAATGCTAAGAGTTGTAAAATTGCATTGTCTGTCTATTTTAAAAAAGTCACTTTTTGATATGCTTAGAGAGTTAAGAGATGCAGATGTGAATCCAGTACCAAGACTGAAAAAGTATATCAGACGCAAAAACAACAGGATTGCTCTGGTAACAAGCTTTAGGCATCTGGATCAAAACGTTTTTTAAATTTTAACCAATCAATTTGAAATAGGGTGCTGCTATTTGAATGCCTATCAGATTTGAATTTGATAACCTGTAAACCAAACCTATTGTGGGGTATTTTGGTATGTCATCAGGTATATAAAGGTCACAGCTCCCAGCTCCAAGCAGCCAGAAGTTGCCACAGATCACAGCTAGAGAAAGACACAGACAGTAACCGTTCTCTGCCAGTTTAACAGCCACATTTGCCTTAAAAGAAAGCCTCATCTCAATTGTAAAGGTACCAACAGAACACAAGTTAGCAAAGAAGACAGAAAATTCCAGAAGGCAACAAACCTATTGCATTTTGTGCGACTAAAAATTATTTTTTTTTGTTAAATGGAAATTACCTAGCTTAGTGTTTGTAAATTATCTAAACAGCGTTCTGTTAGAATAGTGTTTTATTAGGTTTGTAAATAGTTTAGTTAATCTGTTTACTGTTAGTTAGCTAAAATAAAGTGTTGCTTTACAGAGTGTCTCAGGTAGTTATTTTGATTTGACCACTAAACGCTATTGAAGAGCTGATAATCCCTTCTCACATACACTAACAGATTTTGAAGGGAAGTACTTCTCTTTGATTGGTTAGCTCTCGGAGAGGAGATCTAGCTTCTCCTTTGTAACAGATTACAAATGGTGAATTACTGTTGTCAGTGCAATTTCCCTATATCACTATATCATGAATTGTTCAAGAAGAAGAAATTGTGTTTTTAAAGCTACACATGAAACAGAATATGTAGAGAGGAATAGATAGGGTGGATTCTCAAAGGCTATTTCCCCGGGTTGAAATGGTCGCTACGAAAGGACACAGATTTAAGGTGCGGGGAGGAAAGTACAGAAGTGATGTTAGGGGTAAGTTTTTCACTCAGAGGGTGGTGAGTGAATGGAATCGGCTGCCGTCAGTGGTGGTGGAGGCGAACTCGCTGGGGTGTTTTAAAAGACTTCTGGATGAGTATATGGGGTTTAATGGGATTGGGGGTTATAGATAGGTCTATAGATTGGTAGGTGTTGATGTGATTGGCGCAACTCGTGGGCCGAAGGGCCTGTTTGTGCTGTAGTGTTCTATGTTCTATGAAACTAACAATGAGGAGGAGGACCAGGAACGCATTGTTTTGGTCACAGAAAAATTGAGCCCAATAACAATTGTGCTGATAGGCTTTCAAAGAATGTGACAGTTTCATGTATTTTTGATTTAAAGGTAATAATATTTTAACTTCTTCCAAAAGGGTGGTATTCCCCTCAAGAACTGTAGGGACCAGCTTGTTCATAAGTACAGATGTTGTTCCAGGTGGCATAGCTTTGTTATTAAGCAGGTCTGCTACAAAAAAAAGCGGTGACAAAGCGGTGGTATTTGGAAGATGTACAGATTTACATTTACAAGGTCAGGCCACCACAAAAAGACTACTGTGGGCAAAATTATGACTTTTGTATGATATATGGGTGTTTTTCTGGTTGGCAATCTGTGACTAGAGGTGCGCCTCAGATCAGTGTTGGGCCTGCAATGGTTTAAAATTTACAGACATGATTTGAAGTTGGGGACCAGTGTAGTGTTCAACTTGGAGATGACACAAAGATAAGTGATAAAGCAAAGTGTGCAAAGGACACTGAACATCTGCAATGGGATACAGATAATTTGAGTGGGCAAGAGTCTGGCAGATGGAGTGCAATGTTGGTAAATGTAAGGTCATCCACTTTGGTAGGAACAACAACAAAATGGACAATTACTTAAATTGTAAAAAATTGCAGCATGCTGCTGTGTAGAGGGACCTGGGTGTCCTTGTGCATGAATCACAAAGTTGGCTTGCAGGTGCAGCAAGTATTAAGGCAGGAAATGGAATTTTGTCCTTCATTGTTAGAGGGATGGAGTTTAAAAACAGGGAAATTATGTTGCAGCTGTATAACGTGCGAGCGAGGCCATACCTGGAGTACTGCGTACAGTTTTGGTCTCCTTGAGAAAGGATATGCTAGCAAGAGGGTGCAGAGATTGATTCCAGAGTTCAGGAGAGACTGAGTAAACTGGGACTATATTCATTGGAATTTAGAAGAATGAGGGGGAATCTTTTGGAAACATAAAATTAAGAAAGAAATAGATAAGATAGAAGCAGGGAGGTTGTTTCCACTGGTGGTTGAAACCACAACTAAGGGGCCTGGCCTCAAAATAAGGGGGAGCAGATTAAGAACCCTGCTCTGCTTGTATATATTGAGGACCTAGATCTTGGTGCATAAGGTATAATTTTTAAGTCTGCAATAACACAAAACTTGAAGGATAATTTGAAAGTTAAGTATTTTGGAAGGATAATCTACAGAAGGGTAATACAGAACTTTTATGCGGAGAAATGTGAAGTGATTCATTTTGGCAAATAGAATACAGACAAATGACAGGGTATATTCTAAAGAAATTGCAGCAGCAGAGGAACCTGATTATATGTGCATAGATCAAAGGTGGCAGGACAGGTTGAGAGCCTGGCTAATAATGCATTTAGCATCTCAACGCTCACCAATAAGGGCACAGAATACAGCATCCAGTTCTGGGCATGATACTTTAGAAAAGGTACGAAGGCATTAGGAATAAAAGGATGCATGAGAGAAGTCCCTCATATCAGAAAATTTGGGACTGTTCTTGGAGGGGGAAATTTGGTAGGAGCATGAGGGATCTTGACAGAGTCGACACCAATTAGTGGAAGAATCAGGAACTAGACAGCACAGTAAAACCTTTTCATTCCTGAGTGGTTAGGGTTTGGAATGTGCAGCTTGAGGGTATGGTCGAGGTAGAGTCAACTGACACTTGCAAAAGGGAATTAGCTCATTATCTGAAAAGGAAAGATTTGCATGGCTCTGGGTAAAGAGCAAGGGAGTGAGTCCAGATAAATTTCAGTCAGCAGAGGGTCAAATAGCCCCCTCCATAATTATTCTGCTTTGGTTATTAAATGTTTAAATTAAATTAGAATTTAATTTAAAGTAAATTAGAACCCAAGGAAGTAGGTGACATCCTAAATTAATACTTTGTATCAGTATTCACGAATGAGAGGGGCATGTTGATTGGTAGTATCTCAGCGGGATGCACAGACCCATTAGAACAAATCACAATTACAAGGGAGGAAAGTGTTAGGTGTTTTAGGAAGCATTAAGGTAGACAAATTCCCAGAGCCAGATGGCATCTGTCCTAGATTACTGAGAGAGAGAGAGAGAGAGAGAGAGAGACAAGAGATGAAATTGCTGGGCCTCTGACAGAAATCTTTGTTTCTTCATTGAACACAGGTGAGGTCCCAGAGGATTGGAGGATAGCAAATGTGGCCCCGTTATTTAAGGAGGGTAACAAGGATAACCCGGGTAATTATAGGCCAGTGAGCCTGACATCCATGGTAGGGAAATTGTTGAAAATTCTTAGAGATAAGATCGATACACATTTAGAACTGAATAGTATCATTAGCGATAGACAACATGGTTTTGTACAGGGGGTTATGCCTCACAAATTTGCTTGAGGTTTTTTGAGGTGACAAAAATGATTGACAAGGGAAGGGCCCTCATGGCACACTGGTGCAAAAAGTTAAATCTCACGGGATCAAAGGTGAACTAGCTAGATGGCTATAGAACTGGCTTGGCCATAGAAGACAGAGGGTAGCAGTGGAGAGGTCTGTGACGAGTGGTGTTCCGCAGGGCTCTGTACTGGAACCTCTGCTGTTTGTGATATATATAAATGATTTGGAAGATGTAGCTGGTCTGATTAGTAAGTTTGCAGATGGTGTAAAGATTGCTGGAGTTGCGGATAGTGGTGATGAACATTGTCAGAGAATACAGCAGGATATAGATAGGCTGAAAATTGGGTGGAGAAACGGCAAATGGAATTTAACCCAGATAAATGCGAATTGATGCATTTTGGTAGATCTAATGCAGTGGGGGAGCTACACGATAAATGGCAGAACTATCAGGAGTATAGAGACACAGAGGGATCTGGGTGTGCAAGTACACAGATCCTTAAAGGTGGCAGCACAGGTGGAAAAGGTGATAAAGAATGCACATGACATGCTTGCCTTTATTGGACAGGGCATAGAGTATAAAAATTGGCATGTGATGTTGCAGTTATATAGAACGTTGGTTAGGACACATCTGGAATACTGCTTCCAGTTCTGGTCGCCACAATACTGGAAGGACGTGGAGGTTTTGGAGAGAGTGCAGGATATTGCCTGGTATGGAGCGTATTAGCTATGAGGTGAGATTAAGTAAACTAGGGTTGTTCTCCCTGGAAAGACAGAGGTTGAGGGGCGACCTAACAGAAGTTTATAAAATTATGAAGGGCATAGATAGGATGAACAGTTGGGAGCTTTTTCCCAGGTCAGAAATGGTAAACAGAAGGGGCCACAAGTTCAAGATGGGGGTGGGGGAGGAGGAGGAGGAGGCGGCAAGGTTCAATACAGATATGTGGGGGACGTATTTTACACAGAGGGTGGTGAGGGCCTGGAATGCACTACCAAGCAAGTTGGTTGAAGCAGACACGCTAGAATCATTTAAGACTTATTTAGATAGCCACATGGGAATAGAGGGATACAAACGGATGGCCTTGTTAGGAACACACGATCAGTGCAGACTTGGAGGGCCGAAGGGCCTGTTCCTGCGCTGTATTGTTCTTTCTCTCTTTGGTTTTGTACAAAGCATTCATGACTTTTGTCTGCGTAAATAGTTACACTTCCTGTTTTGGATGCAAAGCCATATGTGAAATGAAACAAAGATATTATATGCTTGCGTCTCTAGAAACCCGAGAATATTTGTGATTTATTTTTAAACAGTTGGTTCAAAAACAGTGAAAATATTAAATTTTTATTTTCAAATTAAATTTGCCATTGATGCTACCTAGCTTCACTCTCCCCTCTCAGAGAGGAGTCTTCCACAGCCTCATCAATGCTCTAGGGCGAGCCAACCAGAGGAGACCTCACTCATAAGAAGCCTCTATTCTTTCACTCAGCCATTAGAATGCAAGGTTACCAGCTAAACAGTAGTAAAACCTAAATGCAGCATGTAACAGAGTGGGCCCACAGGGTTCTAAAATACATTTTTGATCTTGTCCACATTATCTGGAAGGAGGCAGTACAAAAAAAATGCTATCATTGACAAATAAATTGGGCAAGCACTCTTAAAGTGAAATGAAATACAGAAGTTCAAATAATATCCAGCAGACCAATCTGCTATGCAACATATTTCTCCCAGTTCAACCTCAAAAGCCCTGAGTCCTTCTAAATGAAATGGTGAGTTGTTGTATAAGAACTCTAGAAATAAATGATAGTCATGATGTGGAGATGCTGACAGTGGACAGAGGTGGGCACAATAAAAACTCTCTCAACACCACGTTTATTTGGAATCACAAGCTTTCAGAGTGCTGCTCCTTCATCAGGTGAGTTTCTCAAGGAGCAGTGCTCCAAAAGCTTGTGATTCCAAATAAATCTGTTGGACTTTAACCTGGCGCTGAGAGACTTCTTGCTACGCTAGAAATAGAAGTAGCAGGCCATATAGTCTGTCAAGTGTGCTTTGCCATTTGATATGATCAAAAGCTTCACCTCCATTTTCCTGCCATTCCCCATACCCCTCTATTCCCCGAAACACAAAATCTATTCATCCCAACCTTAAATGTATTCAATGGCGAAGCATCCACAATACTCTTGGGTAGAGAATTCCAAAGATTCTCAACCCTTTGGAGTGAACCAATTTCTCCTCACCTCAGTCCTTATTAATCAGTCCATTCTCATGAGACTGCTCATGTTTTAGATTCCCAGACAAGCAGAAAAAAATCTCAACATCCACTCTATCAAACTCCCTCAGAATCTTGTAGGTTTAATAAGATTATCTTTCATTCTTCTGCTTATCATAGGGAAATGGATAAGGATATTGTCCTATCACAATTCAAGCATATCTACAGCACACAGCAAGATTCCAAGCAGTGGTGTTGCCTGTCTAGTGTCAAGTTTCAAGACATTTCCTCAGCTGGAGAGGAACTTGGTGGTAGCGGGAGGATCCAGTTGTCATAGCAATGACACAGACAGGACAAGGAAGTTCTGAAAGACAGATGCCTGGATTATCTGAGCGACGTTCAAATCGGCAGAGAGCAAATAAGATCAGAAATGAATATCATAGAAACCATACCAGTACAGAAAGAGGCCATTTGGCCCATCAATTCTGCACTGACCACAAACCCCAGGCCCTACCTCCATATCTGTACATATTTTACCCATTAATCCTCTAATCTCTGCACCTTCGATCAGTTTAGCATGGCCAATCACCTAACCTGCACGTCTTTAGACCATGGGAGGAAACCGGAGCGCCAGAAGGAAACCCACGCAGACACAAAGAGAATGTGCAAAACTCCACATAGACAGTGCCCCAAGCCAGGTATCGAACCCAGGTCCCTGGAGCTGTGAAGCAGCAGTGTGCTATGGTGCTGTATGTAGATTGTGGATTGAAGATTGGTGTAGAGAAATGGGTTCTAGTTCATGGTGCATTGGTCCTAGCAAGTGGAGGTTCTCCATTTGGGACAATCTACACCTGAACTGCAATGAGGCTGGTGTTCTAGTGAGCAGAGACAGTATTAAACTATACAGCGGGGTCAGGGATCTAATTTGAAAAGATGTGGCACATCAGGTAACATTCACATCACCACTCAAGTGCCAGATAATGATCATCTCCAATCAGAATCTAACTATTGCTCCATGACATTCAACAGCATTACAATCACTGAAACACCCCCACTATCAACATCTTGAGGGGATTTACCATTGATGCATTCAAATAATGGGTCAGGCTATGAATTGCAGGTGAGGAAATGTTCACATACAGTCGATAGGTCCTCTGATGGGGGGAAATGGGGAATCTTATGCTGGAACCTCACTAAATGACATGGTAGAGTTCAGAATGTTCAATTATTGTGACAAACAAGAGTGGCCGCAACAGAGCTTTTTGAAATAGCTGACAAGTTAGGGGGTAAAGCTGTATAGGAGGCTACACAGACAGTTGAGGGAGTTTGGTGTATATTCAGAAGTCTCAAATAGGCATCGTCCAACACGTGGAAAAGGTCCCATTGGATGGTACTAGTTAAAGACACCCTGAGACTAGGTTAGTGGCCAAAGGATTTGAAGAATGGTTAGCAGATATAGAAAAAGTGGGCTCACGCACAGCAGGGGAGGTAATCTTAAAAATGGTTTTGGCGCTTTTGACTATGTTTTGATGAGGGTGTCCATCAACAGATAGGAATGCTGCATTTCTGTAGGGGATCACATCCAGAGGCAAATGTTTCTTAAACCACCCAAGGCACAGAGATGGAGGCAAAACTTTGGAATTTGAATAAGTATATTGTTTCATAGAGGTAGAGGTTTACAGCGGAAACAGGCCTTTCGGCCCAATTTGTCCATGCCACCTTTTTTTTTAAAGTACCGAAGCTAATCCCAATTGCCCCCACATTTGGCCCATATATGCTATACCCACCTTACCCATATAACCACCTAAATGCTTTTTAAATAATAAAATTGTACTCACCTAGAACATAGAACATAGAACATAGAACATTACAGCGCAGAACAGGCCCTTCGGCCCACGATGTTGCGCCGACCAGTTACAAAAACAATGACCCACTAGCCTATACCAATCCCTTTTCGTCCATAAACCTATCCAGAGATCTCTTAAACGCCCCCAAACTAGACGCATTTACAACAGCAGCAGGCAGGGCATTCCAATCCCTCACCACCCGCTGGGTAAAGAACCTACCCCTGACATCCGTCCTGTAGCTACCCCCCCTTAATTTAAAGCCATGCCCCCTCGTGCTAGCTTTCTCCATCCGAGGAAAAAGGCTATCACTATCCACCCTATCTAAACCTCTAATCATCTTATATGTTTCAATAAGATCTCCTCTTAGCCGCCTTCTTTCCAACGAAAACAACCCTAAATCCCTCAGTCTCTCCTCATAGGACCTCCCCACCATACCAGGCAACATCCTAGTAAACCTCCTCTGCACCCTCTCCAACGCCTCCACATCCTTCTTGTAATGCGGGGACCAGAACTGCACACAGTACTCCAAGTGCGGCCGCACTAGAGTAGTGTACAGTTGCAACATTACACTGCGACTCCTAAATTCAATCCCCCTACCAATAAACGCCAAGACACCGTATGCCTTCTTAACAACCTTATCTACTTGATTCCCAACTTTCAGGGATCTATGTACACACACACCTAGATCCCTCTGTTCATCCACACTATTCAAAGTCCTCCCGTTAGCCCTATACTCGACACATCTGTTGCTCCTACCAAAGTGAATTACCTCACACTTCTCCGCATTAAATTCCATCCGCCACCTCTCGGCCCAGCTCTGCAACCTATCTAAGTCTCCCTGCAGACTATGACACCCTTCCTCACAATCTACCACACCTCCAATTTTGGTGTCATCAGCAAATTTACTAATCCACCCAACTATACCCTCATCCAGATCATTAATAAAAATTACAAACAACAGTGGCCCCAAAACAGATCCCTGAGGCACACCACTCGTAACTGTACTCCATGATGAATATTTACCTTCCACCACCACCCTCTGTCTCCTATCTGATAGCCAATTCCTGATCCAACTTCCTAGATTACCCACAATCCCATACATCTGCATTTTCTGCAGAAGCCTACCATGGTGAACCTTATCGAACGCCTTACTAAAATCCATGTATACCACGTCAACTGCCTTGCCCCCATCCACCTCTTTGGTCACCTTCTCAAAAAACTCAATAACCTCTACTATAATCTCTGACAGTTTGTTCCTGATAGTCACCACCCTCTGAAAAAATTGCCCCTCTGGACACTTTTGTATCTCTCCCCTCTCACTTTAAATCTATGCCCTCTAGTTTTAGACTCCCCTACCTTTGGGAAAAGATGTTGACTATCTAGCTGATCTGTGCCCCTCATTATTTTATAGACATGTATAAGATCATCTCTAAGCCTCCTACTCCAGAGAAAGTCCCAGCCTCTCCTTATAACTCAAACCATCAAGTCCTAGTAAATCTCTTCAGCAGTCTTTCTAGTTTAATGATATCCTTTCTATAATAGGGTGACCAAAACTGTATCCAGTATTCCAAGTGTGGCCTTGCCAATGTCTTGTACAAGACATCCCAACTCCTGTATTCAGTGTTCTGACCAGTGAAACCAAGCACGTTGAGTGTCTTCTTCACCACTCTGTCCATCAGTGACTCCATTTTCAAGGAGCTATGAACATGTACCCTTAGATCTCTGTTCTGTAACACTCCTCAGTGCCCTACCATTAACTGACTAAGTCCTGACCTGGTTCAATCTACCAAAATGCACCATCTCGCATTTATCTAACTCCATCTGCCATTTGTCCAGCCCACTAGCCCAACTGATCAAGATCCCATTGCAATCCGAGATAACTTTCTTCACTGTACACTATGCCACCAATTTTGGTGTCATCTGCAAACTTACTAACCATGCTTCCTGTATTCTCATCCAAATCATTTATATTAATGACAATAACAGTGGACCCAGCACTGATCCCTGAGGTACACCGCTGGTCACAGGCCTCCAGTTTGAAAAACAACCTGCTACAACCACCCTCTATCTTCTGTCATCAAGCCAGTATCCATTTAGATACCTCATCCTGGATCCCGTGAGATTTAACGTTATGCAACAACCTTCCATGCGGTATTTTATCAAAGGCCTTGCTAAAATCCATGTAGACAACATCAACTGCACTGCTCTCATCTACCTGCTTGGTTACCCCTTCAAAAAACTCAAATTTGAGAGACATGATTTTTCACTCAAAGCCATGCTGACTGTCCCTAATCAGTCCTTGCATCTCTAAATGCCTGCTGATCCCGTCTCTCAAAATACCTTCCAACAACTTACCCACCATACAGCCTGCAGTTCCCAGGCTTTTCCCTATAGCCCTTTTTAAACAAAGGCACAACATTTGCCATCCTCCAGTCTTCAGGCATCTCACCTGTGACTATCGATGATTCAAATATGTGTACTAGGGGACCCAAAATTTCCTCCCTAGCCTCCCACAATGTCCCGGGGATTTATCTACCTCGATGCGCTTCAAGACTTCCAGCACCTCCTTCTCTGTAATACGTACATTCCTCAAGGCACCTCTATTTATTCTCCCAAGTTCCTCAACATACATGCTTTTCTCAACAGTAAATACTGATGAGAAATATTCATTTAGACTCTCACCGATTTCTTGTGGATCCGCACTTAGATGACCTTGTTGATCCTTAAGAGGCCCTACTCTTTCCCTTATTACTGTTTTGCCCTTTATGTATTCTTGGAAGCTCTTTGTCTTGGCAGATAAGGCAAAGGAGAATCCAATTTTGCCCTCCTGATTTCTCTCTTAACTCTACTCCTACACCCACTATATTCTTCAAGGGATTCACTTGATCCCAGCTGCCTATACACGTCATATGCCTCCTTCTTCTTGACCAGGGCCTCAATATCCCGAGTCATCCAGCATTCCCTACTTCTGCCAGCCTTACCCTTCATTCTAAGAGGAATGTGTTTACTCTGAACCTGGTTAACACACTTTTGAAAGCCTCCTACTTTCCAGACATCCCTTTGCCTTCCCAAGACTCCCCCAATTAACTTTTGAACATTCCTGCCCGATATCATCAAAATTGGCCTCGCCCCAATTTAGAATTTTAACTGTTGGGACAGACTTATCGTTCTCCATAGCTATCTTAAAACTAATAGCATTATGGACACTGATCCCAAAGTGATCCCTCACTAACATTTCTTCCCAACCTTATTTCCCAAAAGGAAGTCAAATTTTGCCCGTTCACTAGTAAGGCCATTCACATACTGATTGAGAAATTCCTCCTGAATACACAACAAATTTCTCTCCATCCAACCCTCTAATATTATGGCTGTCCCAGTCAATGTTGGGAAAGTTAAAATGCCCTACTGTTACCACTCTATTTTTCTTGGCTCTATCTGTAATCTTACATATTTGCTCAACTTCCTGCTGACTATTTGGGGGCCTATAGTACAACCCTACCAAAGTGATTTCCCCCTTTTTATTTCTCAGTTCAACTCATACAGGCTCAGTGGCCGAGCCTTCGGATATATCCCCTCTCACTGCTGTGTTGCTTTCCCTAATCAAAAGTGCAACTCCCCTTCCTCTCTTACCTCCTGTTCTATTTTTCCTATAGCATCTGTGCCCTGGAACATTAAGCTACCAGTCCTGTCCCTCCCTTAACCAAGTTTCAGTAATTGCTATAATATCCCAGTCCCACGTACCCATCCATGCCGAGTTCATTTCCTTTGCCCATCTGGCTTCTGGTGCTGAAGTAAATGAAATTTAATCTGGACTTCCCTTGCTCTCTGTCTTAATTTTGCCTGATCTGTCTGGTACTAGGATTACTGTCACTGCCTTTACTTAATGTGCTCTCTAACTTCTATACTGTCCTCAACCTTCTCCTCGGTCTCCTTACTGCTTTAGATCTACTCCCCTGCCTACTAGCTGAAACCCTCCTAAGTGGCTCTAGCAAATTTTCAACCAGGATGTTAGTCCCTTTCCAGTTCAGGTGTAACCTTCTCTCTTGAACAGGAAACCCCTTCCCCAGAGAAGATCCCAATGGTCCAAAAATTTAAATCCCTGCCCCCTGCACCAGCTCTCAAGCCATGCATTCATCTGCCGAATCTTCCTATGCCTGCTCTCACTGGCATGTAGTACTGGTAGTAGTCCAGGAATTACTAACCTCGAGGTCCTGCACTTTAGCCTTCTGCCGAATATCAATATTTACAACCACCTCTGGCTGCTCACCCTCCCCCTTAAAAATGTCCTGCAACCGCTCAAAGACACAGTTTAAAGAAAACTTTTAGAGTGTGAGACTTTTGAGTTCGATCAGAATTGTTAAAGTTGAGGCATCGCTAAATGAAGGCGAATTCGGCCATGTTTTACTGGTACCATGGCAGGAAACTTGTAGGTATCTCCTTGAGACACACTAATGACTTCCTGTGAATTTCAAACAGTTATTGACAGGATTAAAACAAACTTTAAGGTTGGAAGTCAGGCTAATAGGGCCTTTAAACATATTGGGTTAGAAATAAAACTACAGGTCTGAGGTCTGAGGTTGAGGGGGTTGAGCTATGAGGAGAGGCTGAATAAACTAGGCTTGTACTCGTTAGAGTTTAGAAGAATGAGGGGAGATCTCATTGAGACGTATAAGATGATGAATGGGATGGATAGGATAGAGGTGGAAAGACTCTTCCCGCTCAAAAAAGACAGTAGGACTAGGGGGCACAGCCTCAAGATAAAGGGGGGGCGGTTCAGAACGGAGTTGAGGAGGAACTTCTTCACTCAAAGGGTGGTGAATCTCTGGAATTCTCTGCCCGTTGAAGTGGTGGAGGCTGCCTCGCTAAATATTTTTAAGAAGCGGGTTGATGGGTTTTTGATAAGAGAGGGGATTAAGGGTTATGGGGAGAGGGCGGGAAAGTGGAACTGAGCCACGACAGATCAGCCATGATCTTATTGAATGGCGGGGCAGGCTCGAAGGGCCAGATGGCCTACTCCTGCTCCTATTTCTTATGTTCTTATGTTCTTACTTTCATCAGCAATTGTATTTCAGAAGTGTTAGTCTTACTGCAGTCAGATGGGCTAGGTCTTTGCAAAAGGTTTGCTGATACTTCCAAGGGTGGAACAAAGTGGCAATGAAATTTCATTGGTAATTAAATGGCTGGGCACTCAGACGATGAAGTTTTGATCTTGAACTGAGGTCCAGGATATCTTAATGGCAAGCAAAACATTAAAAACATTTAATAAGGAGACACGTGTACTCCAGTTTCCTTCTTTGGATGACCATAAGAATATAAAATTGATTGTGTTAAGTGACACCTCTCATGCGAATCTTGATGGGTTTTTAAATGCAACAGGTTTTTAATATTTCTTGTGGGTGGAGTAAGTGTTCTTCCTTGACTTGAAGTCAGGAAGATAAGGCGACTAGTAAAAAGCCCCCTGACTGCGGAGGCTCTTGCATTCATGAAGGTGGTTTATAGAATGTATTATCTAAAACATTACAGGAACTATCACTTGGGGAAAATTGTGAAGAAAATGTCCCGAGTGTTATATTTGGGATAACAGATACACCAGAGTGCAAGTGAGAAAAGACTGCCAATTAAAATTGCAAGTCTAAAAGAAATGGTCAAGAGAAAGGAAATCTAAGCACCAGTGGATTGATACGTCAGACTGTTGCACCGAACTGGGTGCTTGTAATGGAAAATTGTTCGGAGGTGGGGAGGGTGAATTAAAAATTTACCTCCAGAGTGGGAGATTTTGAAAACGAGCGATCTATTTTCCTATTTTGTTTTCTGAAAAAGTAACTTGCCTGAAAAAAGATAATTTGTTAATATTGATTTGTGCTGCAAACTAACAGACTTTAATTTTGCAACCAGGCAGAATTGGGGAAGGATTAAGGAATCTTGGGACTCGCTTAATGGTTTTAAAAAAAAGGTGGCGTGGACAAGTTGCGCCGAAGGACCGGTTTCCATGCTGTAAACCTCCAAGACTCTGACACCATGGAAAATAGTGTTTCAGGTTGGAAAACTCACTTAACCATCAGCAGGCTTTCATAACACCATCTTCATTCTACCAAAATGAATTGCCTAGCATTTCATCTGCCACCTGTCCACCTATTCTATCAAATTAGATATGTCCTTAAGTTCCAAGTCATCCTCTTGCACAGTTCACAAGGCCTCCAAGTTCAAATCATCCATAAATTGTCCTGCACTCAAAAGTATAGGTCATTAATACACATCAGGAAAGCAAAGGTCTCACCACTGATCCACTCCATAATACTTCCTCTGTATCAAAACATCCATGAGCTTTACTTTCTCTTTCCTCTTACTCAGCTAATACTGCATCTATGTTGTCACTGTCCTTTTTATATTATGAGCTGTGTGGCACTGTATCAAATGCCTTTTGGCAGTCTATGTACACATCAATAGCATTGCTCTCATCAACTCTGTCACCTGATCATGATTTTCCCTTGAGAAATTTATGCTGGCTTTCCTTCCTTAACACAGATTTGTCCACATGACTCATAAGTTTTGTCCTGAATTACTGTTTCTAAATTTTCCCAAAGTGAAACTGAAATAAGAACACTCAACTATTTTATACCTATTGAAGCTTTGGGGTTTCCTTATGCGAGCTGCCAGACATTTTTTATGCTCCCTCTTTGCTTCTGCTCCCACAGATTGGTTTTCAATCGTATCTTCTACTTGACATTGAAAATAGGTGCAGTCATTCGACCCCTCAAGCCTGCTCCTCCATTCAACGTTTACACAATCGATCGTCTATCTCAATTTCATACTCTTGTTCTCTCCCCATATCCTTTGACACCTTTGGCATCTAGAAGTCAATCTATTTCTTTCCTAAACTTAAACAAGTGACTTGAACTCTACAACCTTGTGAGAGAATTCTACAGGTTCACCACTCTCTGTATGAAGAAATTTCTCCCCATCTCCACTAAATGGCCTCCTCTGTATACTGAGACTCTGACCTCTTGTTCCAGACACCCTGAGCCAGGGGAAACAACCTTCCTGCATCTGGTTCATGCAGCCCTGTCATAAGGACACTTTTTGTTCTTCTACCTTAGTTTCCATTTCTTGTATCATCCAGGGAGCTCTGGATTCGATGGCCTGCCTTTTCCTTCAAGGGAATATACATTTACAGTGCCCGAATCATCTCTTTGGTAACCCACTGATAAGCCAACCTTTGACCCATTTTATTCAGCCCAGATCCATTTTTACTCCATTGAGTTTGACTTTCCGCAGTTAATTTTTCTTACTGACTTGTTCTTTGCCCTTTTCTATAGCTGGCCTAAAATGTACAATACAATAAGGGATATAGAGGGATCTGTGGCAATGTAGGTGGAGAAGGAAGTCAAGAAAGCATGCTTGCCTTCATTGGCCAGGGCACTGAGTTTAAAAATTGGCAAGTCATGTTGCAGCTTTATAGAACCTTAGTTAGGCCACACTTAGAATATAGTGTTCAATTCTGGTCACCACACTACCAGAAGGATGTGGAAGCTTTGGAGAGGGTACAGGAAAGATCTATCGGAATGTTGCCTGGTATGGAAGGCATTAGTTATGAGGAGAGGTTGAAGAAACTTGGTTTGTTTTCACTGGAAAGACAGACAGTTGAGGGGTGACCTGATAGAAATCTACAAGATTGAATGCACACAGAGTGGATAGTTAGAAACTTTTTCCCAAGGTGGAAGAGTCAATTACTAGGGGGCATTGGTTTAAGGTGTGACGGGCAATGTTTAAAGGAGATGAACAAGGCAAGTTTTTTTTTTAAACAGAGGGTGGTGGGTGCCTGGAATTCACTGCCAGGGGAGATAGTAGAAGTGGATACAATAGTGACTTTTAAGGGGCGTCTTGACAAATACATGAATAGGATGGGAACAGAGGGATACGGTCCCTGGAAGGGTCGGGGTCAGGGCGGTGGTTAGTTAAGTCGGGCAGCATGGTCAGTGCAGGCTTGGGGGGTCGAAGGGCCTGTTCCTGTGCTGTAATTTTCTTTGTTCTTTGATCACTGCTCCCAAATGTTCTCCTGATGACACTTGGTCTACATAGCCCAATTCATTTTCAAAAATCAGGTCTAGTTGTGCCCCCTTGCTTGGTAAACTTGAATCATGCCCAAGAAAATTTTCTTGAACACATTCTAGGAATTCTTGCGCCCTCCCCACACTACTGCTATTCTAATAAGTAATCTCAATACCAGGTTAAAATCCAACAGGTTTATTTGGTAGCACAAGCAACGCTCCAGAAGCTCATTTCAGTCCAACGCCAGCAACTCCACATCATTACTGCTATCCCTATTTGGATAAGTATTCCATAATTTCTGCACCTCGCTGTAATTTCTTTGCAAATTTGTTCTACTTATAGCATTCCCATTTGTGGGTAGCATGTAAACTACCCTGAGCAATCAAGTTGCAACTTTTTTGATCCTGAGCTCCAACCAAATAAATTGGCCCTTTAAAGACATGCTGTTTCTCCAGCACTGTTATGCTCTCCTTTACCAAAACCGCCTTCCTTTCCTATCTTTTCTGAATCCAAGAATATTATACACCAATCCCTTTCTTCTTTGAGCCAGGTCTGTGTAATAGCCACAACACTATATTTCCACATGACAATCTGCATTTGTAACTCACCAGTCTGATTAAACCAGTGGTGCCCAAGACGTCCATCACAAACTAAAATGGGATCAGAATACATCAAGTGGTTGATGGCTGGCACAGATATGATGATCCAAAGGGCCCCTTTCAGTACTACCTAACTAATTTCAAGTAGGCTGCATCAAATTCTCAAACCAAATTATTGATCTCTTTGTTGTATAGGTCTCCAACTCCCCTTCAACAGTTACATTTTAGCTCCTGTGCCCTCTGCTTTCCACTGTAATAAGCTTGCTGATGCTGTAGCTGCGCATGTTTGATAGCCACACTGTATGTTTTTACAAACTGTCATTGCCACATACCATTTGCAGGTGCTTGTTGAAAGCGTCAGTGCATTAAAGCTGGAGGCTGAATTTACTCTGGCAACAGCGACTGTCACAATTAAAACCTGATTTACTTACCTTTACTAATTTTGACATTAACATTAGTGCAGTACCAAAAAGCTAAAATCTACCACTTTCACAATGAGTGGGAGGAAAAATATTTTTGTACAATGACAGTGTGTCTGATCTGCCATATGATTTCCAAGAAACACAATGTAGATAGGCATTTAGAACCACAGAAAAGTTAAAGCTCCAAAGGAAGCCATTTGGTCCCTCATGTCCCATGCCAGCCCAAGGACATACAGGTACCCTTTCTAATCCCACCTTTCTGCACCTGGCCCACAGCCCTGTAGCTTACAGCACATGGTTCAGATCCAGTTTAGGCTCTCTGCCTCTAATCTGCTGCGTCTGCTTCCAGACACCTACTGTCACTTATCTTGAAATTTTGCCCTCAGGTTCTAGAATTCTCCATCAAGGAAAACAATTTTATCCTGCCCACTATCTTTTCTCCTCATCATTCTGTACACCTCGATCACCTTCTTTGTTCCAATGAAAATAACCTCAACCTTCCCAATTTCTCTTCATAGCCACACATTCTTGCCCTGGAAACGTGTGTAAACCTCCTCTGCACTTTCTCCAGAGCAAGTGTCCTTCCTGTAATATGGTGACTGCACAGAATATTCCAGTTGTGGCCTCACGAGTGTTTTGTACAATTCCAACATTATATCCTTATATTTATATTCCATACTTCTGCCAATGAAGGAGAGCATTATATATGCCTTCTTTACAATCTTGTCTACTTGAACTGCTGCCTTCAGGAATCTGTGTACTTGTATGCCAAGATCTCTCACTTCATCTACCTTTCTTAGTATTTCCCACATTTCAAGAGGTCTGAGTTCCTCTGAAAGAGAGAAATGTTAATGAATTTTATGCCCACTAGTTGATCTTCACAAGGCTCAACTCAATCAAAGGCAGCAACAATGGCATCACTTTGGTTTGAGTCACATACTTAAAAAATATTAGTGCCATTTCCAGAATGAAGGAATGATCAGAGGCCCTTTTAGAGGCACAGTCTAATATTAAAATAAATCATGAAGTGTCCACCATTAGGAGGTCCAGCTGTCCGGAAACAGTGACATGGGCGAACAACTGGGAAAAGAAATCAGTGTGTTCTTTTGACTTTAATTTGAGTCTACAGATGTGATTAACACATCAGTTATCCATTTTTATTAAAATGTTGTTTGATGACATGGCTGCAAAAGAGGCAATGCTCAAAATCATATCTTGAACCATAGAACATGGTACAGTGCAGAAGGAGACCATTCTGAAAAAGCATCTTACAGGCACACCTCCCCACCCTATCCCCATAACCCAGTGCAGTTTTACCATGGCTAAATCACATTACCTACACTACTTTGGACAGTAAGGGACAATTTAGTATGGCCAGTCCACCTAACCTGCACATCTTTGGACTGGAGGAAGAAACTGGAGCACCCAGAGTCTCAGGATACAGGGAAGGCCATTGAAGACTGATATGGGGAGAAATTTCTATGTACATTCTGAATTCACTCAATCTAACCCTGTTAGAATTTTATAAATTTCTATGAGATCCCCTCTCACTCTTCTAAATGCCACTGAATATAATCCTAACCAACTTAATCTTTCTTCTTAATGAAAACCTGCCATCCCAGGGATCAGCCTGGTAAACCTTCACTTTGTTCCCTCTAGAGCGAGGACATCCTTGCTCATAAAGACAACCAGGTGCTCCGGTTTCCTCCCACAGTCAAAGATGTGTGGGTTAGGTTGATTGGCCATGCTTAAATTGCCCCTTAGTGTCATGAGATGCATAGGTTAGAGAGATTAATGGGTGAAATATGTACGTATTTGGATGGGACTGTGGTCGGTGCAGACTCGATGGGCCGAATGGCCTCTTTCTGTACTGTAGGGCTTCCATGATTCTATGATTTATATGATTCAAAACTGCACACAATACTTCAGATGTGGCCTCATCAACACGATATACAATTGAAGCAAAACATCCTTTCCTATCCCTATACTCAAATCTCTCGCTATGAAGGCCAACACACCATTTGTCTTCTTTACTGCCCACTGTATCTGCGCAATTACTTTCAGCGACTGATACACAAAGACAACAAGGTCTCACTGAGTACCCACCTCTCAATTTACACCCATTCAAGTAATAATCTGTCTTCCCGTTATTGATACCAAAGTGGATAATCTCACATTTATCCACATTATACAGCATCTGCCATGCAGATGCCCCCACACACAGCTTGTCCAAACCACACTGAAGGATCACTGCATTCTCCTCAGCTCACCCTCCCACCGAACTTTTTAATCATCTGCAAATTTGGAGATAATACAATATGTGACCAGTTGGGGTCCCAGCACAGATCCCACTAGTCAGACTCCCAATCAGAAAAAGAACCATTTATGCCAACTCTTTGCTTCCTATCTACTAGCTAGCTTTCTATCCATCATGACACTACTCACAATCCCATTTACTTCAACTTTATATAGTAGTCTGTTATGAGAGATCTTTTCAAAAGCCTTCCAAAAGTCTAAATAAACCACATCTCCTCAGTCAACTCTACTAGTTACATCCTCAAAATTCCAAAAGACTCGACAGGCAAGATTTCCCTTTTGCAAAGCCATGCTGACTTTGTCTGATAAAACCATTGCCTTCCAAATGCCAATTGTTGCACAATGACGTCAGATGGTTGAGTAGAGGTAAATTCCTGCAGAAATTTGAGACCTATTAGCTGAAATTAAGGTGTTTTTGGCCACAAAAGTGCAAAATACAAGAGTTAGATTTGCCTTTTTTAAACTGACTATTAAATTAACTAAATTTAGAGCTGCAGGGTAAAGACAAAAATGTGGTTGACTTGATTAGCTCTTAAAACACAAATTCTGTCCACACAGCTGCAGCAACATGAATTCTGGAATTTCAGAACAAGTTTCAGAAACACTAAGTTTGAGTTAGAACGTCACAAGAGGAAATATGCATCGCTCAACATGTTGAACAGCTGCAACAGGTGCTTTAAAGCCTTTGCATTACTCAAGCCTGTAGTGACATTTGTGTTTCCCATTTGATGAAACTACACCAAAGATTGCACAGTTGTTTCATGCAGACAAAACTATAGATGAGTATAAAATTTTGATTTTGCAAAACATCCAAATGAAATCCAGGGACTTGATGATCAAGGAAAAATATCCAAGTGTGTGAGAAGAGGGGACAATACAGCGTTTTTCAGATCTACCTACCTTTGAGTCAACTTTATCTTTAAGACATTAAATCCAAATACAAGTTCACTCTGCCACATGACCACTTGGATGCCTGCTCAAGATTAGCAATCAGCTGCTACTGTCCTGATTATTCAAAGCTTGCTGACACCAAGCTGTGCAAAGCATCACATTCAGTAAGAATTATTCATTATAAAAAAAGTAAAGTCTAACCAATATCACCTGAACACCTGATAACAAATGCATAAGATAGACCTAAACAAAGTAAGGATATTTATCAGAATTTGCATAATGGTGCACATTTTTGTTGCACTCATTATTTTTATCCATAGACAGGGAGTATAAGGTTGTATTGTGCAACATGTTTGAATGTCCATTGATTGTATTAGGATGACTGCTGAAAAAGTAGGCCAAGACACTGAAGTCTGGCCATGCCTGCATTAAACAGATTAAATCTTTGAATTGTTGTGATAGATAGGCTGCCCATCTGGACTCAAAGCGCAGGAGGCAGCTTTTCAGCCCATTGAGTGTGCTCCAACTCAGAGCAACTCACCCAAACCCCCCATAATGCAACCTCGTAACCCTGCATATTTGCTATGGCTACTCCACCAAACCTGCACATCTTTGGACTGTGGAAGGAAACTGGAGCAATTGGAGGAAACCCACACAGACACAGAACATGGAAACTGCACGTCACCGACCCGGGGTGGAATCTAACCCGGTCCCTGGCACCATGAGGCAACAATGCTAACCATCATGCCAAATATGCACTGTCCTGTCAGCTACAAGGTAGCAACATAAGACACTGTCAAGATCAGCAGCGGCGTAAAGCAGGGTCCCAAAACCAAATCACTTGAGTGCTGCTAACGTACGAGTGAATCAAATGGTGACGTCCACCTGAATGCCACAATGGACATGGATGACGTGGCAAGATTCTGCACCAAATGAAAATGCATAGAACATAGAACACTACAGCACAAACAGGCCCTTCGGCCCACTAGTTGCACCGATCACTTCTATACCTACTAAGCCATAGACCTATCTATAACCCCCAATCCCATTAGATCCCATATACTCATCCAGAAGTCTTTTAAGAGACCCCAGCGAGTTCGCCTCTACCACCACTGACGGCAGCCGATTCCATTCACTCAGTCAACACCCTCTGAGTGAAAAACTTACCCCTAACATCTCCTCTGTACTTGCTTCCCTGCACCTTAAATCTGTGTCCACTCGTAGCGACCATTTCAGCCCTGGGAAATAGCCTCTGAGAATCCACCCTATCCGTTCCTCTCAACATCTTATAAACCTCTATCAGGTCACCTCTCAACCTTCATCTCTCGAGGGAGAAGAGTCCCAGCTCCCTCAACCTATCTTCACAAGGCATGCCTCCCAATCCAGGCAACACCCTTGTAAATCTCCTCTGCACCCTTTCAATAGCTTCCACGTCCTTCCTATAGTGAGGCGACCAGAACTGCGCACAGTACTCCTAGTGGGGTCTGACAAGGGTCTTAATGATCTAGTTTGCAAGTTACTGTTTGCTAAAGAACTACCTGGCATCCCACTCTGCAGCTCACCTGCAGCAGTTTTCCCATGCCTAGAAAGCATTTGGACTGCCAATCAACATGTGAAAAACCAAAGTTATGGGCTAAGGGGTAAAAGACTCCATTTTCCATTAATATTAAATAGCTTCATATACCTTGGATCAACAATTACCAGAAACAAAGAAAATTACAGCACAGGAACAGACCCTTCGGCCCTCCAAGCCTGCACCAGCCATGCGGCCCGACTGAACTACAACCCCGTACTGTTCCAGGAACAGTATCCCTCTATTCCCATCCTATTCATGTATTTGTCAAGACACCCCTTAAAAATCACCATCGTATCTGCTTCCACTACCTCCCCTGGCAGTGGGTTCCAGGCACCCACCACCCTCTGTGTAATAAAAAACTTGCCTTGTACATCTCCTATAAACCTTGCCCCTCACACCTTAAACCTGTGCCCCCTAGAAATTGACTCTTCCAACCTGAGAAAAAGCTTCTGATTATCCACTCTGTCCAAGCCCTTCAATCTTGTAGGCTTCTATCAAGTCGCCCCTTAATCTCTGTCACTCCAGTGAGAACAAACCAAGCTTCTCCAACCTCTCCTTGTAGCTAATACTCTCCAGGCCAGGCAACACCCTGGTAAATCTTTTCTGTACTCTCTCCAAAGCCATCACATTCTTCTGGCGACCACAATTGAACACTTTATTCTAAATGCGACCTAAGGTTCTATAAAGCTGCAACACGACTTGCCAATTTTTAAACTCAATGCCTCAGCTGGTGAAGGCAAGCATGACAATGCCTTCTTGGCTACCTTCTCGACCTGCATTGTCACTTTTAGTGACTTGTGTACACGCAGATACCTGACTATCAATACACTTAAGGGTTCTGCCATATTTCCCATCTTTTTTAGACCTTCCAAAATGCATTACCTCACATTTGTCCGGATTAAACTCCATCTGCCATCTCTCCACCCAATGCTCCAACCAATCTATATCCTGCTGTACCCTCCACAATTCCACCAACCTTTGTGTCATCCCCAAACATGCTTATCAAACCAATTATATATATGCAAAAATGATTTGGAGGAAAATGTATTACAAACAGCAAAGGTCCCAGTACTGATCCCTGAATAATGCCACTTGTCACAGCCCTCCATTCAGAAATGCACCCTTCTGCTGCTGCCCTCTGTCTTCTATGTCCGTGTCAGTTCTGTATCCATCTTGCCAGCTCACCTCTGATCCTGTGCGACTTCACCTTCTGTACCAGTCTACCATGAGGGACCTTGTAAAAGACCTTACTGAAGTCCATGTAGACAACATTTCCAAGTGGGAGTAAGCCCTGTCCCGAAGAATCCTCTCTAATAATTTCCCTACCACTGATGTAAGGCTGACCAGCCTGTAATTATTTGGATTATCCTTCTTAAACAAGATAATGGTTGGAATGCGAGTCTTTACAGGTAATCAAGTCTTAAAGGTACAGACAATGTGAGTGGACAGAGAGTTAAGCACAGGTTAAAGAGATGTGTATTGTCTCCAGCCAGGACAGTTAGTGAGATTTTGCAAGTCCAGGCAAGTCATGGGAGTTACAAACAGTGTGACATGAACCCAAGATTCCGGTTGAGGCCGTCTTCATGTGTGTGAACTTGGCTATCAGTCTCTGTTCAGCGACTCTGCGTTGTCGTGTATCGTGAAGGCCAGATGATCAGAGGCCAAAGGCCCATGACCACTGAAGTGTTTTAGCTTGATTACCTGTAAAGACTCGCATTCCAACCATTATTTTGTAAACTGAGCTTGTGTCTTTATATGCCCTGCTTGTTAACAGAACTCCCACTTACCTGATGAAGGAACAGCGCTCTGAAAGCTAGTGGTTTTTGCTACCAAATAAACCTGTTTAGACTTTAATCTGGTGTTGTGACACGTCTTACTGTGTTTACCCCGGCATCTCCACATCATGTCTATCCCATAAGCCCAAACATTTATCCCACTAATACCCATAACCTACATATCTTTTGAGAGGGGACAATTCAGCATGGCCAATCCACCTAATCTATGCATCTTTGGACTGTGGGAGGAAACCTACATAGAGATGAGGAGAACACATAAACCCCACATGAACAATCACCCAAGGCTGGAATGGAACCCAAGTCCCTGGCACTGAGGCTACATCATTAATGTAATAACATCGATTGAAGACGGGTGCCCACATCAAGTCAGAATTAGATCTGATGAAGTTGTAATGTCCCTGCATTCAAATAACCTTGACTGCACTGACAGATTAACAGCAAAGTACTAGAGGGTTTAGAACCTTATTACAGTCAGGGTTGAGTTAAGGGAAACTGCAGATGCAATTAGAGGGGGAAAAAAAAAATCACTCCTTTAAAGACTAAAAATTCACCAAAATATAGTCTAATGCACAATCCTTTGTCACAAACCATTGCCGAATAATAGTTAATTGCTTGAAAGCAAGGACTATGAAATAATATTTAGTAATTATGAGAATGATTAAGCTAGCTAACCACAGAAAAACACTGGCAGATTTGATCTGTTGAGCAGTTGTAACCATGTCGGAGAAATCAAACGTTCAATCTGAACATTTCTCGTAGCACTTCAGAGTTTTAAAAGTAATGTCTGCATAATAAAAATCACTCAGAAGCAGCTTCTAAACACTTATGGGAAGTTTTTAAATACATAGTGTTTGGCTTACTTACTTCTCCACATTCAACAAATCTAAAAACATAAGACATTCTGCCGAATCACACATCTATTTGGAAGTAACACTCCATCACATAAAACAGATTAAAGAACAAAAAAAACAACAAAAACTTGTTCAGTGGATGCAGAGTGAAAAGCTATATTTTCAAAACAATTTATCCTGTGGTTGAGAGAACCTAGTTTGTGTTCAAATAGTGAAGTAAATGGGTTTCAATCCTTGGCTCAGCTACACAAGCTATTTCGCTCACCACCCCCACCAAAAAAAATTCAAATACTAAAATACTCATCCAGCTGATGAAACAGAATTGTTAACAATAAAATGCTCAAGCCCGATGGTCTACAGAAAACCTCCACTGGCCAATAGTTGTCATAACTTTTTTTTGCAACAAATTGCTCATAAGTACAACCTAAGATTACTTTAGTTTCCATATTAATCAAATGTTGCAGGACAGGTTGTGCAACCAGTTAGACAAGTTAATTATGTGCCTTTTAGTCATTTCCCCTTATTGCTAATTCATCCCTAAGTGTGGATTGGTCTGTCATTATAACTGCAGTATAGCTTACAATGACCTCATTAGAATCTCAGTAACATGCATTACAGAACCTGCAATTTCTACTCAAACTCAAATAAATACTGACATAATTACAAATTCTCTCCACCCTAACATGAATGGTAATATTATCAAAATGGAAATACCAACAGCTGTAAGAAAGAGTGAACCATTTGCAATGCTAAATTAAATATATTACTCACTGTATCTTATTGCCACAAATGTGTTTTTCTCTGTGCATAACAATAGTCAAACTCCCACATTAAAATCAACTCAAATTCTGTTGTTCAAAATCACCACAAGTTTTGTTGTTTAACCATGCAATAAACGTTCATAAAAACAATGACAACATGAAATATTTTAAATTGAAACGTAAAATATATGTATGCATTATAGTCAATTAATGAATGCCTTCCGGTCCCACGTTATCTATAAATTACAATTCTCTTTAATCCTTCTCTGCAGCATAACATATTATCTAATTTTAAGGAAATATAAAGAACAGTTTCCAAACTCCCTTTTCCCTTCACTTACACAGAATTAGCTGCTGCCAATATACCTGCAACTGTTCTGCTTGTATGGAACCTCTAAGTGCATCCTAGGCATTTAGAGGATGGGGAGAACAGAATCTGTACATTTGGAATGCACCTTCAGCTAACTTAAAACATTAATGTCTAGTTTTCTTTTTTCAAAGAAAAATCAGCTTTATACAATAGAGTCATACTCCATCCACATCCTGTCTGCCATCAGATGAAACCCAACTTTGAATTTACATTGCAACTGCAGGATTTGTACAAACCACAGGTAGTTAAGTGTCACAGTATCTTAAAACAGATCTGAAGTGTGCAGCCAATGTACATCAAATTTAACTATCAAATTCATGCTTGTCTATTCAGAACTCCTAGTGCCACAAGAAACTGCAGGAGAAATAATCGTCAACTTAATACACTAACATATGTACATCTAACATTTTAAATTAATTACTTCTAAACGCTTTTGTCATCGTCAGCATCTAGACAAACCAAGACATTTTTCCCGGATCAATTGGACAAATTATGAAAACACTATAGTTTTTTTATGGTAATTTACTGTTTAGCATACACATTTTGCTCTATCAACATGGTATGTATGTATTTCACATTCGAGAATCAGAAACTATAGTCCACACCAAATGAGCAATGCAACTTTTACATTGAAAAATTAAAATTAACCAATTATAATTTAGAATTTAAGTAACAGTAAAGTGGGAATTAGCATAAAAATGTTTTATCAAATGGCGCCATTTTAAACTAATGACTTTTTTTTCATAATTTTCAAACATTGCAATGAGATTTCCAGAGTCTGAAACCAACCCGATCAAAATGTACATATGGAATATCTGAATAATACAATTACGTCTATCATTAAAATACACTACAAAGCAATGAATGTGCTCTTCTGTAAGTAGTTAGCCCTGATTAAAACATTAAGAGGAGATCCTCAAATTTGTACAATAATATAAAACTCTAAATCAAGTAATCCAGACAGCTGCAGCTTTCACCTTAATATTTCCAACTCATTACATTAGTATCATCACGCATTTATATTTCAAAATATATTTAATTCAGGTTATTGCTCAACTTCTAGCAAATGTCTTACTTAGTGTCCAAATGTGAAATACGTCTCAGGGTGGCACTCTCGTCTGAATCTCAAGGTTTGAACCCAACTCCAGAGACCTGAGCATATATCCTACACTGACGCTGTCGTTTTGCCCCAGAGGTTCAGTCTCTTGGATGAGATTTTAAACGAAGAACCAGTTTTCCTTCCAAGATGGACATAAAGATTCCAAAAGGACAGCAGCAAGACTTTTCATCAGCAAAGAGAGAATTAAAGACAGCATTACAGTGCTAAGAAAGAGGATGTCCCAGTGGAGTCAAGGGCAGAATCTATTTGGCTAGAGCTAAGGAACAAAGATGCTGCAATTACGTTGCTTGTTGCCTGTCGAATCATAGAATCCCTACAGTGCAGAAGCAGGCCACCTTCTAGCCACAAAAGTATTGGGAAGGATGCAGAACAACAAATTTGCAAGGAAATCAAAGAACTGAAAACATTTAAGTTAGTTAGATACTGGGATAGTTGTTGTGTAAAGAGCAGAGAGGAGCAAGAACTCCTAGCGTGTGTTCAGAAGAATTTGTTAGAGCAGTATATGTTCAGTTCAACAAGCCTTTCTTATTTCACTTGTTTCAGAATGAGGTCAGCGAAATGGATCACGTATCAGATACTGTCCCTAAGACACTTAAGGACAGTGATCATTGCATCAAAAGATTTAGAATAACTACAGAATAGGGCAAAGAATTAACTAGGGAAAAGCCAACTTCAATAAGTAACAATGAAATCTGGCCAAATAAATTGGAGTCAAAGTGGCAGGAAAAATGGTAGCTGATCTGGGCTATCCAAATAAGAGACGGTTTGAACACTGTCAAAACATATTCCCTCAAAAGGAAAATTAAGAACAATCAGACCCAAAGCTCCCTAGACGATGGGACAAAAATTAAAATAAAAGAGAAAGTGTGCTTATGACAAATGACATGTAGAATATACAATTTAAAACCTGGTTAAGTATAGAGGGTTCAGATGGGAAGTGAAAAAGCAAATGAGAAAAGCAAAAAGACACTGGCAAACAACAAAAAGGAATTCCAAAGTCTTCAACAGACATAAATAGTAAAAAAGTGGTAAAAGGAAGAGTGAAGTCAATTAGAGACCAAAAAGGGGATTTTGACACGATGAGAACATGGCTAAGGTATTAAATTAATACTTTGTATCTGTCCTTAGCAAGGGAGAAGATGATACCCAGATCACTGTGAAAGGTGATAACCCAGACCAGAACGGTTTAAAATTGACATGGAGGTAGTATTGAATAGATTATGGATAAGGCACCATGACCTGATGAGTCGCATCCAAAAATGCGCAGGAAAGTGAGTGTGGATATTACAGAGGCAATGGCCACATTTTTCCAGTGTTCCTTGGTCTCAGGCGAGGTCAGTAAGAAGTCTCACAACACTAGGTTAAAGTCCAACAGGTGACTTACCTGACAAAGGAGCAGCGCCCCAAAAGCTGGTGGCTTTTGCTACCAAATAAGCCTTTTGGACCAGGTTAAACCTGGTGTTGTGAGAATTCTTACTGTATTTATCCTAGTCCAACACCGGCATCTCCACATCGTGACTACCGTCGGCACCGCAGGTGAGGTGCCAGAGGTCTGCAGAATTGCAAATGTTACATCTTTATTTGCAAAAAGGGTGTATGAATGAGCCAAGCAACTACAGAGCAATCAGTTTAACTTTGATGGGATGCAAAAATTCAGAACAAATAGTCACATGGACAAATATGGCTTAATTTTAACAAGCCAGCATAGTTTTCTTAAGGGAAGATCACATTGAATTAATTTGCTTTTTTTAAAAAGACAGAACAAGAGGGCTGCTGAGATGATGTGGTATACACGAACTTCTAAAGGCATTTGGTAATGTTACATAACAGACTTCTGGGCAAAGTTATAGCTCATGGAATAAAAAGGGCAGTGGCAACATGGATACAGAACTGACTGCATGACAGGAAATAGGGAGTCATGGCTGGAGTAAGGTTTGCAGTGAATTTTCCAGAAGTCCTTATTGGTTCATTTGCTTTTCTTAATATATGTCAATGTCTCAGACCTTGGCACCTAGGTCACAATTTCAAAATTTGCAAATGATATGGAATTGTGTGAACCATGGCGAGGATAGTATAGAACCTCAAAAGGTTATAGACAAATTGATGCACAGGTGACAGACGAAGTTCAATGTGGAGTGATTCATTCTAATGGGAAGAACATGGAAAAACAATGCAAAAGGAAGGGCACAATTCTAAAGAGTGCAGGAGCAGGGGGATCAGGGTGTATGTGTAGAAGTGTCACTGAAATTAGCAGGACAGGTTGAGAGCATAGTTAATAACATGTGGCAGCCTGGGCATACTTATTGAACTTAAGAGTACAAGAGGAAGTTATGTTAAACTTAGATAAGACACTAATGCAACCGTGTTCCAGTTCTGGGCACCTCAATGTAGGAAGGATGTGAAAGGACTGGAAAGGGTCCAGGAAAGATTCAACAGAATGATTCCAAGGATGAGGAACTTGAGTTGTGAAGATGGATTGGAGAAGTTAGGATTATTTTCCTTGGAGAAAAGCAGGTTGAGGAGATTTGATGGAGGCATCCAAAAACATGAGGGATCCGGACACAGAGGATGAAAGAAATTATTCCCAGTTGTGAAAGGGGAGAATAATAGACCACAGATTTAAAGTAATTAGTAAAAGAAGCAAACGCAGCAAGTGGAAGGTCTGGTTGACACTGCCTGAGTGTGTGGTGGAGGCAAGTTCAAGTGAGGCATTCAAAAGGGAATTACCTAAAATAAGAGAATGTGCAAGGTTACAGGAAGATGATGGAAGAAATTCACTAACTGAATTGCTCATTTGGACAGCCAATGTAGACACAATAGATCACATGGCCTCCACCTGCACTGTAACAACTCTGTGTCCTCACAACATTTATCCCTCAACCAAAAACATTAATTTTGTCTGCTTACGGGACCTCGTTGCATTTGTCTACTTCACAGCAATGACTACACTTTTGGGCAGGCCACAAATCAACCATCATCAGACTGAAACAGATTCAGAAGGTAAGTTATCCACTCCCTGGTGCCTATACTGGGATGCACTGAGATTGTGGGTGATACTTTATAAATGAAGGCTGATTAACAACCAGGAGCATTAATTCTGACTCTCCCAACACTGATGCTGCGAGATGTTTCCTCTTACAAATGTAGGTTCACTTCAGCGTGGCCCCCTCCCCTCCCCTCCTCAGCCGATGAATGCAAAATTCAGACAGTGACTCCCTTCAATGGGAACCCCCTGTAATCTTCACACTGTGAGCTGGGGAGGGGGAGAGGGCGCCAAGATGCAGCCGGCCCGGCCCGGCCCGGCCCGGCCCGGGGGTGTGAGCCCTCCCTCCCCTCCAGGCCCCGAGCCCGCTTTCTCCCCTCACTCACCTATGGTGGAGATGAAAGTTGTGTTGAAGGCGTCCTCGGAGAAGCGAAAGAGGAGGCAGGTTTTCCCGACCCCGCTGTCACCGATCAGCAGCAGCTTGAAGAGGTAATCGTAAGTCTTGGCCATGGCGGGGCGAGCCGGGCGGGCGGAATCGGACTGCTACCAGCGGGGCCCCGGGAGGGTGGGAGAGCGAACTGCGCGTGCGCCGGGAAGAGGGCGGGAGGAGGGCGGAGCTTACTGTCACCCCTGACCCGCCAGCTGATTGGCCGGCCTCTGACGTAGCGGAAAGCGCCGCGCTGGCTGCCGGGAACTGTAGTCCTCACCCCGCCTCCCAGAGGAGGGCGGGGCTTCCACAGGCAGCAGTGAGATGGAGAGGGCCAGAATTGGACTGGGGGTGGGCACAGTGTGGGGTCCCACCACACCAGGTTAAAGTCCCAACAGGTTTATTTGGAATCATGAGCTTTTAGTCTTCTTGGAGATCCTCTCCACATCCGAAAGCTCGTGATACCAATTAAGCCTTTTGGACTTTAACTTGGTTTTGTGAGACTCCTTACTACGCCAGAAATATCACAACACCAGGTTAAGGTCCAACAGGTTTATTTGGAATCATGAGCTTTAAGTCTTCATAGAATCATAGAACCCTACAGTGCAGAAAGAGGCCCTTCGGCCCATCGAGTCTGCACCGACCACAAACCCATCCAGGCCCTACCCCCATATCCCTACATGTTTACCCGCTAATCTCTCTAACCTACACGTCCATGGACACTAAGGGGTAATTTCTTAGCACGGCCAATCAATCTAACCTGCACATCTTTGGGCTGTGGGAGGAAACACAGTAAAAAGTCTGACAACACCAGGTTTTAGTCCAACCTATTTATTTGATAATATACTCACAAGCTTTCGAGGGACACCCTCTTGACGAAGAGGGTGTCCCTCGAAAGCTTGTGAGTATATTATCAAATAAATAGGTTGGACTAAAACCTGGTGTTGTCAGACTTTTTACTGTGTTTACGCCAGTCCAACACTGGCATACCCACATCTGTGGGAGGAAACCAGAGCACCTGCTGGAAACCCACGCAGACACAAGGAGAATGTGCAAACTCCACACAGACAGTGACCCAAGCTGGGAATCAAACCCAGGCCCCCGGAGCTGTGAAGCAGCAGTGCTAACCACTGTGCTAACGTGCCGCTCTTCTTGGAGATCCTCTCCACATCCGAAAGCTCTTGATACCAAATAAACCTATTGGACTTTAACTTGGTTTTGAGAGACTCACAATACCAGGTTAAAGTCCCAACAGGTTTATTTGGAGTCATGAGCTTTCGGTTTAAAAAAAAGACGATATACACAATCTTCTTGGAGATCCTCTCCACGTCCGACAGCTCATGATACCTATTGGGCTGGTTTTGTGAGACTCCTTACTAACCTGGTTTTGCAAGAAGTCTTACAATGCCAAGTTAAATTCAAACCGGTTTATTTGATTTGATTTATTATTGTCACATGTTATCATACAGTGAAAAGTATTGTTTCTTGCGCACTATACAGACAAAACATACTGTTCATAGAGAAGGAAATGAGACAGTGCTGAATATAGTGTTACAGTCATAGCTAGGGTGTAGAGAAAGATTAACTTAATCAAGATAAGTCCAGTCAAAAGCAGGAAAGAAACTGTTCTTGAGTCTGGTACGTGAGGTAGCACAGGCTTTCAGTCCTTAACTCTCTCTCCACCCGCATTTTCTATATCAGTAAAGATTGATTATCTGTTAAGACTATTAAGATTAAGACTGTTAAGATTATCTGTTAATTCCAACCATTGTCTTGCAACTGAGACTGTGTCTATATATGCCCTGTCAGTGGACCCAATTCTCCACTCACCTGTTGAAGGAGCAGCGCTCTGAAGGCTTGTGCTACCAAATAAACCTGTTGGACTTGAACCTAGTGTTGTGAGAATTATGACTGTGCATGGCCCCAGTCCAACACCGGCATCTTCACATCATAATATCAACAATGGGGAGATGGATCTCACAATTTTTCTGGCAGTTCCCCAGAACATATGGCACCACAAATAATTGAAAAGCCCTTCACAACTAGATTAGTTGATGTTTACAGCACAGAAGAAGGCCATTTTTATTATGTCTATGCCAGTCAACAAAGATCTGATTACATTAATACCATTTTCCAGCATTTGTTACATAGCCCTGGAGGTTATGGCAGCACAAGTGAATATCGATGGCCTAGTGGTATTATCACTAGCTGAGTTTCTGGATTAGTAGTCCAATATTCTGGAGATCCAGGTTCGAATTCCTCCAAGGGTCCCCAGAATATTAGCCCACTAATCCAGAAACTCAGCTTCAATAAAAATATCTGGAATTAAGAATCTACTGATGACCATGGAATCATTGTCAATTGTCAGGAAAAACCCATCTAGTTCATTAATATACTTTACGGAAGGAAATCTGCTATCCGTACCCGGTCTGGCATACATTTGACTCCAGAGTCACAGCAATGTAGTTGGCTCTCAAGTGGCCTTAGGCCAAAGGGATGGGCAATAGATGCTGGCCAGCCAGTGATGCACATGTTCCATGAATGAATAAAAAAAACTTCTTACATGCTACAAGAGTTTCTGACTCAAACACCCTTTAAGGCAGTGAGTTCCAGATTCCCATCAACCTTTGGGTGAAAATGTTTCTCCTCAATTCCTCTCTGAGCTTTCGACCTTTTACCTTGAATCTATACCCGCTGATTATTAACCCCTCTGCTAACGGGAAAGAAAAGTAGAGCGCAGGAACAGACCCTTTGGCCCTCCAAGCCTTCACTGATCATCACTGCCAATACTAAAACCATAATCTTCCATTTCCATCCTATTCATGTATTTGTCTAGTTGCCTCTTAAGTGGCCCAATCGTACCTGCTCCCATCACCTCCCCGTGCATTCACCATCTTCTGTGTAAAAAAACTTGCCTCATGCATCTCCTCTAAACTTTTCCCCATGCACTTTAAACCTACGTCTCCTAGTATTTGATTTTTCCACCCTAGGAAAAAGCATCTGACTATCCACTCTGTCCATGTCACTTATGAACTTGTAAACGTCTATCAGGTCACCCCTCAACTCTGTTGTTCCAGTGAGAACAAACCGAGTTGATGCAACCTTTCCTCATAGTTAATACCCTTTCTATTCACACTATCTATACTCCTCCTGTATCAGGTCCTCTCTAAACCTTTGTTGCTGCCTGAAAAACAGCCCCAGCCTATTCAACTTTTCCTTCTAACTTAGATCCTCTAGCCTGCATTCTGGTAAATCGCCTCTGCACACTCTCGTGTAATCACAGATGTGGTAAGCTAGGTTCCTAGAGTAAAGTTCAACTTGTATCTAGACTGATCGAAATAACTAAAGCCAAAACTAGGATATATTAACCAGCTTCCCCAAAAAATGAGTTTTGCATTCAGGAGATGCGAGAGACTGTGTGATTGTACCCCACTCTGGTGTAGTACTGAGCTGTTCTTCCCCATGTCTCTCAGTGAGAACTTTTATCTGGAGCTGCGCCACCTGCTGTATATCCTACACTCTTGTGGCATGCTGGCCTTCATCAGTCAGGGCTTTGAGGGGAGGTATTGGAAAATCATGTATTTGATTAGGCCGCATTTGGATTACTGTGTACAATTCTGATTGCTACACTGTCAGAAAGATGTTGATGCATTGGTGCAGAAGAGAGTTACCAGAACAATGCCTGGTTTGGAGGATATTGACTTGGTTGAACAAACTTGGATTGTTTTCATTGGGGAGCGAGACGAGGGGCCGATAGAGGTTTACAAGATTACGCCAGGCATGGATAAAGTTGATAGTTAGATTCTTTTTCCCAGGGTCAAAGGGTCAATTACTCAGGGGCATAGGTTGAGAGAGGGAAAATTTAAAAGAGACGTAAGGGGCAAGTTTTTCACACAGAGGGTGGTGAATGTCTGGAACGCGTTGCTGAGGGAATGTGGTGGAAGCAGATTCTACAACAAGAAGCATCTGGATCCATAGATGCACAGGCAGGGAATAGAGGGATATGGACTGCATAGGGCAAAAATATTAGATTAGAGGAGCATCTGTGTCAGCACAGGCTTGGTGGGCCGAAGGGCCTATTCCTGTTCTGTACCATTTTTTGCTCTCAGAGAGCTCATGGTTGCAAAATATTGTTGTCAACACCACATCCAGGAGAATGGTCCATGCTGATCTTCCAAGACTCCCTGGAGCACAAACCCGCTGGAGATATCTCTCTGGGGTCAGCTATCAATCACCATCCTATCAGCACTCAATTTACATCCTAGTTTCATCAGGATTTTGCTACCACCTTGTTCCCATTGGTTTACATGAAAGGTTATCCAAAAAAGGAAAAGCTGAAAACCCAATAATATTTGAACAACTTTGAAAAAAAATTGTCAGGACTCTGAGATAGTTAATGAAAATCCAGAACTGTCCTGGTAAAACCGGAGACTGGTAACCCTACTCCTTCACTCATCCATGATTTCATCATCAATTAGCCTCCCACAACAGTCAGAAATTATGAAGACAAGAAGTCAGGTTGATAGGTTTGAGGGAGCTCGGTCTTTTCTCCCTGGAGAGACGAAGGTTGGGAGGCGACCTGATAGAGGTTTATAAGATGTTGAGAGGAATAGATAGGGTGGATTCTCAGAGGCTATTTCCCAGGGCTGAAATGGTCACTACGAGAGGACACAGGTTTAAGGTGCTGGGGAGCAGGTACAGAGGAGATGTTAGGGGTAAGTTTTTCACTCAGAGGGTGGTGAGTGAGTGGAATCGGCTGCCGTTGGTGGTGGTGGAGGCGAACTCGCTGGGGTCTTTTAAGAGACTTCTGGATGAGTACATGGGATTTAATGGGATTGAGGGTTATAAAACATAGAACATTACAGCGCAGTCCAGGCCCTTCGGCCCTCAATGTTGCGCCAACCAGTGGAACCAATCTAATGACCCACGAACCTAAACTATTCCAATGTTATCCATATGCCTATCCACTGACCATTTGAACACCCTTAAAGTTGGCGAGTCCACAACTGCTGCAGGCAGGGCATTCCATGCCCTTACTACCCTCTGAGTAAAGAACCTACCTCTGACATCCGTCCTATAATTATCACCCCTCAATTTAAAGCTATGTCCCCTCGTGTTAGCCATCACCATCTGAGGTAAAAGGCTCTCACTGTCCACCCTATCCAACCCTTTGATTGGATAGATAGGCCTGGTAGGCAGGAATAGGATCGGCACAACTTGTGGGCCGAAGGGCCTGTTTGTGCTGTAGTGTTCTATGTTCTATGTCACCTTTTTCTCTGATTAAGAGATGTGAAACATTGGCTCTATTCTCTCTCTACTGATGCTGTCAGACCTGCTGAGGTTTCCCAGCATTTCCTGTGTTTGCTTCAGATTCCAGCATGTGCAGTAACTTGTTTTAAGGCAAGAAGTCACTTGTAGGGATGGTGTATAGACCCCCTCGCAGTAACCACACACAATGTAAAAAACGACATGACGTGGGATAGCCAGAAGGGCATTGAAATAATCACGGGGAATTTTCATTTACATATAGACTGGAAAATATTTTTTTAAAACCCCAGAAGTGTTATTTGAACGCTATGCTCCTGGAGTCAGTAGTTCTTCTGTGAACCTTTTCTGTTTACACAGCTCTTTACCACCAGCACATAACACTCTCAGACTGCTGATAACTGAACCTTGAAAGTCTTGTGTCTGTTTTTTCACTCAGCTTCCATTTCCCTGACATATACTGAGGTTTTTTTTCCCCCAGAAGTCTGGTGTCACAGCCAGAAACTGAGGGTTAGACCTCAATCATTCCACATCCCCACCCCAACCTTCCCCACAATTTCCCAGACCCTTGTTTCTCTTTCCAGTTACTGATTGGTTTCGAGGTTTGTATTTTTTTTGATCCAAAGCAAGTGCTGGCAACATATTGCTGACAATAGATTTTATTGCACTGAGGAAGGGATAGCATTTAAACCTCTGGATTCCTGTTAGGCAGCACAGTGGTTAGCACTTCTGCTTCACAGCTCCAGGGTCCTGGGTTCGATTCCCGGCTCAGGTCACTGTCTGTGTGGAGTTTGCACATTCTCCTCGTGTCTGCATGGGTTTCCTCCGGGTGCTCTGGTTTCCTCCCACCGTCCAAAGATGTGCTGGTTAGGTTGATTGGCCATGCTAAGAAATTACCCCTTAGTATCCAGGGATGCGTAGTTTAGAGAGATTAGTGGGTATCATATGTAGGGATTTGGAGGTAGGGCCTGGGTGGGATTGTGTTCGGTGCAGACTCGATGGGCCGAAGGGCCTCTTTCTGCACTGTAGGGTTCTACGATTCTACATGTCTCAAAATTTGTGGATGTCTGATAAGTTTGTATTGCAAGCTGTGAAGAGGATACTAATAATCTTCAAAAGAACATAGTAGCAGATGAAATTTAATGCAGAGAAGTGTGAAATGTTACATTTTAGTAAGAAGAATAAGGAAAACCAATAAAAAAATGAAGGGTGTCATTCTAAGGGGGATAATATGAGCAGAGGGGGTATATGTGCACAAATCATTGATGTTGGCAGGGCAGCTTGAGAGAGCAGTTAATGAAACACACATTATCCAAGGCTCTATTAGTGGCATAAAATATAAAAGCAAGGAATTTATGAAACTAGAAATAACTTAGGACAAAAAAGCAAAGATATGGATATTAATTCACATGAATGTCAGAGTCCAGTAAAGGTTTCTTCATGTGGGAGTTAAAATTCAGGCAAGTTTAACAAGCTGAGAACAGGAGTTGACAGATTCCTTCCACGTTGGTAATGACACAGTAAGATGTGACCGATATTCAGCCACTGCTGCACAGGCATTGATAGGCATCTTGCAGAGAACCAGGTCTCAAGGAGGTTTTTGAGCTATGAGGAGAGGCTGAATAAACTAGGCTTGTACTCGTTAGAGTTTAGAAGAATGAGGGGAGATCTCATTGAGACGTATAAGATGATGAATGGGATGGATAGGATAGAGGTGGAGAGACTCTTCCCGCTCAGAAAGGACAGTAGGACTAGGGGGCACAGCCTCAAGATAAAGGGGGGGCAGTTTAGAACGGAGTTGAGGAGGAACTTCTTCACTCAAAGGGTGGTGAATCTCTGGAATTCTCTGCCCGTTGAAGTGGTGGAGACTGCCTCGCTGAATATATTGAAGACGCGGGTTGATGGGTTTTTGATAAGAGAGGGGATTAAGGGTTATGGGGAGAGGGCGGGAAAGCGGAACTGAGCCACGACAGATCAGCCATGATCTTATTGAATGGCGGGGCAGGCTCGATGGGCTAGATGGCCTACTCCTGCTCCTATTTCTTATGTTCTTATGTTCTTATGTTTAGACTGTTGTCAGCCTGGAGTCCTGCTTTTGTGATGACAGATTGCGTTTAACAGCAGGCTGCCCTCGGAGTCCAGAAACGTAACACATACCTTTCCAAAGGCCAAAATGTTTGCCCAGTGATGAGTGTTACGATGGCCTCGAAGGAACATCAATAGATCTTCACACGGGCTTTGTGGAAAACGAGCTTCCTTATTGAGCGAGCAGAAGCTTGCCGAGTAAGAAGTGGACAACGGGCTGTTTAACCTGGACTGGTGTTGTAGGTCCCAAAGTTCAGATTATCTGGCTGTAAGCCACAGACACAACCCTTGTCTTTTGTAGACACAGAAGGATCATTGGTGATGGGAAACTGGCACTTGACGGAATTACTACATTGGTGACAAGAAGAAAATAATGTTTCCTCTCTCTCTCTCTCAGGACAATCTCTATAATCAAGAAGATTCTCCAGTAAGAAAATGATATTGTGCCTATTTTTGAGAAGCCTATGATACCAATGGGAAAGAGCTATAAAAATGCCACAAAAGTGGTCAGCACTGCTGCCTCACAGCGCCACGGACCTGGGTATCATTCCTGGCCGTGGGTCACTGTCTGTGTGGAGTTTGCATGTTCTCTCCGTGTCCGTGTGGGTTTCCTCTGGGTCCTTCAGTTTCCTCCCATGGTCTAAAGCTGTGCGAGTTAGGTTGATTGGCCATGCTAAATTGACCCTACTGACAAAGGGATTAGCAGGGTAAATGTATGGGACTATGGGAATAGGCCCTGGGTGGGATTATATTCGGTACAGACTTGATGGGCCGAATGGCCTTCTTCTGTACTGTAGGGATTCAATGATTTCTATGAAGATTGGGCCCAATTTACAAGATACAAATGTACATATTCCATGCTAACCACATTGAAGGAGGCAAAACAAAAGGTCATATTGTTTATAGCATGCAGAGTCCCAAATTTCAGCGTGTAAAAAAGTCTGACCTATTGGATGCCCCGACTTGAAAACTTTTAATGAGCTAGCAGACTTGAAGACAAACCGTTCAGACCTGAAGCCCTCTGTTATACCCCAGAGATATTACTTCAACATGGCTGGGAGAACTCCTGGGAAACCTTTCCCCGAGTTCCTGGCTAGGTTGCGAAAATTGTCAGAACATTGCAAATGTGCATCGCCTCTTAATGAAATGTTGCGAGACAGATTGGTATGTGGCATAAATGACTAAACTGTTGGCAGAACCTGATTTGAATTTTAAAAATAGCTATTAAAATAGTAATATTGAAATATTGAATAGCTGGAGCACTGTGTGAAGTTCTGGTCACATTGGAAGGATGTGATCACACGGGAGGGGGTGCGGAGGAGATTCACCAGGATGTTGCCTGGGATGGAATATTGAAGTTATAAAGAGAGGTTGGATAGGCTTGGGTTGTTTTCTCTGGAGCAGAGAAGACTAAGGGGTGACCTGATTGAGGTGTTCAAGATTACGAGGGACATAGACAGGATGGAAGGGGAGCAGTTGTTCCCCTTAGTTATAGGGTCAGTTTCAAGGAGACGCAAGTTAAAAATGAGGGGTGGGAGGATAAGGGGAGATTTAAGGAAAAGCTTTTTTACCCAGAGGGTGGTGACAGTCTGGAATGCACTGCCTGGGAGGGGAACGAAGGTGGGATACCTTTAAAAAGTACCTGGATGAGTTTTTGGCATGTTATAACATCCAAGGTTATAGGTCAAGTGCTGGCAAATGGGATTAGGTGGACAGGTCACGACCTTTCATGCATCAGTGAGGATTCGAAGGGCCTCTTCTGAACTGTAATATTGCGATTCTATGTAATCAATCCTCAATGGAGAGTGCTCGTGTTTATCAGGTATTAAAGGACCCCTTTCAATATATCACCACCAATCAATTAAGAAAAGGGAGTGACAGCTTCAAGAACAGACTGTCAAAGGACATAGCCAAGCTTCAGGGTCAGGAAAAATGTGTGCTGCTTAATAAAAAAAGCCAAGGAAAATACCTGGACGTACCATACAGCTATCTCCTCCTCCAGAGGCAGGGGCATTACAATTGAATCATATCATCACAACCGAAGTTACCCCAATAATGATAGAGTGAACTGATTGGAGATCTTTAGGCTAGAATGTGGATTCCTAAATGGCATGCAATACTCTAGCTGTACCCTAACCAACATTTTATGTAGTTCCAGCATATCTTCCGTGCTCTTAAACTCTATGCCTCAACTAATAAAGGCAAGTATACCATAAACCTTCTTAACCACTTGATCCCTCGTAATAAATGGAGGTTTCCCCTGGGAGTTTATTTTTGATTAGGGGAATGGAAGCTGGAGTTTTGTTTAGGATTATGTGATAATATCGTTAATGGGATGAGTTAGTTTTGTCGCATAGAAAGAAAGTGTTGTGTTTCAGTTGCTGGTGGGGCTGTTTAAAGACTGCAAACTGATCTCTCTGCACAGTCTCCCTGACAGCTTTAAAACTTTCTACACTAATTTAGAACAAATGTGCTTGGAATTGCTAACTGTAGTTAAGGTGGCATTTAAGTCTATAGGATGATGTACATTTGGAACTGAAATAGTGATAAGTTAGAAATTAGAGTTTTTTGTGTGTTTAAAGATTGTTCCGCTGACAAGAATTAAATGGCTTAATTTTGTTACAGTCATGCTTAAACTATGTTATGAATAATTTTTTTTGATAAAATATCTCTAATTTGTCAGTATAATCACTCTGGAGTGAAGAATCCTATCCCCAAAATTATGCCAAAACTTAAAAAAAAGTCTGGCTTCCTAATGTGAATTGTTGTTCTGGTCTGTGACCTGAACAAAAACTGGGGCTCTTATAGAGGTTTACAGCATGGAAACAGGCCCTTCGGCCCAACTTGTCCATGCTGCCCTTTTTTTAAAAACCCTTAAGCTAATCCTAATTGCCCACATTTGGCCCATTTCCCTCTATACCCATCGTACCCATGTAACTGTCTAAATACTTTTTGAAAGATAAAGTTGTACCCACTTCTACTACTACCTCAGGCAGCTTGTTCCAGGCACTCACCACCCTCTGTGTGAAAAAATTGCCCCCTGGACACTTTTGTATCTCTCCCCTCTCACCTTAAACCTATGCTCTCTAGTTTTAGACTCCCCTACCTTTGGCAAAAGATATTGACTATCTACTTGTCTATGACCCTCATTATTTTATAGACCTCCATAAGGTCACCCCTCAGCCTCCCAGGCTCCAGAGAAAAAAGTCCCAGTCTATCCAGCCTCTCCTTATAACTAAAACCATCAAGTCCCGATAGCATCCTAGTAAATCTTTGCTGCACTTTTTCTAGTTTAATAATATCCTTTCTATAATAGGGTGACCAGAATTGCACACAGTATTCCAAGTGTGGCCTTACCAATGTCTTGTACAACTTCAACAAGACGTCCCAACTCCTGTATTCAATGTTCTGACCGATGAAACCAAGCATGCCGAATGCCTTCTTCACCACTCTGTCCAGCTGTGACTCCACTTTCAATGAGCTATGAACATGTACCCCTAGATCTCTTTGTTCTGTAACCCTCCCCAACGCCCTACCATTAACTGAGTAAGTCCTGCCCTGGTTCAATCTACCAAAATGTATCACCTCGCATTTGTCTAAATTAAACTCCATCTGCCATTCGTCAGCCAACTGGCCCAATTGATCAAAATCCCGTTGCAATTGGCTCTTGTGGGAGTGAAAGATTTCTTACTGGAATGAGGTTATTAAAATCAAAGACAGTGGATGTTCAGGAACTGGTGCTTTTTCAGGTGTTGCGTTTGGTTAGCTTAAATAGGGAATGTCTTGTGAAAATGGCAGTTTCAGTTGCTAAAGACTTTCTGGAAGAGCGCGCTTGGGGTGGTTTACAATAGCTAGTTAAAGCAATGCTTTTAAATTTAGCATAGTGGCTGAAGTTGACTTTGCCTGCAAGGGTGAAGAAGGATGAGTGATAGCTCAGCGCTTAAATTTGCCAGAGGCACAGTCAGAATTGGAATTGGCCAAAATTCAATTACAAACCAAATAGCTGTTACAAGAAAAAGAATGGAAACACCTTCAACAGGAAAAGGAAGTGAGATAGCTTGGGTAGGGTTTTACAGCTCCGCTCATCCCAAAATGATTAGACCCTCCCTGAGGTCAATGGACCTTCCCATGGTCCACCCATGGCCCGCGGAGGGAACCAGGTCAGACATGTACAGAACATAGAAAAACTACAGCACAAACAGGCCCTTCAGCCCACAAGTTGCACCGATCTTATCCCTACCTGCTAGGCTTACCTATAACCCTCAATCCTATTAAGTCCCACGTATTAAGTACTCATCCAGATGTCTCATAAAAGACCCTATCGAATTTGCCTCCACTGCCACAAACGGCAGCCGATTCCACTCACCCACCACCCTCTGAGTGAAAAACTTACCCCTGACATCTCCTCTGTACCTGCTCCCCAGCACCTTAAACCTGTGTCCTCTTGTAGCGACCATTTCAGCCCTGGGAAATAGCCTCCGAGAATCCACTCAATCAATACCTCTCATCATCCTATAAACCTCTATCAGGTCACGCCTCATCCTTTGTCTCTCCAAGGAGAAAAGACCAAGCTCCCTCAACTTATCATCATAAGGCATGCCTCCCAATCCAGGCAACATCCTTGTAAATCTCCTCTGCACCCTTTCAATAGCTTCCATGTCCTTCCTGTAGTGAGGCGACCAGAACTGCGCACAGAACTCCAAGTGGGGTCTGACAAGGGTCTTATAAAGCTGCAGCATTACCTCCCGACTCCTAAACTCAATCCCTCGATTGGTGAAGGCCAGTACACCATACAGCTTCTTAACATCCTCTACCTGCAAGGCTGATTTAAGAGTCCTATGCACCCGGTTCCCAAGGTCCTTCTGATCCTCTACGCTCCTAACAGTCTTACCCTTGATATTGTACTCCTTCATCCCATTGGACCTGCCGACATGGACCATTACACATTTATCCGGGTTGAAGTCCATCTGCCACTTCTCCACCCAGTCTTACATCCTATCTATGTCTCGCTGCAACTTCTGACATCCCTCCAAACTATCCACAACACCACCAACCTTCGTGTCATCGGCGAACTTACTTACCCATCCCTCCACTTCCTCATCTAGGTCATTTATGAAAATGACAAATAGCCAGGGTCCCAGAACAGATCCCTGGGGCATTCCACTGGTGACCGACCTCCATGCAGAAAAAGACCCATCCACAACCACTCTCTGCCTTCTGCAGGCAAGCCAGTTCTGGATCAACAAGGCAACAGCCCCTTTGATCCCATGCCCCCTCACTTTCTGAAGAAGTCTTGCATGGGGGACGTTTTCAAACGCCTTGCTGAAGTCCATATAAACCACATCCACCGCTCTTCCTTTGTCAATGTGTTTAGTCACATTTTCAAAGAACTCAACGAGGCTCATAAGGCACGATCTGCCCTTGACAAAGCCGTACTGACTACTTTTGATCATACTAAACTTCTCTAAATGTTCGTAAATCCTATCCCTCAGGATCTTCGCCATCAACTTACCAACCACTGAGGTTAGACTCACTGGTCAGTACTTTCCTGGGCTATCTCTATTCCCTTTCTTGAATATAGGAACCACATCCGCAATCCTTCAATGCTCTGGAACCTCTCCCGTCTCCATCGATGACGCAAAGATCATCGCCAGGGGCTCGATAAACTCTTCCCTTTGAAATTATCAAGCAAAGTACCTTTTGATTGGTGGATAAGAGCATTGAAAATAGACCAAACTTATGATGCTCTTAGGGAAACTTATTTTGGTTTCCCTAAGAATGTTCAGATGTTCGTTAATAAGCAAGTGTCAGGTCTTTTTAAAGATTTTATTTGATTGAATAAGGTTTACCCATGAGCACATGGTGGAATAGGTAAAGAGGTTAAGATCTTAAAGGATGCAGGAGCAAGTCAATCTTTAATGGTGAGAGATGAGGAGATATGTAATTCAGAAAGACTATTACCAGAAAGGATGGTGATATATGGGATTAGTGGTGAAAGGAGTAGAGTTCTGTTATGTTAAATAAAGTAGGAGAGTCTGGTGAAAAGTGGTGAAATGATGGGAGGACTGATTTAGAAATGACCTTTTCCAGGGGTACTGTTTATCCTGGGTAATTACATAGCCAAGTCACAGGTGGGAGTGATGCCTACTGTGGTTGAAAAGTCCGTGGAAAATAAACAACCGAGGTGTTGCAGGAAGCATACTCTGAGATGGTTCCCGACTGTTTGGTAACATGATCGCAAAGCCACAGGTTGAGACTGGATAAGGAGAAATCAAAGAGAAAAGATAAGAAGGCTGAGGTTCAGTTATCAGAAGAGATCTTTGACCGAATAGTTGATAAGGAACAAGAACAGGTGGAGGATGAAGCAGTTAGATTTAGTTCAGGAAAATTGGCAGAATTGCAACAGGAAGATGCAAAGATAAAACAGTTGCATCAGAAAGCATACATAGAAGAAGAATCTGAGTGTTTATCAGAGTGTTATTGCATTAGAAATAATAACTTAATGAGGAAGTCATCAGAAATTGGGATAAGTTACTGAGCTACGTTCCAGATGAAATCATAATGACCTGAACGAGTTGCTACGACAACACAGAGTTATATGTGGGAACAAGCTGGGAAATACCAAAGTAATTGTGTGTGATGTAGTGGTAGGAAATGCTGTTCCAATTAAGCAACATCTTATGGATTCAATCCATTCAAGTTGGCACAGGTTCAAAAGGAGATTGAAAACATGTTCATGAATGGGCAGAATTTTCCAGCTACTCACGCCCACGGGGTTCTCCTATCTGGCCAATAGTGCATCCCCACAGTGTGGGATGACGTCAGTGGGAATTCCCATTGAGAACAGCAGGACCAGAGAATCCCACCACGAGCAACAACGTGCCACCACCTGCTGGAAGGAAACATGCAAGCGGGAGGCCAGAGAACCTTGCACAATATCACCAAAGGGAGTTGCAGTGAACAAAGAACAAAGAACAACCCAGCACGGGAAACAGGCCCTTCGGCCCAACGAATGATTGGAACTCACTCATGGTAACGGTACCCAAAGCAGATGGTACACAAAGATTATGTGTGGACTATAGAAAAGTCAAAATGGTTACAAAATCAGATTTGTATCCTATTCCTTGGAGACTGCATTGAAAAGATGGGACAAGCAAATTTTGTCACCAACTGGATTTACTTAAAGGATACTGGCAAGTTCTTTTATCAGAAAAGGCAAATGAGATTTTGACTTCTGTGATGCCAAATATTCGATATCAATTTATATTCATGGCATTTTAAATGAAAAATGCACCAGTCACATTCCAAAGAAGATCATTTCTGTGCAACATAGCTGTGCAGTTACAGAGACAATCGGGTGGTTTTCAGTCGGATGTGGAAGGAGAACTTCAACCATTTATAGCAATTGTTCATTTGATGATAGGAGGTGGGTTTAGTGGTAAAGTTGACAAAAAGTGAATTTGCAAAAGCTCAAGTCATGTTCTTAGGCCACACAATTGGACATGGACAGACGCACCATGGAATGGGAAAACAAGAGGCTTTGGGGAGTTCTCAATATCATCAATGAGAAAAGTGCTGAGATTCCGTGACATGAGTGGTTTCTACAGGAAATTCATGCCAAATTTTGGCATTGAGGTTGTTCCACTGCTTGAACTGCTGAAAAATTTCTGTGGGCATCTGAATGTCAAGAGTTGACAATCTTGAAACTGTGTTAACCACCGCACCAGTTTTGGTGACACCAAATTATGCGAAGCAACTCAAGATGGTCATTGATCCTAGCGATGTGGGCGATGGTGCTGTACTGTTATAAGAAGACAAAAGAATACAAAGACCTATTGGTTACTTTTCCAGACAATTAAATATTAATTGAGAAGAAGGCATTGGGAGTTTTCTGTCTCATCCATGATGGGAATTTTAGAACATGGGGGGGTTGGGGTTGGGGGAAGGGCAACATGTAAAGGTCTGTTGACCTCGGGTGGGATCTTCCAGTTTTGGGGCAAGCGGGCCAGAAAATTCTGCCCATTGAGTTTTGCATTGGCATTGCAACATCTTGTATACTGTAGGGATTCTATATTCTCTGCAATTCATCAGAGACAATTGGTTATGCTGACCATAATCATAGAATCACACAGTGCCACAGTGCCCATCAAATCTGCACCAACAGAATCCCCTTACCTTCCACCTAATCCCATCTACTAGCACTTGGCCCTGAGTGTTATGTTGTGCCAAGTGCTCATCCAGGTACCTGTTAAAGGATGTGAGGCATCCCACCTCTGCCACCCTCTCAGGCAGCACATTCCAGACCCTCACCACCCTCTGGGTAAAAAAACATTTTCCTCACATCCCCCCTAAACCTCCTGCCCCTCACCTTGAACCAATGTCACCTCATCACTGACCCTGTAACTAAGGGGAACAGCTGCTCCTTATCCACTTTGTCCATACCCCTCAAACTTGTACATAAGAACATAAGAAATAGGAGCAGGAGTAGGCCATCTAGCCCTTCGAGCCTGCCCCGCCATTCAATAAGATCATGGCTGATCTGAAGTGGATCAGTTCCACTTTCCCGCTTTCTCCCCATAACCTTGCATTCCCCTGTCTATCAGAAACCTATCTACCCGTGACTTAAATATATTTAGCGAGGTAGCCTCCACCACTTCAACGGGGAGAGAATTCCAGAGATTCACCACTCTTTGAGTGAAGAAGTTCCTCCTCAACTCCATTCTAAACTGCCCCCCCTTATTTTGAGGCTGTGCCCTCTAGTTCTGCTATCCTTTCTAAGCGGGAAGAATCTCTCTACCTCTACCCTATCTACCCCCTTCATTATCTTGTAAGTCTCTATAAGATCCCCCCTCTGCCTTCTAAACTCCAACGAGTACAGACCCAGTCTATTCAATCTCAGTCTCTCCTCAATCTCAATCTCTCCTCATATTCAATCTCTCCTCATAGGCTCCACCTCAATCAGGAAGCCCCTCAATCTTCGCTGCTTCTGTGAAAACTGTAATGACTTTAATGAGGCCCACAATGTCCTCTCGGCTCCACCCACACATTGATTTGTTTTATTATTGTCACATGCATTAACATACAGTGAAAAGTATTGTTTCTTGCGTGCTATACGGGCAAAACATACTGTTCATAAAGAAGGAAACGAGAGAATGCAGAATGTAGTGTTACAGTCACAGCCGGGGTGTAGAGAAAGATCAATTTAATGTGAGGTAGGTCCATTCAAAAGCCTGACAGCAGCAGGGAAAAAGCAGTTCTTGAGTCAGTTGGTACGGGACCTCAGACTTTGCCCCCTTGGTCCCTGATCTTTCTATTCTTTCCCAGCTTATCCTCTTCACATTGATATCCTTATAGAATATCTTGGGATTTTCCCTATTATTATCAGCCAGAGCTTTCTCACATTCCCTGTTTGCTTTATTAAACTCCATTCTGCACTTCCTGTACTTCATTAAAGCCGCCACCAATTTGGTCCCCTTGTAACTGCGAAAAACCTTTCTTTTCCTTCTCGGTGTATGCTGAATATCTCCGTTTATCCGTGATTCTCTGGGCTTGTTATTCCTTACACCCCAGAGGGAACATGTTGGACGTGTACCTTCCCCATTTCTATTTTTAACACCTCACACTGCTCTTTTTGTAGATTTGCCATGAGTAACTGTCCCGAGTCTGCCTTGGTCAGATGCTGTCTTATTTTACTAAACTCTACTCTCCCACAGTCCAAAACATTTTTTTTTGCAACTTGTCTATTTCTTTGTCTTATACAAGGTTAAATTGTACCATGTTGTGATCACGATCATTAAAATGCTGTTTCCCCTCCCCACCTGTCCATTTTCATTCCCCAGAATTAGGTTTAATAACATTCCTTCCCATGCTGGACTGTCTAAATATTAGAACAAATAAAAGCACAGTACAGGAACAGGAACTTTGACTCTCCAAGCTCGTGCCAATCATGATACCCTAACTAAACTAAAACCCTCTGCCCTTAGTCGGTCTGTATCTCTCTCTATTCCCTACTATTCATGTACCCATCCAGATATCTCTAATGTTGCTAATGCGCCTGTGTGACTAACTGGCCTATAGATCTCTCCTGTACACATTTCAAGAAATCCATTCATCCTTAACATTATTTCTATCGCACTTAATATTGGGGAAGTTGAAATTACCACTTGAGTTACCCTATTATTATTACACACCTCTACAAATTATGCGCATATTTGCCACTCAATTTCATCTGGGGCTCTATAATATACACCTAGTAGTGTGGCTGCCACATTTTATTTCTAAGATGTACCCACAAATCTCCATTTGAAGCCTCCTCCAAGACACTCCTCCACTTGCCGCAGTAACTGACTCCTGAACTAATAATGCAGTGCCTCTTCCTAGTGGCCAACACGATGCTATCATCTCACATGAGAACACCATCCACCAGGTACATACAATTGTAACTTGGCCAACGTTGGCTACCTGATACGCTGCAGGAAAGGATGTCTCGAAGTATGGTACACTGGGGAGACCATGCAGACGCTACGACAATGGATGAATGAACACCTCTCTACAATCACCAGGCAACAGTGTTCCCTTCCTGTTGGCGAACACTTCAGCAGTCACAGGAGTTCAGCCTCTGATCTTTGGATAAGCGTTCTCCAAGGCGGCCTTCACGACACACACAACGCAGAGTCGCTGAGCAGAGACTGATAGCCAAGTTCCACAGACATGAGGACGGTCTCAACCAGGTTCATGTCACACTATCTGTAACCCCCAAGATTTGCCTGGGCTTGCAAAATCTCACTAACTGCACTGGCTGGAGACAATACACATCTCTTTAACCTGTGCTTAACCCTCTCTCTACTCACATTGTCTGTACCCTTAAGACTTGATTACCTGTAAAGACTCGCATTCCAACCATTATTTTGTAAATTGAGTTTGTGAATACAACTCCTCACTCACCTGATGAAGGAGCAGTGCTCCGAAAGCTAGTGGCTTGTGCTACCAAATAAACCTGTTGGACTTTAACGTGATGTTGTGAGACTTCTTACTGTGTTTACCCCAGTCCAAGCCAGCATGTCCACACCATCCTCCTAGTGGCTCATTTGAATCATGCCTGGAGTGAAACATGTTAAACTCACGCATGCCAAAATCAAAGATTTAGGATGTAGGTTAACTTCACAAAACGCCTTGGAGTTTATGGCCTGGGTTTTAACAATGGATCGGGTGAGGGGGGTGGGCTATGTGGGATTTAAATCTATATTCCTTGTGTAGTTTGGGATTATTGAACTAAAGACAGTGGGTGGAATTTTCTGGCCATTGCTCGCTCCAAAACTGGAAAATCTTGCTCAAAGTCAATGGACCTGCCTGTGGTCCACCCCTTACCCGCTCCAACTGCGGTGGTGGGCAAATAAGGAATATTTGCCCCAATGAGTGGTGAGTATATTTGTACTTTTCAAGTGTTGCATTCAGTTTAAATAGTGAGTGCCTAATGGAATAATGGCTTTTTCGGTGGCTAAAGGTTTCCTGGATGTGGAAGAAGTCACTCAGGGTGGTTTACAAAAGGTGGTTAAAGCAAAGTGTTTGAAAGTGGCAAACAAGCTGTGGTTGACATTTCCTGCAGAGCTGAAGAAGATGGAGATAATTGCAGCGATAGAACAGCATTTAAAATTGCCAGAAATATAGTCGGAATCATTGAAAATGGCTAGAACTAAATTATAAATGAAACAGTTTGAATGGGAAAAGGAAATGAGAGAGTTTGAATTGAGATTAAAAGCAGAGGAGAAGGAATAGCGTATAAACTAGTGCCAGAAGCCTACAGAGGACGGTTTAGAAATCAAAGGAAAGAACCGGGTCAACTGCACATAAAATTTGAAAGGATTGTGTGCACCAGGAGGAGTAGGTAAATAAATTAAAATTTTAAGAGGCGTGGGGACAAGTCAATCTTTGCTGGCAAGAGATGAGGAGTTGTGTAGTTTGGAAGGAGTTTTGCCAGAAAAAGTGATAACAGGTGGAATTCAGGGTGAGAAAAGTTCCATTATAGAACATAGAACATAGAACATAGAACATTACAGCGCAGAACAGGCCCTTCGGCCCACGATGTTGCGCCGACCAGTTACAAAAACAATGACCCACTAGCCTATACCAATCCCTTTTCGTCCATAAACCTATCCAGAGATCTCTTAAACGCCCCCAAACTAGACGCATTTACAACTGCAGCAGGCAGGGCATTCCAATCCCTCACCACCCGCTGGGTAAAGAACCTACCCCTGACATCCGTCCTGTAGCTACCCCCCCTTAATTTAAAGCCATGCCCCCTCGTGCTAGCTTTCTCCATCCGAGGAAAAAGGCTATCACTATCCACCCTATCTAAACCTCTAATCATCTTATATGTTTCAATAAGATCCCCTCTTAGCCGCCTTCTTTCCAACGAAAACAACCCTAGATCCCTCAGTCTCTCCTCATAGGACCTCCCCACCATACCAGGCAACATCCTAGTAAACCTCCTCTGCACCCTCTCCAACGCCTCCACATCCTTCTTGTAATGCGGGGACCAGAACTGCACACAGTACTCCAAGTGCGGCCGCACTAGAGTAGTGTACAGTTGCAACATTACACTGCGACTCCTAAATTCAATCCCCCTACCAATAAACGCCAAGACACCGTACGCCTTCTTGACAACCTTATCTACTTGATTCCCAACTTTCAGGGATCTATGTACACACACACCTAGATCCCTCTGTTCATCCACACTATTCAAAGTCCTCCCGTTAGCCCTATACTCGACACATCTGTTGCTCCTACCAAAGTGAATTATGTAAGGTGAGGTTGGAAAGTCCAGTGACGAGTGGTGAAGTGGTAATAGGAGTAACAGCGACATTATCTTGTCCAGGGATACAGTTTATTCAGGTGAATGTAAATTGGGCAGAGGTTCATCAAGTGGCATCACCAGTGAGTTATAGAAAGGAAGTGTTGCAGATAGCGCATGAGGTACCAGGAAGTGGTTATGGGAGTAAGGGAAACTCAAACACAAGGACAAAAACATTTTTACTGGCGTGGACTGCATAAAGATGTGGTTGAATTTTGCCAGACATGTTATGTAGGTCAGGTAACAGTAAAACTACAAGTGGTGGTAAAACTGGCACCCATCTATTCCACCATTTGAGCAACTTTTTACAAGGGTCTTAATTGATTATGTAGGACTCCTTCCTAAAGCAAAAAGTGGGAGTCTATATATAAAACATAATGAATCGATTTCCTTACTCAATTTCCAGAGTCCATTCCATTGTGCAATATTACAACTAAAAGGCTTGTAGAGGAGTTTGTTTGTTCTTTTACTAGGTGTGGACTAACCACAAAAATACAGATCAAAGATCACATTTTACATTGAAGTTATTCAAGGAAGTTATGGATAGCTTAGGAATAAAACAAATTAAATCAACTGTGTACAATCCAGAATTGCAGGGAGCATTAGAATAATTATATCAAACTTTGAAGACCATGCTGAGGGCTTAGAGTCAAGATTATCCGGAGGATTGGGGCAAGGGAATTCCATTTACATTTTTTGCAATTAGGATTACGCCGAATGAATGAACTACATTCAGTCCATTTGAAATGATTTTTGGCCATGAGGCAAGAGGTAATTGATTAGAGAGAAATTAGTGATTCAGCATTTTGAGACTGTATTGTTGGGCGAGGTGGGAAGTTTTAGGGAAAGGCTGAGTAGTGTAGGTGAGTTTGCGAAATAACATTTAAAAGGGCCACAGCAAGCATAAAGCAGGTAGGAAATCAACAAGCTGTAGTTTCATTAGTGAGAATATTACTGCCAGTGGTAGGTGAACCTTTAGAAGTAAGTGGACCTTATCAAATTGAAAGGAAGTTAAGTAAGGTTGATAAGAAAGCCGATAGAAGGAAAACGCGGTCCGTCGTGTGAATATACTCAAACGGTATTTTTTATAGGGAAGGAAGTGGAGTAAAGAACCAAATCCAGATAGTTCTGAATTGGATATTCCTCAAATTAAATTGGATAATGAGGAAGTTATCAGAAATTGGAGTGAATTATTGAGTTACCCTCCTGTGGAAAATCAAAATGAACTGAAAGATGTGTTACAATCACATAGAGAGATATGTGAGATAGGTTAGAAATTAGTTATGCACGATGTAGATGTAGGAAATACTGATCCAATCGAGCACCATTCTTTTCAGCTTAACCCTCTCTTCAAAAGGAGATTGCAAGCATGCTTAAAAATGACACAGCTGAAGTGAGTTGCAGCAAGTGGAGCTCATCCCTAGCAGCTGGAGACATTACAGGAGGCCGTGTCATGGGTTTCCCACCATGGCCTCTCCGCATCTCCCAACCCAAGATTTTTGGCGGCATCATCTCCACGGAAGTGATTTCGATATTTAAATCAGTATTATCAGTGTAGAGTATAGGGCTAACGGTAGGACTCTGAATAGTGTGGATGAACAGAGGGATCTAGGTGTATGTGTACATAGATCCCTGAAAGTTGGGAGTCAAGTAGATAGGGTTGTTAAGAAGGCATACGGTGTCTTGGCGTTTATTGGTAGGGGGATTGAATTTAGGAGTCGCAGCGTCATGTTGCAACTGTACAAAACTCTGGTGCGGCCGCACTTGGAGTATTGTGTGCAGTTCTGGTCCCCACATTACAGGAAGGATGTGGAGGCTTTGGAGAGGGTGCAGAGGAGGTTTACCAGGATGTTGCCTGGTATGGAGGGGAGGTCCTATGAGGAGAGACTGAGGGATTTGGGGTTGTTTTCGCTAGAAAGAAGGCGGCTAAGAGGGGACCTTATTGAAACATATAAGATGATTAGAGGTTTAGATAGGGTGGACAGTGATAGCCTTTTCCCTCGGATGGAGAAAGCTAGCACGAGGGGGAATGGCTTTAAATTAAGGGGGGGTAGTTATAGGACGGATGTCAGGGGTAGGTTCTTTACCCAGAGGGTGGTGAGGGATTGGAATGCCCTGCCTGCTGCAGTTGTAAATGAGCCTAGTTTGGGGGCGTTTAAGAGATCCGTGGATAGGTTTATGGATGAAAAGGGATTGGTTTAGGTTAGAGGGTCATTGTTTTTTAACTGGTCGGCACAACATCGTGGGCTGAAGGGCCTGTTCTGCGCTGTAATGTTCTATGTTCTGTGTTCTATGTTCTATTTACCTCTGGCTCTACCAGGCCCAGGATTGAAGTTTCCGGGCCTACACGCGCCTTTCCCCTCCCCCCACTGTGCCAGGAGTATCCACTCCAGTGGTATTTACTCCTACTCCCTGCTAACAGGGAACAAATGACCAACCCCGCTGAAGGAATACAGGCCGAGGGCCCCCCCCAGGAGGTCAGGGATAAGGGGAGTATCTGATACTGTGCAGTATCAGCCTGGCCCTCTGGCACTGCCCACAAGGTATCAGGCAGTGCCAAGTGGTTGGAGCCAGAGGGGGTGGGGCCTAGAAGGGGGATCAGTAGGGATAGGGGATCCCACTGCTAACCTGCATTCAGGATTGTGGACAGAGGAAGGGAGGAACCATCAGGTAGCGGGGTGGACAGGGATGGCACAGTGGGTTAGCACTGCTGCTTCACAGCTCCAGGGTCCTGGGTTCGATTCCCGGCTCGGGTCACTGTCTGTGTGGAGTTTGCACATTCTCCTCGTGTCTGCGTGGGTTTCCTCCGGGTGCTCCGGTTTTCTCCCACAGTCCAAAGATGTGCGTGTCAGGTTGATTGGCCGTGCTAAAATTGCCCCTTAGTGTCCTGAGATGTGTAGATTAGAGAGATTAGTGGGTATAATATGTAGGGATATGGGGGTAGGGCCTGGGTCGGATTTAGGTTGATGCAGACACGATGGGCTGAATGGCCTCTTTCTGCACTGTAGGGATTCTATGATTCTATATGAAAGGCAGTTGGGGAGGGTTGGGACTGCCTGTGGGGTGGTGGTCGAGAGATCAAGTCTAGCCAGGGGTCGGGGAGATTGATGCCATGCGCCAATCTCCATGCTGACAGATTGGCACATGGGTAGTTGCCAGCTCAGTGCTGTGCTGTCAGCCTCTCCAGCCGGAATAAGCTGTGCCTCTGATTTCCAGAGTGAATCATGCTAGCGCACTCTGTGATGCACAGTGAGTTGGATATTCGTTCTGGAAATCCCGCTAAAGAAACCATCAGGAGTTTTCATGTGAATTGGGGACTTAAAATTGTTTTGGTAGAATCCTGGCCCATAACATTCAGAGACATGGGACAAGTGCTGGACAATGGGATTAGTGTGATTTTAGTGGTAATTATTGTTGGTGCAGGCTTGATAGGCCAAGAAGCCTTTGCTGTGCTGTATGTCTCTGTCAGTTGTCCTCCATCAGCCTTTCAAATAATTATTGAAACCTAGTCCTTGTTTCTATGATTATGAGAATGGAGGTTTGTATGCAATGACCAGTGTGCTGGAAACATGTAGAATCCATGTTGCTTTTGTGTAACTCTGCTTCCACTGGCTTTTGAGGAAGAGAATTCCAAAGATGAGAAATTTTTTTTTCAATTTCACAGAGTTGTGAGACTTTGGAACTCTCTTCCTCAGTTTCTGAATATTTTCAAGGAAATCTAGAGAGATTCTTTGTAAGAAAGTGAGTGATATGTCATTGGGTGGATGCAGATTTGAGGTTCCTATCAGATTGGCCATGATCTTATTAAATCGTGCAGCCAGCTCATCGGGCTCATCCTGCTCCTTGTTCATATTTCAGAGGAGATCTGAGCCCGTGTCAGTCATGACCATTCACACAGGAGGATAGAGTTTTGGACTCCTGAGTTAGTTGCCTTCACAGTAAGAAGTCTCACAACACCAGGTTAGAGTCCAACCAGTTTATTTGATAGTAATCTCACAGGCTTTCAGAAACCATGTTCCTTCATCAGGTGTGTGGAAGGTTCTGATCAGAGGAGGGCATATAAAGACACACACAGTTTACAGATTACTGATTAGAATGCAAGTCTTTACAGCTAACCTGCTATTCAAGTCTTAAAGATGCAGACAATGTGAGTGGAGATTAGCATAGGTAAAAGAGATAGAACATAGAACATAGAACACTACAGCACAAACAGGCCCTTCAGCCCACAAGTTGCGCCGGTCATATCCATACCTACCAGGCCTATCTACAACCCTCAATCCCATTAAATCCCATATACTCATCCAGAAGTCTCTTAAAAGACCCCAGCGAGTTCACCTCCACCACCACCGACGGCAGCCGATTCCACTCACTCACCACCCTCTGAGTGAAAAACTTACCCCTAACATCTCCTCTGTACTTGCTCCCCAGCACCTTAAACCTGTGCCCTCTCGTAGCGACCATTTCAGCCCTGGGAAATAGCCTCCGAGAATCCACCCTATCTATTCCTCTCAACATTTTATAAACCTCTATCAGGTCGCCTCTCAACCTTCGTCTCTCCAGGGAGAAGAGTCCCAGCTCCCTCAACCTATCCTCATAAGGCATGCCTCCCAATCCAGGCAACATCCTTGTAAATCTCCTCTGCACCCTCTCAATAGCTTCCACATCCTCCCTGTAGTGAGGCGACCAGAACTGCGCACAGTACTCCAAGTGGGGCCTGACAAGGGTCTTATGAAGTTGCAGCATTATCTCCCGACTCCTAAACTCAATCCCTCTGGAGATGTGTATTGTCTGTAGACAGGACGGTAAGTGAGATTTTACAGGCCCAGGCAAGTCATGGGGGTTACAGATAGTGCGATTAGTTGCCTTCCGCCAGTCATGCTCCTCGGAGGTATCCACCTCCCTCCCTCCACCCCTGCCCCTGACTGCAGCTCATGGCCAACTGCACAGGATGAGGGGCAGCTGCACACTTTGCTGGAGATTTCTATGTCTGAGAACCAGGAATTGGGAACAAATCTATTGAAAATGTGTCATGCTGAACCCCTCCCAGCCATCACCAGTCCCTCCCCCCATCAGTTTTCTCAAATATGTTTTTCCAACTGTTATTAATCATTAAGTGCACATCGATCTCCTTATCAGGTAAAGGACAGCCAAGAGGAACAGAAAGGTGTGTTCCTTCCATTCACCACAGAAGGGGAACTCAACTCAGCATCTTTGACATCCAGTTGTCTCATAATTATTACGGTGTCCCTCAGGTTGGACACTTCCGTTGACCTGGAACTCCATCCACCAGAAAAGACCCTCTTCCCATACAGAGGGATCTGATTGATTGACTAACTGTGGTTGAGGTTAGTTTGGGAAATGGTGCACATCGGCTTTCAAACTTACTCCATTACTGCGCATCTCGCCCTTCCCACCCCCCCACCCCCACCCCCCCCGTCACCTACTAACTTCCTCTCATCACCGTAGACCCGTATCGTCATTGTTCACCCTTCTGTCCCTCCTCGATGACCCTGAGCACTATCACAATCCACGTCCACAAACCTCCCCTCAGAGCCAACACAGTTCCCATGGCCCTCCCCGAGCCTACCCCCGCCCCCCCATTCTCTGAGCCACCTGTCACTCTCTGTGACCCCACCCCCCCAATTCAGTCGTGAAACTGAATATTCTAAATTATGGCTCAGTTTGGAGGGGACTGGGATTTCCCAGGTAGCTCCGTGGGATACGCGACCTGACTAATCCACCATGTAAGTTGGAAAAACAAGAGGGTGGTGGTGGAGGGAAAATTTTCAGACTGGAGGCCAGTTACCAGCAGTGTCCCACAGGGGTCAGCGCTGAGTCCTCTGCTATTTGTGATTTTTATCAATGACTTGGGAGAGGGGGCTGAAGGGTGGGTTAGTAAATTTGCTGACAACATCAAGATTGATGGAGTAGTGGATGAGGTGGAGGGCTCTTGCAGGCTGCAACGAGACATTGATAGGATGCAGAGCTGGGCAGAAAAGTGGCAGATGGAGTTTAACCCTGATAAGTGTGAGGGGATTCATTTTGGTAGGACAAACTTGAATGTGGATTACAGGGTCAACGGCAGGGTTCTGAGGAATGTGGAGGAACAGAGAGATCTTGGGGTTCATATCCACAGATCTCTGAAGGTTGCCACTCAAGTGGATAGAGCTGTGAAGAAGGCTTATAGTGTGTTAGTGTTTATTAACAGGGGGTTTGAGTTTAAGAGCCGTGGGGTTATGCTGCAACTATACCGGACCTTGGTGAGACCACATTTGGAATATTGTGTGCAGTTCTGGTCACCTCACTATAAGAAGGATGTGGAAGCATTGGAGAGAGTGCAGAGGAGATTTACCAGGATGCTGCCTGGTTTGGAGGGTAGGTCTTATGAGGAAAGGTTGAGGGAGCTGGGGCTTTTCTCTTTAGAGTGGAGGAGGAAGAGAGGCAACTTAATAGAGGTTTATAAGATGATGATAGAACGGACGTGCAGAGACTATTTCCTCGGGTGGATGTAGCTGTTACTAGGGGGCATAACTATAAGGTTGATGGTGGGAGATATAGGAGGGATGTCCGAGGTAGATTCTTCACTCAGAGAGTGGTTGGGATGTGGAATGGACTGCCTGCTGTGATAGTGGAGTCGGACACTTTAGGAACTTTCAAGCGGTTATTAGATAGGCACATGGAGCACTCCAGAATGAAAGGGAGTGGGATAGCTTGATCTTGGGATCGGACATAGCTCGGCACAACATTGAGGGCCAAAGGGCCTGTACTGTGCTGTACTGTTCTATGTTTTATCTTCTATCATTTCCCGCCATCAGGAAAATTATTCTTGGCTTCCTGACAAATTTTGCTCCCTGCCCATTACAATGCCCAGGAGCAGGAGATCCTATCTCACATCTGGAATACTGTAAACTGTTTTAGCCTCTCTATTTGCAACACAGTGTAAGCTGTGTAAGAGGAATTTTCGGAGGTGTCCCACTGGAGTGTCTTGTACTCAGTCGATCTCAGTCAATCAATACATAGGTTACAAAAGTCAGCATGAATGAAGTTAAAGAATGAAAAGAAATGTACTTGCTAATGCGCGCATCAGGAGGGTCATTGAATGCTGGCTCTCCTCTCTGGGATAACATTACTGCTCTGAACATTCCCCTATTCCCACCCAGACCTGTCATCCAAGCTGTCAGGTCCAATTACAATCTTACGCATTTTCAACTTTGCCAATAATGTTTCAGCTGTCACAGAGTTTACAGCATGGAAACAGGCCCTTCGGCCCAACTTGTCAACAGGAGTAGGAGATCATTAGCTCATTATCCCTGTAGGTTTCTCTCCGCCTTACCTAGGAAACCTAACCCACGTGAATCCAGTGTCCAAGGCCACAGCTAACATCTGCAAATTTTAATTGGCAAAAGAAGTCATTCTCTCACTCGAATTGGGGCCTCTTTTATTAGCTTAAGAGATTGCATCAGCTTCGCTACCCAGGAACAAATTTACTCCCATACATTCCAAGCCCCTGATTAAACTTGTTTTTATATATCCACTGTTTCCCATAGTACTGAGCAAACAGATCATTGCTTGGCCAAAGCTCACAAACACATTAAGAATACAATTTAACTTCATAAAACTTGGGGCAGCGCAGTGATTAGCACTGCTGCCTCACAGCACCAGGGACCCGGGTTCGATTCTCAGCCTCGGGGCGTTGTCTGTGTGGAGTTTGCATGTCCTTCCCGTGTCTGCGTGAGTTTCCTCCGAGCGTTCGGATTTCCTCCCACAATCCAAACATATGCGGGTTAGGTGGATTGGTCATGCTAAAATTGCCCCTTACTGTCAGGAAGACTAGCTGGGGTAAATGCCAGGGTTATGGGGATAGGGTGTGGATTGGATTGTGGTCAGTGAGACTCGATGGGCTGAATGGCCTCCTTCCACTCTGTAGGATTCTATGAAATTGTGGTTACACAGTTTCACCATACCTTTGCATATATTGTTCCAGGCAGATTGTGAATTCTCACTATATATAAGGCACTTTATTTTTACCTTAACCTAGTCTACTCAATGTAGACTAAATGAAAATTGGGTGGGGATATTGAAATGTTCAGAGCAGTACAACAAATCTAGTATTGTAATGTTATCCCAGAGAGGGGAGTCAGCGTTCAATAACTGCACTCCTTCCTAATGCGCGCATTAGCAAATACATTTCCTTTCATCCTTGAATTGGTCAGGGCATTGAGTATAAAAATTGGCAGGTGATGCTGCAGCTGTACAGAGCCTTAGTTAGGCCTCATTTAGAATATTGTGTGTCATTCTGGTCACCACACTACCAGAACGATGTGGATGCCTTGGAGATGGTACAGAAGAGGGTTACTAGGATGTTGCCTGGTTCGGAGGGCATGAACAATGAGGAGAGGTTGGATAAATTTGGTTTGTTCTCATTGGAATGATGGAGCTCACCTGATAGATGTCTACAAGATTGAGTGGCATGGACAGAACGGATAGTCAGATGTTCTTTCCTAGCGTAGAAAAGTCAAGTACTAGGGGGACATAGGTTTAAGTTGCGTGGGGAAAAGTTTAGAGGAAATGTGCAAGGCAAGTTTTTTTTACACAGAAGGTGGTGAATGTCTGGATGGTGCCGCCTGGGGAGGCGGTGGGTCCAGGTACAATAGTGGCATTTAAGGGGTAACTCACCCTTAATAGGACGGGAATAGGAGGGCACAGACTCCACAAGTGCATCTGGTTTTAGTTTAGGCAGACATCATGATCGGCGTGGGCTCGTTGGGCCGAATGGCCAGTTTCCTGTGCTGTGTTGTTCTTTGCCCTTTGAAGAACTTCTGTAACACAATTTCAGTTTACCCTTCTTCAGGCTGGCATTCTCTGGTCTTGTATGCCCCACTGCCACTGTCAGTGAGAACGGAAAATTTGCCACTCAGCTAAATCTCTGATCACAGCAGCGGGACTGGAGAATCCCAGCTGCAGAGAATTCCAGCCATAATTGCATTAGAAGCAATTCAGCGGAAGTTCACTTGACTCATTCCTGGGACCAAGGGCTTGTCTTATTGGGGAAGTTTGAGATCGATACTGATTGAAGTTAAAAGAATTAAAGGTGATCGTATGAGAACAAATACACTGAATATCTCCATCCTCATTAGCAGCTGGGATTTCCTGGTGCCACTGAAAATGAATCGAGTTTTTGCTGGAATACCAAATTTTTTGATTTGATTTATTGTTAGAATCATAGAAACCCTACAGTACAGATAGAGACCCTTCAGCCCATCGAGTCTGCACCGACCACAATCCCACCCCGGCCCTACCCCCAATTCGTACATATTTTACCCACTAATCCTCTCTAACCTATGCATCTACAGTCAATTTAGCACGGCTAATCAACCTAACCCACACATCTTTGGACTGTGGGAGGAAACCGGAGCACCCGGAGGAAACCCACGCAGACACGAGGAGAATGTGCAAACTCCACACAGACAGTGACCCGAGCCGGGAATCGAACCCAGAACCCTGGAGCTGTGATAGTAGATAGTACACACTGTTGCTCCTGAGCCTCGGTGGTGGAGGGAGTGGATGTGGTGCCAATCGTGCAGACTGCTTTGTCCTGGATGGTGTCAACCTCCTTGAGTGTTGTTGGAGCTGCAGCCATCCAGGAGCACTCCATTGCCCTCCTGACCTGTGCTTTGTAGACGGTGGATAGGCTTTGGGTAGTCAGGAGGTGAGATACCCGCCGCCCTATTCCTTCGTTTTACTGATGTTGAGGGAGAGATTGTTGTTGTCGCTCCAGTTCACCAGATTCTCTATCTCTTTCCCCCACTCCATCTCACATTCTCACTTGCAGCGGGGTAGTCACATATGAGATCGCAGAATCCAGCCCATAAAACCTGAGGGGGTTTGACAGGGTGGATAGAGAGAGGATGTTTCCTCCTGTGGGAGAGATTGGAATTAGGAGACATAAGGTGAAGTTTGTTTTCTCTGGAATCTGTTGATCTGCGAATTTTCTTCCCCAGAGGGCAGTGGGAGGTTTGGTCATTGAATTTATTCCATGCTGAGTTAATCAGTTATTGAAGAGACAGGACAGTGAGGGTTCTGAGGCAGGAATGTGAGGGGTAATTCTCCCAGAAAATGCTAAATGCCAAATTCATGTAAAAACTTGAGTAACTCCTGCTTTTATTTAGCGGGATTTTCAAAGTGGATTTCCCACACTGTGCATCACAGGGTGCCTCAGAAAGATTCACATTGAAAATCTGTGGGCAGGACCTACTCCTGCCCAAGAAGCTGGCAGTGTACTGCTTAGTACGCCACTGCACATGCGCCAATATGTCTGCCTGTGTTGCTGGCCTCCTGATCATTGGCCAGCCTCGTGGCCCTGTATTGTTGCCCCTCCAACCAAACCTTCCACCGATCGCTGGCCTCCCAGATGTCTCCGGGCCAGCCCCGTTGTCCCCTTCCCCCTGCTGGCCCCAATCTTCCTGCCCTCCCCACCCCCAGCCCCAATCAGCCTCTTCCATCGCTCTGACACTGATTCCAGCGCAAAGTGGCAGTGGGGTCCTCTGACCCCACTGATCTCCCCCGATAGGCCCTGCCCCCTCTGACCCTACCCCTTGGCACAGCCCGATGCCCAGTGAGTAATGCCAAGTTGCTCCTTGGCATTGTCAGTTTGCCCCTTGGTCAGTGCCAGGGTGCCAGGCTGGTACTCCCAGACTGGGACTAACCAGGGGGCATTCCCCTTAGCCCCAATCTGCTGTGGGGAGGGCTTCAATGGCCTCTCCTCACTCCAGCAGGATTGGGCTGCTAGCTTCCTGTTAGTGGGGAGCTGCTCTTGCTGGAGTGAACAACACCTGACAGTGGGGAGGGGGTGTGGGAGAGGGGGTGTGGGGGAGGGGGTGGGTGGGGAGGGAGGGCTTGTGGGCCTAGAGACTTCAATCCCCGGCCTGCTTATGGTATTAAAATGCAGATTTGAAAAGGGAAATCAGCTCCAAGCCAATTTCCAGCATGGAGCTGGTGAGCGTTTACTATCAAATAAACCTGTTGGACTGTAACCTGGTGTTGTGAAACTTCTTACTGTGTTTACTCCAGTCCAACGCCAGCATCTCCACATCAAATCCTGGCCCCGGAGACATAGAGCGTGGTGCTCAATGTGGAACTTGCTACACGGCAACCGCTGATGTCTCCAGTGGGCTGGGAGAATTACCCCCTCTGCGGAGATGAGACCACAGTCAAAACAGCCATGATCTTGTTGAGTGGCAGAGTGGACCCAAACCTACCCTCGCTGTTATTTTGTATGTTCCATTAATCACAAATCAATCCATTTTCACTGCAATGTGTTGTAATTCCTGTTATAAAACAGGCAATAAAGTCAGAAAAGCTCCTTTTAAAACAAAAGGGAGGCACAGCGGGTTAGCACGGCTGCCTCACAGCGCCAGGGACCCGGGTTCAATTCCAGCCTCGGGTCTGTGTGGAGTTTGCACATTCTCCCCGTGTCTGCGTGGGTTTCCTCTGGGTGCTCTGGTTTCCTCCCACAGTCCGAAAGATGTGCGGTTTTGGTGGATTGGCCGTGCTAAAATTGACCCTTAGTGTCGGAGGGGGGGGGTGGGTTAGGAAGGTAAATGTGTGGTGTTACGGGAAAATGGGTAGGATTGTGGTCAGTACAGACTCGATGGGCGGAATGGCCTCATTCTGCACTGTAGGATTGTTTGAGTATTCTGAGTTAGCAGGGATTTCCACAGTTATTGAGTTAGCTGCATCAGTAATAGGCACTGGAGTATTGAGAACACAGACTCAGTTCACATTATTATTCTATCAGAAGGGAATGCCAGTCCTCTGGACACACAGAAAGGAAGCGGAAGTTTCACATATTTACATCAGTTTCTGGAAGAGGAGAGTGAGTGTGTGCGATCTGAGTGTGTTTAAAGGAGAGTTTCTTGCCCCTGATCCTGGTGTGTGTGTGTGTGGACCATGCCGGTAAGTTGAGTGCTGTTACATTCCCCCGGATACACTGGGTGTCACTTTCAGACACAATGTAACCCTCCCAGCTTCAATCCCCAAACTCTGCCCAGCCCCGCTTTCTATCCCAACTGGAATCATTCCCAATCCTCCTTACAGGATCGGTGTTCCTTCCCCCATCCCCTCTCTCCTCCTGCTGGTTTCTCCCCAGGGTAATGGAAAAGGGGAGAGAAAACGAAAAGTGAAATGTTTCCCCACTGGGGATACTGTAAATCCAACTGCTGGACTGGCAACATACGTGGAGCGAGTCGCTCCTTCTGAACGGTTAGCTCAGACAGATCAAAGTCTGTTTCACTCCAGTTCTAACCCAGACCGGAGTGTGAATCAGCCCCCGGGTGGGAGTGATACTCTGGGCTGGGGACTCTGCCTTCCTTTCAACTTGTTTATTTGATAGTAAACCCACACGCTTTGGGGGTTTGCCCCTTGGTCAGGAGTGTTCTGGTCTCAGACAGTGTAACGGAAAAGGGGAGAGAAACACAACTTTTTAAGACACGTGTGAAAACGAAAAGTGAAATGCTTCCCACTGGGGATACTGTAAATCAAACTGCTGGACTGGCAACATATGTTTTATAACAGGAATTACAACACATTGCAGTGAAAATGGATTGTTTTGTGATTAACAGGACATACAATGTAAGAGCGAGGGTAGGTTTGGGTCCACTCTGCCACTCAACAAGATCATGGCTGTTTTGACATCTCCACAGAGGGGGTGATTCTCCCAGTCCACTGGAGACATCAGCGGTTGCCGTGTAGCAAGTTCCACATTGGGCACCACAGCCTATGGTCTCCAGGGCCAGGATTTGATGTGGAGATGCCAGCGTTGGACTGGGGTAAACACAAATCTTGTGGGTTTACCAACAAATAAACCTGTTGGACTTTAACCTGGTGTTGAAACTGTGTTTACCCCAGTCCAACGCCAGCATCCCCACATCATTTCCTTAAACTTTGTCAGACATCTGTTTTAAAATGTTCTTTTATTTTGTCTGTATAGCATGCAATGTTCTTTTATTTTCCATTTTGGTTCATATACTGATCTTGGTCTCCTCGTTTGATTTATTATTGTCACTTGTATTACTACACAGTGAAAAGCATTGTTTCTTGCGCGCTAGACAGACAAAGCATACCGTTCATAGAGAAGGAAATGAGGGAGTGCAGAACGGAGTGTTGCAGTCACAGCTAGGGTGTAGAGAAAGCTCAGCTTAATGCGAGGTAGGTCCATTTAAAAGTCTGATGGCAGCGGGAAAGAAACTGTTCTTGAGTCGGTTGGTACGTGACCTCAGACTTTTATATCTTTTTCCCAACAGAAGAAGGTGGAAGAGAGAATGTCTGGGGTGTGTGGGGGTCCTTGATTATTCTGGCTGCTTTGCCAAGGCAGCGGGAAGTGTAGACAGAGTCAGTGGGAGGCTGGTTTGTGTGATGGATTGGGCTACATTCACACATCTTGTAGTTCCTTGCGGTCTTGGGCAGAGCAGGAGCCCAGACCAAGCTGTGATACAACCAGAAAGAATGCTTTCTATGGTGCATCTGTAAAAGTTGGTGAGAGTTGTAGCTGACGTGCCAAATTTCCTTAGTCTTCTGAGAAAGTAGAGGTGTTTGTGGGCTTTCTTAACTGTAGCGTCATCTTAGAGAGACCAGGACAGGTTGTTGGTGAACTGAACACCTAAAAACCTGAAGCTCTCGACCATTTCTACTTCATCCCCGCTGATGTAGACAGGGGCATGTTCTCCACTATGCTTCCTGATGTCGATGACGATCTCCTTAATTTTGTTGACATCGAGGGAGAGATTATTGTTGTCACACCAGTTTATCCGATTCTCTATCTCATTCCTGTACTCTGCCTCATCATTGTTTGAGATCCACGATACGGTGATGTTGCCAACAAATTTGAAATCATGTACAGGACCAGGTGACTCTTTTTGGTCTTTAATTCTAATCAAAAAATCCAGTTCAAACTAAGTCCAATCATGGTCCCCTTATGAGGGACAAACCACATGACAAGACAAGACTTTTGCATCCAATCTTGGGCTCAATCAAACAAGACTCAAGCTGGCAGAATGAGACATTACCCCCTCCTGGAGTCGATCTAAAGCTTCATCTTAACCAAAAGACCGAAATGGCCTTCGAGAAATTGCATCAGGTAAAGCCTCGGACCTCATTGGACATGTTCTCTACCTGAGCCTGGGCAAGCCACGATCACAGGCCTCAGCACACCCCAAGTGCAATGGGCTAGACTTGTCCCCAGCCTGGTCATGGTTTCACCCCTTGTTTGGGACAAAGATTCTTGAAATGGGAACAATGACCATTCATGAGCTCAAAACTAACTGAAGTTAACAATCAGTTCCACTCTCTCAGAGTTGCACCGATTTGCCAGATTATATGCCCCAATCACCCGGCCTCACACATTCATTTTGTATCGTGTTCAGCATCCTGCTTTGGAAATCCCCAAATACTGTCTGAGGACGAATATTTTGTGCCGAATGGGCACCTTTCCAAAGTTTCATTTTCAGATCTTCACACGCAGTATCTAATTTAAAACACAACATTTATTTAGAGCCTCCTCGGAATTTCCGGCAGTGATTGCTTTTAGAAGTGCAGCCACTCCAGCCGTCTGGGCAAATATGATAGACACAGCAAGATCCCAATGAAACAGTTAGTTTATCTATGATGGCTTATGGGCGAAGAGGAAGGTGTGCTAATGTGATTACTCAAACTAATTAATATTGATTGACATTGGCATTAGTAATAAAATCAGCAGGGGCATCTCACAGGAAGAAAAATCAGGTTGAAGCAGATCAGATCGCGAGGCAAAGAATGTTGGTACTCATCAAGCAGGTTTGGGCACATTGGGAGCATAGAGTTCAGTTGCATACCTAAGAATTTTCTGTACAGTTAGGTAGTCTTTGGGTGGCCCAGTGGTTAGCACTGGTGCCTCACAGTGCCAGGGACCCGGGTTCGATTCACAGCTTGGGTCACTGTCTGTGTGGAGTTTGCACATTCTCCCCGTGTCTGCGTGGGTTTCCTCCAGGTGCATTGACCCAAACGGGCGCCTGACTGTGGTGACTCCGGGAATTTCACAGTAACTTCATTGCAGTGTTAATGTAAGCCTTACTTGTCACTAATAAATAAACTTTAACTTCAGTCGGAGTCTGGCAGCTAGTACAACGCCCACAGCTGAGAGACATAAGCTGATGACGGAAAATGGTGGCATGGACTGTGGGCCTGTGTATATTTATTACCCTGACTATCTGTGTCCACTGCAGCATGGTCATTCTGAAACCAGCACACTCATACCTAGTACAGGGACATCATGTTAGAAACTTTCAGAAAATACTTTAAAAGTTGGACAGGTTGTTCAAATGGCTGCCACAAATCATGTGAGTTTTGACATATGGACTTTAGACTTTAGGTAAATCCTAATTAAATATTGACATTCACAGCCATCTGGGGAATTCACACATCTCCAATCTAACATGGAATCAGCACAAAAAGAATATGGATTTACCTGACTGTCTGTCCCCATGTTTCACACTGCCTAAAGGGAAGATTAAAATTCACTTGGTGGCAGATGGATGTGAGTGGTCCAAACTAGACCGGGTGAGCCTCAGAAGTGTTAGCCCACAGCACAAGATATGGAATCAACATGAATGCCATCCTATATTTGGAAAGGAGGCTGAACTTGTGAAAAGCCACATGGTGGAATAGCCACATTGTGTTTTTTGATCAGTTCAGAGCTGTTTGTAGTCAGAACCCCCTGAACCATCCGTTCAACCAGACTTGGCATTCAGCTGCAAGACGTAAGCAGCCAAAGCACAATAACCTGTTCCAGTTTTCAAAGTTCACTTGAGAACCTACCTCCTCAACATTGGACACACAACCTAATGTGAATCCTTCACTTTACAAGTCTCCTCACTTCAATTTTAAAATATCAAATCTATTCAAGAAACCACAATCCTGCCATGTGGGAGACTGGAGGTCATCACCGCCATGGTGGCACAGTGGGTTGGCACTTCTGCCTCACGAGGCCAGGGACCTGGGTTCGATTCCCAGCTCGGGTCACTGTCTGTGTGGAATTTGCACATTCTCTCCGTGTCTGTGTGGGTTTCCTCCGGGTGCTCCAAGTTTCTCCAAAGATTTGCAGTTTCGGTTATTTGCCCCTGAGTGCCAGGGGGATTAACAGGGTAAATATGTGGGGTTACGGGGAAAGGGCTTGGGTGGGATTGTGGTCAGTGCAGACTCGATGTCCCGAATGGTCTCCTGTAGGGTTTCTAAAAAAATCAGAGATGGAATTACCTGTAACCTGTAAAAGCGTTACCTGTATCTACTTTTTGTGTATGTGTAAGAATGGGTAAATGAGATGTTGCACTAATTTAGTGTAAGTATGTGAGCATAAATATCTTTTTGTATGTTTTAAAATCACGAAGCTTGATGATTAATTATTTAATTGATATACACACTCCTTCCACACAAAACATACTGAACACAGACATCACACATATGTTCTGTCCATGGTAACCTGATAACCTCCTCATGTGCAGTACTTCTGGCAGAACCTGCCCTTCGCAGATCTGAAAGTCCCCCCATCACCAATAGATTTGATTTGCTGCAATTCCATCATATGTCGATGGAACAATGGCAGCGACAATGTGTTAGAGCCACAGAGACGTTCTGGCATAGTAGCCCATTCAGCCCATCAAACCCATGCTAGCTCCCTGCAGAGTAATCTAGTTACTATGTATCCTGCCTCAATTCTGTATCCCAATAAGCTCATTTGCCTCAAGTGGCCATCCAATATCCTTTGATCATCTCCCCTTCCACCGCACTCATGGCTAGTAAGTTTCAGGTCGTGACCACTCAATGAAAAAAACACTTCGTCACATTCACTAGGCATCTTATTTTCAAACAAAATCTGTCTGCCCAGACAGATGTTTCGCTGATGACACGAAGGTCGGTGGTGTTGTGGATGATCTGGAAGGATGGCAAAAGTTGCAGCAGGACATAGATAGGATGCAGGACTGGGCGGAGAAGTGGCAGATGGACTTCAACGCGGACAAATGTGTAGTCGTCCATTTTGGCAGAACCAACGGGATGAACGAGTACACTATCAAGGGCAGAAGTCTGAGTAGTGTTGAGGAGCAGAAGGATCTTGGGGTCCGGGTCCACAGGACTCTTAAATCGGCCTCGCAGGTGGAGGAGGTGGTCAAGAAGGCGTATGGTGTACTGGCCTTCATTAATCGAGGGATTGAGTTTAGGAGTCGGGAGGTAATGCTGGAACTTTATAAGACCCTTGTCAGGCCTCATTTGGAGTATTGTGCGCAGTTCTGGTCGCCTCACTATAGGAAGGATGTAGAAGCTATTGAAAGGGTGCAGAGGAGATTTACAAGGATGTTGCCTGGACTGGGAGGCATGCCTTATGAAGATAGGTTGAGGAAGCTGGGACTCTTTTCCCTGGAGAGACGAAGGTTGAGAGGCGACCTGATAGAAGTTTACAAAATGTTGAGAGGAATAGATAGGGTGGACTCTCAGAGGCTATTTCCCCGGTTTGAAATGGTCGCTACGAGAGGACACAGATTTAAGGTGCGGGGAGGGAGGTTCAGAAGTGATGTTAGGGGTAAGTTTTTCACTCAGAGGGTGGTGAGTGAATGGAATCGGCTGCCGTCAGTGGTGGTGGAGGCGAACTCGCTGGGGTCTTTTAAAAGACTTCTGGATGAGTATATGGGGTTTAATGAGATTGAGGGTTATAGATAGGTCTGTAGGTTGGTAGGTGATGATGTGATCGGCGCAACTTGTGGGCCGAAGGGCCTGTTTGTGCTGTAGTGTTCTATGTTCTATGTTCTATGTTCTATACTTGAACCATCAGCCAATAGGATTAACTTCAATTTTAATGTATCAAATTCATTCAAGAACCCACAAGCCTGCCATGTGGGAGACTGGAGATTATCACCGGCACGGTGGCACAGTGACTAGCACCACTGCCTCACAGCGCCAGGGATCCGAGTTCTATTCCCGGCCTCGGGTCACTGTCTGTGTGAAGTTTGCACGTTCTCCCTGTGTCTGTGTGGGTTTCCTCCGGGTGGACCCTTTTATCTCCTTATCTGAGATTGTTATAATCTCTTTTGCACCAAAGGAAATAACTCGAGCTCCTACAACCTAATTTATAGCTGAAATCCTTCATCCCTGGAACCATTCTATTAAATCTCCTCTGCGCCCTCAGTCAGACCCTTACATCCCTCCTAAAATCTGGGCCAGAACTGGGCACATACTCTAGTTGTGACCTAACTGGAGCTTTACAAAAGTTCAGCATGACTTCCCTGCTTTTGTCCTCAATGCTTTTATTTATGAAACGCAAGATCACATGAAACTCTCTCCATATTTCCTTTGACCTTCAAAGATCTTTATAGATCCCTCTGTCTGCAGACTCTTTGGAGCTGAAATTAACTCAGTGTTGCCTTTCTCTATCCCTTCTGCCGAAATGCATCGGAATTCTGTGGCCAATTTCACCTCTTACTTGCCTGCCCATTCTGCCAGCCTATCCTGTCATCTCACTCTCAGTCTTGCCACTCCTGATATTTGGTATTATTGACCGATTGTAAAATTTCACTCTGGATGCCAATATTCAGATCATTTATACATATATCAGAAAAGCAGTGTTCCTTGCACTGTGGTTTGCTATCACTGTTTGCTGTGCAGATACATGGATTTGGGCTGGTGTCTGTGGGAGTTTGCACATTCTCCCCGTGATTGCGTGGGTTTTCTCCAGGTGCTCCGGTTTCCTCCCACCCCAAAAACATGCTCTTTGGCTGATTGGTGTAACAAATTGTCCCTAAATTAGTCTTCCCTCAATCTTCCCCAATAGACGTAGACAAAGGTCATGGGTAGAGGAGGACACTCACAATGTTAAGATGGCGGCGCGGGCTCGTTGGGCCAAAGGGCCTGTTTCCCGTGCTGTGTTGTTCTTTGAGAAAGGTAACCGCCTACTATCCACCAACTGGATAAAGACCCTTTTGCCATGACTCACCGTTTTTGCTCCTTAATCCATCTCGGAGAAATCCTGGAGCCTCCGTTAGGTTAACCAATCTTTTAGATGTCAGATGTTTTCTCAAAATTTAAACATACAACCTCCATTTCATTTCCTTCATCAATCTTCTCTGGTACTTAATAAAAATGAAATTAGATTACTCAATTTTACAAATCTCTGCCAGCTTTCCTCAATTAGCCCATAGCTCTCCAAGTGTCTGTTGAGTTTTTGCCTTATTGTTTCTAAACCCACCATTAGGTCAGTTGCTAAGGAAGCCAAATGTGTGCCTGGCCGCTGATTAGAGACCAAATCCGTCACTTTTGTTTGCAGTGTTAGTGGAAATATGCCCTGAGTTTGCAGTCTGGGTCACTGACCAAAGTGAAGCAGGGCTGCTTTTGGAGAAAGATCAAACATTGGAGTCAGCTCCGGCCCTCACACCCAACTTAACATCACACCTGAATGTAAAACCTCATTCTGATATGAAATGTGTGTGAACTCACTGTCTCACACTGTTAAACCATTTTTCGGACATCTGTAGCGTTGATACTGAATGACAAGAACTGTAAAACATTTCAGCAAGTAACCCGGAGCATTACAAGTCAAATAAACAGTAGATAATTACGTATGTCACACAAACACTAACTAAATCAGTGAAAGTATTGATGCTCTGTCTATACCCTGATGTGCCTATTGGTCACAAGAGTTGGGCATCACCTTCTGGATCTCCAGGGCCACTGGAGCACAGACAAAGCAGAGACATTGTCAGCCATTCAGATGGAAGTCGCCGATCGGAAACATTGGGCGGAATTCTCCCAAAAAATTTCTGAGTGTCGAATCTGCATAAAACTGGGAAAAAAAATCAAGCCTTTTTTCAGCAGGAGTTCAGAGAAGAATCTCCCGCACTCTGTGCGTTGTAGCATCAATCACAATAAAAATCAATGGGCGGAGCTTATTCCCACTGGGAGGCCGGCAGCAGAGTGCAGAGTGAGCCACTGCACATGCACCGATCTGTCAGCATCGGGATTGGTGTATGTGCAGTGATCCCCGTCTGCTGGCCAGCCCGTAACCCCCGCAACACCGTCCATGCCATCCCCCACTGCCCCCCCCCCCCCTCCCCAACAACCCTCGGGCCCAGCCCTGACCTCATCAGCCCTGACCTTCTCCCCCCAGTGTCAACATCCCCTGTCGCTTCGGCCCCTCCCCCAGCAAACCCCCACCCCCTCTCAGTGTCCAGCCCCGATCGCTAACCTCCCTCCCTCTTCCTCCGATCCCGACTGCAGACTGGCAGCAGGACCCCCTCCCCCAACCCTACTGATTGCTCCCCTAGAAATCCTGCCCCATCAGCCCCTCTCTCCCATTAGGCCCTGCCATCTTGGCAGTACCCATGCTCGGTTGGCAATGCCAGGATGCCCCCAGCAGTGCCGTTGCCCAAGTCTGTACTGCCAAGGTGGCAATGTCCAGGGGCCTGACTTTCCTGGGGGGGGGGCCTCACTTGCACCCCCCATTCATCTCAGCAAGATCAGGGTGAGTGGGGAGAAGTCTGGAGGTTTAAATCCTGGGCCTGCTTATAGGATTCCATAGGATGGGCGGCACGGTAACACAGTGGGTTAGCACTGCTGCTTCACAGCTCCAGGGACCCGGGTTCGATTCCCGGCCTCGGGTCACTGTCTGTGTGGAGTTTGCACATTCTCCTCGTGTCTGCGTGGGTTTCCTCCGGGTGCTCCGGTTTCCTCCCGCAGTCCAAAGATGTGCAGGTTAGGTTGATTGGCTAAGAAATTGCCCCTTAGTGTCCAGGGATGTGTAGGTTAGAGGGATTAGTGGGTATAATATGTAGGGATATGGGGATAGGGCCTGGGTGGGATTGTGTTCGGTGCAGACTCGATGGGCTGAAGGGCCTCTTTCTGCTCTGTAGGGATTCTATGATTCTATTCCAAATACATTTAAATGAGCTGCTGCATAATTTATTAAGGTTGGCGCTGATTTCCGGTGTGGAGCTGACGGGTGCTGGAAATCTGGCTCTGGGAGGCGTGCGGAGGTCTGGGTGCCCAGCGTGAATCAGCCACCCCTCTGTCTGTGGCCCACTGCACTGGGAAAGCAGTGCAGCAGGATGGGAGAATCACTCCGATTCTCTCCGATGCTGCCTGAGCTGCTGCAGAGTTCCGGAATGGATTATTTTCATTTCAGATTCCCAACATCCGTGAAATTTTGTAAATTTATTGGCTGTTATTTTTTTTCCATCTCTGAACAGTGAGGGGTTTAGGTGCTGACATCCCCAAAACTGATAACAAAGGGTTTGCCTGGTGTTGTGTTTCCGTGGTGCTGGTGATCAGAGGAGACTTGTTCAACTGGGCAGCAGGATTTTTGGTCGAGGAGTGATGTGGCGCGAGAGGCTCCGTATGTTCACCTCACTTCCAGAGTGCATGAAGTGACGTAAACTCTGGACCAGGTTTTCTCTGGTTGGTGGGGAGTCGTGGGGGGGTCTGTGGTTGGTGGTGGAGATTTTAGTAGGCAGTAGATGGTGAATAACAAGTTGGTGATCACATGAGCCGCAAACATTGACCACTGAGCCTATCTGTGTGTCAGCGATACATAGAATCGTAGAATCATCGAACCCTACGGTGTAGAAAGAGGCCCTTCGGCCCATCGAGTCTGCACCGAACACAATCCCACCCAGGCCCTTCCACCCCATATCCCTATATTTTCCCCCCTAATCCCTCTAACCTAAGCATCTCAGGACACTAAGGGGCAATTTTAGCACAGCCAATCAACCTAACCCGCACATCTTTGGCCTGTGGGAGGAAACCGGAGCACCCGGAGGAAACCCACGCAGACACAAGGAGAATGTGCAAACTCCACACAGAATGCCTGATTCAAGTGGAATCACAAACTAGGATGTCAACTATGTGGCAAATTATTCCCTCTAACTCTTCCAGGACACATGTCATTGTCTGCTGAGATATTCCAGATATGGAGATATGATAATAAAAGGTAATCTGCTAAAGCTGTATCTCCCAAATGATGTAATTAAAGTTGGAAGTAAATTAGATTATTCTTCTACGGGTAATTGCCAAAAGCCACAATTGGTGTCTATCATAATAAAATTAAACTCTTTCCAGCTTCGCCAGACTCTTATCCTCAGACAACATTGGATAAATTTCCCTTTCAATAGATTTATTACTCGTCCAATCTGAGCAGGCAATTCTCGCTGTTCTGGCCAGTTTTTATCCTTCAGCCAAAGTCACAAATTGCTTGTGTTTCCTGTGTATAAGTGGATGGTGGATTGGCTGGGAAGAGCTTTGGGACATCACACAGGCTGTGAACGGTGCACTGAAAATGGAAGGTTCGTTTTCTCCAGAATACCATAATCCCATGGAAAAATTCAGGAATGTTGAGTTTCTGTAACGAAGGTTATTGTGTCTGTTGGAAAACCTGGCACCTCACTGTTTTAAAATCCCACCTGGTTCCAGTATCTCTTTCCCCTTTGGTATGAATTTGTTTCTCTTCTGCCGTTTTGAAGTTAACACGTCGTCTGCTTTCTGTTACAACTTGCAGTTGGCCAAGGACTTGCTGAACCCGTCTCCTGAAGAAGAACGGAGGCGGCACAAGAAAAAACGCTTGGTGCAAAGCCCCAATTCTTATTTCATGGATGTAAAGTGCCCAGGTACAGTCCCCGTTCTCCCCGACAAGCTGTGATTATAACCCAGGAGTAGAAATCATTGTCTTCTCACTTTCCTGTCCCTCTCACCTTCTTCAATTCTGCTGATAATTTTACGTCTGCCTTATTTAATTTAATTATGAACCACTTTGTGTTTCTGGAACTTGCATCTGAACTGTCAACCCTCTAATTTAGAAGCACAAATTATGAAGCTACCAAACCCGTCTGCTGAAAGCATTTAGTGAGGCTAGTTCAGCAAAATAATTACAGCTGGGGCTCAAAGTTATTGAAATAACTTGATCAAATAAAAATGCGTTGCCATGGTTAACAACGTGGTCTTTTGATAAGACTTGTACACTAATGCTGTCAGGTGGAAACATTACCGTTGGCTGATATTGCTAGGGAACGAGGGGGACTCAGGACGCAGCCACTAGTTTGCAGCTGGAGATATCGAGGAGCAGGTTAGTCATGTACTTTGATCCAGCTACATCAGCAGGCAACCTAACAACTCCCAGCTCTTTGTTAAAAAGTGGAGTTACACGAGAACTGGCGATTCATTATGGTTGATCTGTATCGCAGATCTTTTATCCATCTCTGTTCCAGATTCCTTAATAACCTCATGGAAGAAATGAGCTGAAATTTTTCACTGCCAGCCCACTCTCTTCCTGCATCCACAGCCTCTTTGGGAAGAGAATTCCAAGATTCTCTCTGATATCAATCCTGGCATGAATTTTAATATTATACCTCCTTGTTCTTGACTCCTTCCTTCCGCTCACACCTCTTTATCATTTTAACCAAATTGATCAGATCATAGGATCCCTACAGTGCTGAAGAGGCCATCTAGTGCACCGACTGACAGAGTATCTTACCCAGGCCTCTCCCCCGCCTTGTTCCTGTAACCCCACACACTTGTCATGGCTAATCCATCTAACCTACAAACCTTGGGACACTAAGGGACAATTTAGCATGGCCAGTCCATCCAACCTGCACCTCTTTGGAGGAAACTGGAGCACCTGGAGGAAACCCACGCAGACATGGGGAGAACATACAAGCTCCACACAGACACTCATCCAAGGCCGGAACTGAACTGGGTGCCTTTGGCCCTGTGAGGCAGCAGTGCTAACCAGTGTGCCACCACAGCGCCCTTCAATCCTCAACCATCTAAATTCCAAAGAAGACAAGCTGATGCAATAGTGATCATTAGCTGTAAAGAGCCTGTTTACTTTGGACTTTCACCTTAAGTAAGATAAATGATGCATAAAAAGCTCAAACGTGTCATGTGTACTTGTGAATGTTAGTCAAACACTATTACAACAGAGCAATAACTAAGTCATTTTAAGTGATTAGTCAGACTCGTTTCTGGTTGAGCAAGCTCTCTCAGTGACCTGTAACTCCAGCCCTGACCCGAATTTTAATTGAAAACTGGATAAAAGACTCGTAGCACATGGCTGTGGTGGCTACAGGCTATCTGGGAACTCAACCAGGGAGTCAACAAGGTCACCCACTAAACCATTTCTGTTTGGTAGGTTCAATCCAGCTCTGTGATAGGAGGAAACCACAGTGTAAATGTTTAAACATTGCCCTTTGCCACCCCCTCTGCAAGATAGAACACAAATCCCCACACACAGCACGGTAGCACAGTGGGTTAGCACTGCTGCTTCACAGCTCCAGGGACCCGGGTTCGATTCTCGGCTCGGGTCACTGTCTGTGTGGAGTTTGCACATTCTCCTCGTGTCTGCGTGGGTTTCCTCCGGGTGCTCCGGTTTCCTCCCACCGTCCAAAGATGTGCGGGTTAGGTTGATCGACCATGCTAAAATTGCCCCTTAGTATCGTCCGAAGGGGCTAACCCGAAAGCTTGTGAATTTACTATCAAATAAATTGGTTGGACTTAAACCTGGTGTTGTCAGACTTTTTACTGTGTTTACCCCAGTCCAACGCCGGCATATCCACATCATAATGTTTTATGGCCATCCAGATTGCGGGAAACTGATTTAGGGACAATTTATTCCTGCCAATCAGCCTAACAGCACTTTAATATGAGTCAGAACCAATGGCCATTGTACATAAACTCAGGCAGTGATACTTCAAGTTAAAAAAAAGTAAATTTCACTTTAAAATCGAAACAACAAAAATATGATTTACACAACCACAAAGTACATTTTTAGTCTCTGATAGAAATGTGGCTGCACAGTTCCACAATACGCTGCTCTTTATTCACACAGACAAGGTCCGGGATCCTATCAGACAATAGCTGTTACCTTTGAGTTCATTGCTGTGGTAATCATTAACCAGAGACACGTCTCCCAACCCTCTCTCCATCAAGCCATGGTGGTGTATCTTTCTAGAATTCCTTTTGCAAATAACACCCCAATTCATAGATTTGGCCACTTTGGGAAGATACTAGCTGTTTAGTGTCTCCAAGATATTCACATAGATCTCCAACTTTTAGATCTTTTTAGCCTGTTTACGTAGTACATACAGCTAAAAAACTCTTTACCATACAACCATAGAACCGCCACAATACAGAAGGAGGTTATTTAGTGCAATGAGCCTGAACCAGTATCAATCCCACCAAGGCCCTATTCCCTTAACCCCACGTATTTACCCTGACACTATGGAGCAATTTAACATGGTCAATCAACCTAAGCCACATATCTTTCGACTGTGGGAGGAAACCAGAGCACCCAGAGGAAACCTGTGCAGGCACAGGGAAAATATGAAAACTCCACACAGTCATCCAAGGTTGGAATTGAACTTGGGTCTCAGGTGAGACCAAAACTCCAGAGTGATTTTTTTTCTATTTATTTTTCATGGGTTGTGGGCACTGCTGGCGAAACCGACACTTATTGCCCATCCCTCATAGCTCTTGACAAGATGGTGGTGAGCTGCTTTCTTGAGCAGACGCAATCCATGTGGTGTAGGTACACCTAGAACAAAGAACAAACAAAATTACAGCACAGACACAAACCCTTTAGCCCTCAGAGCCTGCACTGACCACACTGCTCCTCTGAACTAAAACCCCCGACCCTTCCCAGGGCCATATCCATCTATTCCCATCCTATTCATGTATTTGTCAAGACGCCCCTTAAAAGTCATTATTGTATCTCCTTCCCCCGGCAGTGAGTTCCAGGTACCCACTACCCTCTGTGTAAAAAAACTTGCCTCGTAGATCTTGGTTAAACCTTGCCCCTCGCACCTTAAACCTATGCTCCCTAGTAATTGACTCTTCCACCCTGGGAAAAAGCTTCTGACTATCCACTCTGTCCATGCCTCTCATAATCTTGTAGATTTCTATCAGGTCTCCCTTCAACCCCTGTCGCTCCACTGAGAACAAACCAAGTTTCTCCAACCTCTCCTCATAGCTAATGCCCTCCATACCAGGCGGCATCCTGGTAAATCTTTTCTGTACCCTCTCTAAAGCCTTCACATCCTTCTGGTAGTGTGGTGACCAGAATTGAACTCTATATTCCAAGTGCGGCCTAACTAAGGTTCTATAAAGCTGCAACATGACTTGTCAATTTTTAAACTCAGTGCCCTGGCCGATGGAGGCAAGCATGCCGTATGCCTTCTTGACTACCTTCTCCACCCGCATTGCCACTTTCAGTGACCTGTGTACCTGTACATCCAGATCCCTCTGCCTATCAATACTCTTAAGGGTTCTGCCATTTACTGTATATTTCCTATCTGTTTTAGACCTTCCAAAATTCATTACCTCACATTTGTCCGTATTAAACTGCATCTGCCATTTTTTCGCCCAAGTATCCAACTGGTCTATACCCTGCTCTGTCTTCTGATGGTCCTCATCGCTATCCACAAATCCACCAACCTTGGTGTCATCTGTAAACTTACTAATCAAACCAGTTACATTTTCCTCCAAATCATTTATATATATTACAAACAGTAAAGATCCCAGCACTGATCCCTGAGGAACATCACCTGCCACAGTCCTCCATTCAGAAATGTACCCTTCCACTGCTTCTATGACAACCAGAATTATAGATAATATTCTAAATGAGGCCTATCTAAGCTTCTGTATAGTTGCTGTATGACCTGCCAATTTTTATACACAGTGTTCCAACTGATGAAGGCGACCATGCTGTAGGATTTCTTGATCACCTTCTCCACCTGCATTGCCACTTCCAGTGATCTGTGGACATGTATGCCCAGATCCCTCTGCCTGTCAATACTCCTAAGGATTCTACCATTTACTGTATAATTCCTACTTGCATTGGACCTTCCAAAATGCATAACTCACGCTTGTTCGGATTAAACTCCATCTGACATTTCTCCACCCAAGTCTCCAACGGTCTGTACTTTGCAGAGAATTGTATCCCCTGACAATCCTCTTCACCATCCGCAACTCCACCAATTTTTGTGTCGTCTGCAAACTTACTAATCAGACCAGCTACAGTTTCCTCCAAATTATTTACATATATTATGAACAACAAAGGTCCCAGAACTGATCCCTGTGGAACACCGCTAGTCACAGCCTTCCATTCAGAAACACACCCCTCTACTGCTACCCTCTGTCTCCTATGGCCAATCCAGTTCTGTATCCGTCTTGCCAGCTCGCCTCTGATCCCGTGTGAATTCACCTTGCGTGCCAGTCTACCGCGATATACCTTGTCAAAGGCTTTACTGAAGTCCATGCATACAACATCCACGTCACGGTGGCACTGTGGCTGGCGCTGCTGCCTCACGGCGCCAGGGAATCGGGTTCGATTCTGGCCTTGTGCCACTGTCTGTATGGAGTTTGCACATTCTCCCCATATCCGCGTGCATTTCCTCTGGGTGCTCCGGTTCCCTCCCACACTCCAAAGATGGGTTAGACGGATTGGCCATGGTAAATGTGCGGGGTTATGGGATAGGTTGGAAGGGAGGGCCAGGGTGTGATGCTATTTCTGAGAGTTGGTACAGACTCAGTGGGCTGAATGGCTTTCTTTTGCACTGTAGAGATTCTTTGAGAGACAGAATTTATGCTCAGACATCTGGAGTGGGGTTTGAAAATGATGTTATCCACTGAGAGATGGCTGACACAGTGCGGGAATCACTCAGAGCTGGAAGGAATGTCTGTGTGGTCCTTTATCAGTAACACAGTGACAGCATTTGTGTGTTTCCTTTTCCAGGCTGCTACAAGATCACGACAGTGTTCAGCCATGCACAGACTGTTGTATTGTGTGTCGGCTGTTCCACGGTTCTGTGTCAGCCCACTGGGGGCAAGGCCAGGCTCACAGAAGGTAGGTGAAGAACATTTGGGTCATAGATGCTGCTCTTTTTCACATTAGAAGCCGCTGAGACTGATGGTTTGGTCAAAAAATATTTTTTGAGTAATTTGAAATAAAAATCAATTCCTGTTCACTTAGAAAGGACAGCAGGACTAGAGGGCACAGCCTCAAGATAAGGGGGGGACAGTTTAGATCGGAGTTGAGGAGGAACTTCTTCACTCAAAGGGTGGTGAATCTCTGGAATTCTCTCCCCGTTGAAGTGGTGGAGGCTACCTCGCTGAATATATTTAAGTCACAGGTAGATAGGTTTCTGATAGACAAGGGGAATTAAGGGTTATGGGGAGAAAGCGGGAAAGTGGAACTGATCCACTTCAGATCAGCCATGATCTTATTGAATGGCGGGGCAGGCTCGAAGGGCTAGATGGCCTACTCTTGCTCCTATTTCTTATGTTCTTATGTTCTGTAGCCTCTTTCATATGATAGAACCTCCCGGCGTGTTCCACACAAGTGTAAAAATGTGGTAGCAACCCTCAACTCATTAGAAGGGTGCTCCATCAGATATCCTGTCAACTCCAGGGCTACAAACCAAGTACTCAGAATGAAATTAGATGAGTTTCTTGATTTTTGGCCAGCGCAGACACAATGGGCAGAGTGGCCGCCTTCTGAGCCACTCATCTCTCTACGTTCTTGAAATATCTGAAAAAGCGGAATGTGCTGGGATTTGAGTGGTAAACGCGGGGTCACTTTTAACATTTAAGAAAAACTTAGACAGGTTCATGGATGAGAGGGGTGTGGAGGGATAGGGTCCAAGTGCAGGTCAGCGGGACAAGGCAAAAAATGGTTTAGCACAGAGAAGAAGGGCCAAAAGGCCTGTTTCTGAGCTGTAAATTTCTATGGTTCTATGGGGACTGTTTGTGAACTTCCCCTCTGGAGGGGCAGCATAGATACACTGGGCCAAGTGGCCACCATCAGGGCTGTAACAATTCTGTGACTGTATCCTAAATCAGAAAATGGGTGACTCTGAGGAGACGTCAAGACATTTGTCTTCAGAGCGTTAGATTTGGATTACGAAATGGTGGAGGTGGTGGGGAGGTGATGGTATGGTCACTAGACTAGTAATCCAGAGAGCCCAGCGTAATGCCTTGGAACCTGGGTTCAAATTCCACCATGGCAGCTGGAATTGAAAGTTAGTTTCGGAAATAAAATCATCGATTGTCATAAAAATGCCCCAATGTTCACTAACGTCCTTTAGGGAAGGAAATCTGCCATCCTTACCCCAGCCTGGCCTACATGTGACTCCAGAGCCCCAGCAATGTGGTTGAGTCTGAAATGACCTTGCCAAGTGTTCAGCTCTAGGACATTAGTAATGGGTAATAGATACCAGCCTGGCCAGCGACACCCACTGTCCAGGTATGAACTTTTTAAAGTGGGTGCAGTAAACTTCAATCTTTTCAGTTTGTTTCCCTGTTTGTTAAATAAGCAAAGAAATAGCCCAAATAACACAAATGTGGGGTTGGGTTACGATCAGATCAGTCACGATCTTACTGAACGGCAGAACAGACTTAAAGACCCGTATGGTCTCTTCTTACGAATTTGTGTGTACTCCATGCAGGAAATCTACTCTCCTCACCACTCATACCCACCTCATCTCCATAACCCAATGCTGACCTCATCTATGTGCTGACCCCAGTCTCTGTGACCCCCAAGTGACCCCAGTCCCAGTGATAAAGGGGGGCAGTTTAGATCAGAGTTGAGGAGGAACTTCTTCACTCAAAGGGTGGTGAATCTCTTGGATTCTCTGCCCGTTGAAGTGGTGGAGGCTACCTCGCTAAATATTTTTAAGTCACGGGTAGATAGGTTTTTGATAGGCAAGGGGATTAAGGGTTATGGGGAGAGGGCGGGAATGTGGAACTGAGCCACGACAGATCAGCCATGATCTTATTGAATGGCAGGGCAGGCTCGAGGGGCTGGATGGCCTACTCCTGCTCCTATTTCTTATGTTCTTATGACCCCAGGCTGACCCAGTCCCCATGTCCCTGAGCTGACCCCAGTCCCAGTGACCCCGAGCTGACCCCAGTCCTGATGACCCCGAGCTGACCCAGTCCGTGACCCTGAGCTGACCCCAGTCCCAGTGACCCTGAGCTGACCCCAGTCCCTGTGACCCCGAGCTGACCCCAGTCCCGGTGACCCCGAGCTGACCCAGTCCCAGTGACCCCAAGCTGACCCAGTCCCGGTGACCCCGAGCTGACCCAGTCCGTGACCCTGAGCTGACCCCAGTCCCAGTGACCCTGAGCTGACCCCAGTCCCTGTGACCCCAAGCTGACCCCAGTCCCGGTAACCCCGAGCTGACCCCAGTCCCGGTGACCCCGAGCTGACCCAGTCCGTGACCCTGAGCTGACCCCAGTCCCTGTGACCCTGAGCTGACCCCAGTCCCTGTGACCCTGAGCTGACCCCAGTCCCTGTGACCCCGAGCTGACCCCAGTCCCGGTGACCCGAAGCTGACCCAGTCCCAGTGACCCGAAGCTGACCCAGTCCAGTGACCCTGAGCTGACCCAGTCCGTGACCCTGAGCTGACCCTAGTCCCTGTGACCCCGAGCTGACCCAGTCCGTGACCCTGAGCTGACCCCAGTCCCTGTGACCCTGAGCTGACCCCAGTCCCTGTGACCCTGAGCTGACCCCAGTCCCTGTGACCCCGAGCTGACCCCAGTCCCAGTGACCCGAAGCTGACCCAGTCCCAGTGACCCCGAGCTGACCCAGTCCGTGACCCTGAGCTGACCCCAGTCCCAGTGACCCTGAGCTGACCCCAGTCCCTGTGACCCCGAGCTGACCCCAGTCCCGGTGACCCCGAGCTGACCCAGTCCGTGACCCTGAGCTGACCCCAGTCCCTGTGACCCCGAACTGACCCCAGTCCCGGTGACCCCAAGCTGACCCAGTCCCAGTGACCCGAAGCTGACCCAGTCCCAGTGACCCGAAGCTGACCCAGTCCCTGTGACCCCGAGCTGACCCCAGTCCCGGTGACCCCAAGCTGACCCAGTCCCAGTGACCCCGAGCTGACCCAGTCCCTGTGACCCTGAGCTGACCCCAGTCCCAGTGACCCCAAGCTGACCCAGTCCCAGTGACCCCGAGCTGACCCAGTCCGTGACCCTGAGCTGACCCCAGTCCCTGTGACCCTGAGCTGACCCCAGTCCCTGTGACCCTGAGCTGACCCCAGTCCCTGTGACCCCGAGCTGACCCCAGTCCCGGTGACCCCAAGCTGACCCAGTCCCAGTGACCCCGAGCTGACCCCAGTCCCAGTGACCCGAATCTGACCCAGTCCCCGTGACCCCGAGCTGACCCCAGTCCCAGTGACCCGAAGCTGACCCCAGTCCCAGTGACCCTGAGCTGACCCCAGTCCCTGTGACCCCGAGCTGACCCCAGTCCCTGTGACCCTGAGCTGACCCCAGTCCCTGTGACCCCGAGCTGACCCCAGTCCCGGTGACCCCAAGCTGACCCAGTCCCAGTGACCCGAAGCTGACCCAGTCCCAGTGACCCGAAGCTGACCCAGTCCCAGTGACCCCAAGCTGACCCAGTCCGTGACCCTGAGCTGACCCCAGCCCCTGTGACCCCGAGCTGACCCCAGTCCCGGTGACCCCAAGCTGACCCAGTCCCGGTGACCCCGAGCTGACCCAGTCCGTGACCCCGAGCTGACCCAGTCCCAGTGACCCCGAGCTGACCCAGTCTGTGACCCCAAGCTGACCCCAGTCCCAGTGACCCCGAGCTGACCCCAGTCCCGGTGACTCCGAGCTGACCCCAGTCCCGGTGACCCCGAGCTGACCCCAGTCCCGGTGACTCCGAGCTGACCCCAGTCCCGGTGACCCCGAGCTGACCCCAGTCCCGGTGACCCCGAGCTGACCCAGTCCGTGACCCCGAGCTGACCCAGTCCCAATGACCCTGAGCTGACCCCAGTCCCGGTGACCCTGAGCTGACCCCAGTCCTGGTGACTCCGAGCTGACCCCAGTCCCGGTGACCCCGAGCTGACCCCAGTCCCGGTGACCCCGAGCTAACCCCAGTCCCTGTGACCCTGAGGTGACCCCAGTCCCTGTGACCCTGAGCTGACCCCAGTCCCTGTGACCCCGAGCTGACCCCAGTCCCGGTGACCCCGAGCTGACCCAGTCCGTGACCCTGAGCTGACCCCAGTCCCTGTGACCCTGAGCTGACCCCAGTCCCTGTGACCCTGAGCTGACCCCAGTCCCTGTGACCCCGAGCTGACCCCAGTCCCGGTGAATCCGAGCTGACCCAGTCCGTGACCCTGAGCTGACCCCAGTCCCTGTGACCCTGAGCTGACCCCAGTCCCTGTGACCCTGAGCTGACCCCAGTCCCTGTGACCCCGAGCTGACCCCAGTCCCGGTGACCCCAAGCTGACCCAGTCCCAGTGACCCCGAGCTGACCCCAGTCCCAGTGACCCGAATCTGACCCAGTCCCAGTGACCCCGAGCTGACCCCAGTCCCAGTGACCCGAAGCTGACCCCAGTCCCAGTGACCCTGAGCTGACCCCAGTCCCTGTGACCCCGAGCTGACCCCAGTCCCTGTGACCCCAAGCTGACCCAGTCCCAGTGACCCGAAGCTGACCCAGCCCCAGTGACCCCGAGCTGACCCAGTCCGTGACCCCGAGCTGACCCAGTCCCAATGACCCTGAGCTGACCCCAGTCCCGGTGACCCTGAGCTGACCCCAGTCCTGGTGACTCCGAGCTGACCCCAGTCCCGGTGACCCCGAGCTGACCCCAGTCCCGGTGACCCCGAGCTAACCCCAGTCCCTGTGACCCTGAGCTGACCCCAGTCCCTGTGACCCTGAGCTGACCCCAGTCCCTGTGACCCCGAGCTGACCCCAGTCCCGGTGATCCCAAGCTGACCCAGTCCCAGTGACCCCGAGCTGACCCAGTCCCGGTGACCCCGAGCTGACCCAGTCTGTGACCCCAAGCTGACCCCAGTCCCGGTGATCCCGAGCTGACCCCAGTCCCGGTGATCCCGAGCTGACCCCAGTCCCGGTGACTCCGAGCTGACCCCAGTCCCGGTGACCCCGAGCTGACCCCAGTCCCGGTGACTCCGAACTGACCCAGTCTGTGACTCTGGGCTGATCCAGTCCCGGTGAGCCCCGGGCTGACTCTGTCCGTGACCTTGAGCTGACCCCAGTCCGTGAGCCTGAGCTGACCCCAGTCCGTGACCTTGAGCTGACCCCAGTCCGTGACCTTGAGCTGACCCCAGTCCGTGACCTCGAGCTGACCCCAGTCTGTGACCTCGAGCTGACCCCAGTCTGTGACCTCGAGCGAACTCAGTCCGTGACCTCGAGCTGACCAGTCCATAACCTCGAGCTGACCCCAGTCCGTGACCTCGAGCGAACCCAGTCTGTGACCTCGAGCTGACCCCAGTCCGTGACCTCGAGCGAACCCAGTCCGTGACCTCGAGCTGACCCAGTCCCAGTGACCCTGAGCTGACCAGTCCATGACCTCGAGCTGACCCAGCCCTAGTGACCCCAAGCTGACCCAGCCCCAGTGACCCCGAGCTGACCCAGTCCCAGTGACCCCGAGCTGACCCAGTCCCAATGACCCCCGAGCTGACCCAGTCCCAGTGACCCCGAGCTGACCCAGTCCCAATGACCCCCGAGCTGACCCAGTCCCAATGACCCCCGAGCTGACCCAGTCCCAATGACCCCCGAGCTGACCCAGTCCCAGTGACCCCGAGCTGACCCAGTCCCAATGACCCCCGAGCTGACCCAGTCCCAATGACCCCCGAGCTGACCCAGTCCCAATGACCCCCGAGCTGACCCAGTCCCAATGACCCCCGAGCTGACCCAGTCCCAATGACCCCTGAGCTGACCCCAGTCCCAGTGACCCCTGAGCTGACCCCAGTCCCAGTGACCCCGAGCTGACCCAGTCCCAATGACCCCTGAGCTGACCCAGTCCCAATGACCCCTGAGCTGACCCCAGTCCCAGTGACCCCTGAGCTGACCCCAGTCCCAGTGACCCCGAGCTGACTCAGTCCCAGTGACCCCCGAACTGACCCTAGTCACGGTGACCCCGGGCTGACTCTGTCCGTGAGCCTGAGCTGACCGATACCTGGCAGTATTTGTGTGCTGCAGTGTTGTTCTCTGTGTTGGTGAAAGTTAATGATAGAAGATTGCAAATACAGTGAGTGAGGCTCTATGTGAGTGAGGATATGAGAGAGTGCGTGGGTAATGGAACAGTTGAGTTTACAATTATGACTAAACTGACTGACGGTCTCGGCACGTAGAAAGCACGATCAAATCTTTCACCCGTGAGGGGCAGATGTTGTGGGATTCCAGAAAACAACAAAATCAAATGGAGCAAAAAATTTGCCCAAATCATTTTGGTGCAAGGATTGTGTAATCAGCTTCCCAATCCAACAGAACCATGGACCATCCAACATATTTCATGGCTCACTTGTCTTACTTCTGAGCTTCTCGGGATTCTGTGAATGTTTGTATAAGTTTTGCATGTTTATTGATGTCTTTTAATCCACAGATGATTCGGTTCGCCTTGTTGTCCAACGAGGGGCATACACGCGATGGGTCGTACGAGGGCTACTCTTGGATATTCGAGAGAGTAGCCTAGTACTTCATGTCGTTAGCGTGTGCCTAAACTGGACCAGATACTGGGCAAGACGACAGCTCAGTGACTATCACTGATTGCTGTGCAGACACATGGATTTGGGTCGGTGTCTGTGGGAGTTTGCGCATTCTCCCCATGCTTGCGTGGGTTTTCTCCGGGTGCTCCGGTTTCCTCCCACACCCCAAAAACGTGCTTTTAGGCTGATTGGTGTTAACAAATTGTCCCTAAATTAGTCTCCCCTCAATCTGGTTATGGTTCCTTTATTGTGGAGTCCAATAAGCATAGACAAAGGTCACAGGGAGAAGAGGGCACTCACAATGTTGAAGTGGTGGCGTGGGCTCGTTGGGCCGAAGGGCCTGTTTCCCGTGCTGTGTTGTTCTTTATTCTTTGTAGAACAGAAACAGGCCAATCGGCCCGAGTTGTCTGTATTTTGTAACGAATCTCTTTTCTCTTTGCTCTAGGTTGCTCATTCCGGAGAAAGCAACACTAAACAGAATCAGTCGGAGGCTCTGGGTTCATCACTGCCTTGTCTTCCAGTGACCACAGTTCCTGGGATACAGACCCTGTCATTTCATTGAATGCAGTTAATGTGATTGTATACATAGCCCCTGATTCAGATGGGTATTTACAGTGTTTAACTGTTGTGAATCCACATTGTCTAATTAATAAAACCAGACTGTGTTCACAGTCCAAACTGTGAGGCAAAAATCATCACTCTCCACAGTTCTTATGTTTTCCACTCAAAGCTTGAATTTGACTCATTGCTGTTTCCCTGGGGATATCGGGAGCTCTGACCAGACTGGTGTCTTGGAGATAATAGCCCAATCCTTAGCTCCTCTTTTCAAACGTGGATGGCACTGTGGCACAGTGTTCAACACTGCTGCTTCGCAGCACCAAAGCCCGGGTTCGATTCCGGCCTCAGGTCACTGCGTGCTATTTGCACATTCTCCCTGTGTCTGTGTGGGTTTCCTCTGGGTGCTCCGGTTTCATCCCACAGCCCAAAGATGTGTAGGTTAGGCGGATTGGCCACGCTAAATTGACCCTAATGTCAGGGGGATTAGCAGAGTAAATGTGCGGGGTTACGGGAATAAGGCCTGGGTGGGATTGTGGTCAGTGCAGACTCGATGGGCCGAATGGCCACCTTCTGTACTGTAATGGATTCTGTAAATCAGTTTGGTACAGCTAGGTGGCCACTTTAGGAAACAGTTCAGAGACATGACATCGGGATCATGTTTATCTGTAAGGACATCAAGTTCCTCTTCCTGAAAAATATCAGTGAATCCAACTACCATAGAACGATAGAAACCCTACAGTACAGAAAGAGGCCCTTCGGCCCATCGAGTCTGCACTGACCACAATCCCACCCAGGCCCTACCCCCATATCCTTACATATTATACCCACTAATCCCTCTAACCTAAGCATCCCAGGACACTAAGGGGCAATTTCTTAGCACGGCCAATCAACCTAACCCGCACATCTTTGGACTGTGGGAGGAAACCACAGCACCCAGAGGAAACCCATGCAGACATGAGGAGAATGTGCAAACTCCACACAGACGGTGACCCGAGCCGGGAATCGAATCCAGGACCCTGGAGCTGTGAGGCAGCAGTGCTAACCCACTGTGCTACCGTGCCGCCCCATTAGGTTTTTATAACATGACAAAAACAGAAAATGCTGGAAAATCTCAGCAGGTCGAGCAGCATCTGTGGAGAGAGAATAGAGCCAGTGTTTTGGATCTGTATGACCTTTCGTCAGAGCTGGATAATACATCAATAGCTCATGATCATTTTTAGACAGATGCTCCAACTGCAGTGCCATTTTCTAATGCTATAGCAGGATTTGAACCCACAGATTATAACAAATTGAGATTTCAGGGGTACTAGGCTAGTGAAATAACATTAGGTTTCCATAGCTAGAATGCAATGCTGTGTGCTTTCCAGGCTATGTTGGAACAAAGCTTTGAACAAGGTGAAATTTCACCTTAAAATAAAAGGCGATAAGGCTACAGGGATAGAGTGGGGAAATGAGACTGGTTAGATTGTTGTAAAGAAAGCTGGTACAGATTTGACCAGCCAAAGGGCCTCCTGCACTGTAAAGAGTTTAATTTTTTCACAGAATGTGGGTATCACTGACTCAGCTAACATTTGTTGACCCCATTCCTAATTGCCCCCAAGAAGGTGATGGTTAGCTGCCTTCTTGAACCAGTGCAATCCATGAGGGTGGCACAGTGGTCAGCACTGCTGCCTCACATTGCCAGGGACCAACGTCCAATTCCGGCTTTGGGTGACTGTGTGGAGTTTGCACCTTCTCCCTTGTTTGCACCTGCTCCAGTTTCCTCTCACACTCCAAAGTGCAGGTTAGGTGGATTGGCTATGCCAAGTTGCCCCTCAATGTCAGGGGGATTAATGTGGGGTTACGGGGATAGGGTCTGGGTGGGATTGTGGTCGGTGCAGACTCAATGGGCCGAATGACTTCCTTCTGCACTGCAGGGATTCTGTGATTCTGTGTGGTTCAGGTACAGCCACAGTGCTGTTAGGGAGGGCATTCCAGGATTATGACACAGTGATAGTGAAAAAATGGTATATTGCCAAGTAAGTCTCACAACACCAGGTTAAAGTCCAACAGGTTTATTTGGTAGCACAAGCCACTAGCTTTCAGAGCGCTGCTCCTTCATCAGGTGAGTGGGAGTTCTGTTCACAAACAGGGTATATAAAGACACAAACTCAATTTACAAAATAATGGTTGGAATGCGAGTCTTTACAGGTAATCAAATCTTAAAGGTACAGACAATGTGAGTGGAGAGAGGGTTAAGCACAGGTTAAAGAGATGTGTATTGTCTCCAGACAGGACAGTAAGTGAGATTTTGCAAACCCAGGCAAGTCACGGGGGTTACAGATAGTGCGACATGAACCCAAGTTCCCTGTTGAGACCGTCCTCATGTGTGCGGAACTTGGCTATCAGTCTCTGCTCAGCGACTCTGCGCTGTCGTGTGTCGTGAAGGCCGCCTTGGAGAATGCCTACCCGAAGATCAGAGGCCAAATGCCCGTGACCACTGATGTGTTCGCCAACAGGAAGGGAACACTCTTGCCTGGTGATTGTCGAGTGATGTTCATTCATCTGTTGTCGTAGTGTCTGCATGGTCTCCCCAATGTACCATGCTTCGGGACATCCTTTCCTGCAGCGTATCAGGTAGACAACGTTGGCCAAGTTGCAAGAGTATTTACCGTGTACCTGGTGGATGGTGTTCTCACGTGAGATGATGGTATCCATGTCAATGATCCGGCATGTCTTGCAGAGGTTGCTGTGGCAGGGTTGTGTGGTATTGTGGTCACTGTTCTCCTGAAGGCTGGGTAGTTTGCTGCGGACAATGGTCTGTTTGAGGTTGTGTGGTTGTCTGAAGGCAAGAAGTGGGGGTGTGGGGATAGCCCTGGTGAGATGTTCATCTTCATCAATGATATGTTGAAGACTCCGGAGAAGATGTTGTAGCTTCTCCGCTCCAGGGAAGTACTGGACGACGAAGGGTACTCTGTCCACCGTGATTGTCACAAGACATGGTGGACAGCAAACATGGGACACCGCAAACAGAGTGCCCTTTGTCGTCCGGTACTTCCCGACAATCATCAGGCAAGACTGTTCTCTTCCTGTTGGCGAACACATCAGTGGTCACGGGCATTCGGCCTCTGATCTTCAGGTAAGCGTTCTCCAAGGCAGCCTTCACGACACACGACAGCGCAGAGTCGCTGAGCAGAGACTGATAGTTAAGTTCAGTATTCATGAGGACGGTCTCAACAGGGATCTTGGGTTCATGTCACACTATCTGTAACCCCCGTGACTTGCCTGGGTTTGCAAAATCTCACTTACTGTCCTGTCTGGAGACAATACACATCTCTTTAACCTGTGCTTAACCCTCTCTCCACTCACATTGCCTTTAAGACTTGATTACCCGTAAAAACTCGCATTCCAACCATTATTTTGTAAACTGAGTTTGCGTCATTTTTGCCCTGTTTGTGAACACAACTCCCACTCACCTGATGAAGGGGCAGCGCTCCGAAAGCTAGTGGTTTTTGCTACCAAATAAACCTGTTGGACTTTAACTTGGTGTAGTGAGACTTCTTACCTTGTTTATCCCAGTCCAACGCCAACATCTCCGCATCATGATACATTTCCGAGATAGGATTGTGAGTGAATTGGAGGGGAACTTACGGATGGCTTTCCAATATATCTGCTGTCCTTGTCTTCCCGGTTGGTAGAGGCTGTGGGTTTGGAAGTTGCTGTCGAAGGAACCTTGGTGAGTTGCTGTCACTGTGGATGGACTCCAATCACACTGTGCATAATCAATAGTTCCCTGAGGCTTTGCTTTGAAAGATTGGCAATCTATTGTCTGCAGGAGACGTGGCTGGACTTTAAGATCTACAGATCCTCTTGTACAGAGTTTGCTGGGCCATTCAGGGACGGCTAAGAACCAACCACAATGTTGTGGATCTGAAGTCATACAGAAGGACACTTTCTTCCCTAAGGGACATTCGGAATGAGATGGGTTTTTACAGTAAGCGCTGCTTCATATTACTGAGTAAGAAGTCTGACAACACCAGGTTTTAGTCCAACATGACGAAGAGGGAGTCCCCTCGAAAGCTTGTGAGTTTACTATCAAATAAATCGGTTGGACTAAAACCTGGTGTTGTCAGACTTTTTACTGTGTTTACCCCAGTCCAACGCCGGCATCTCCACATCATATTACTGAGACCAGCAGAGGGCAGCAGAGGCCAAGCTGATTGGCTGTTGGGGTGAAAAACTGCATCTTTGGAGACATGGAGTTGAGAAAGTTTGCGAAGGGACTTTGACAAAGTCTGTGAGCAGTTCAACCTTCTGGAAAATTATTTTCTTTTGAGACTTTGAAAATCAAAAGAAGTGTTGGGCCTCAGTAAAAGAAATTAGAAATCATTAGATGCCAGTTTGTGTCTAATGTACAGTATTACACCACTGAGATCTTTGGGGACATTAGCAGAACTAATCTATAATTGTATTGATGAAATTGAGCTCGGATTTGCAATCAAAGCAGGAACGATTAAAGGAGGTTTTCCAAAGCAAGGAACAGCAGAGAAAACATCCTTTCTGGTTGTATCACAGCTCATGGCTCCTGTTCTGACCAAGACTGAAATAATCTACAAAGGATTGTGAACGATGCCCAGTCCATCACACAAACCAGCCTCCCATCCACTGACTCTGTCTACACTTCCTGCTGCCTCAGAAAAGCAGCCAGCTTAATTAAGGACCCCACACACCCCTGACATTCTCTCTTCCACCTTCTTTTGTCAGGAAAAAATATACAAAAGTCTGAGATCATGTACCAACCGACTCAAGAACAGCTTCTTCCCTGATGCCATCAGACTTTTGAGTGGGCCTACCTCACATTAAGTTAATCTTTCTCTACATCCTAGCTATGATTGTAACACTACATTCTGCGCTCTCTTGTTTCCTTCTCTCTGAATGGTATGCTTTGTCTGTATAGCATGCAAGAAACAATACTTTTCACTGTATGCTAATACATGTGACAATAATAAATCAAATCAGATGAACCCAGTCTTGCATGTTGCTGGTTCATTTTCCTTTAAGTGGAGGTGTGACAATACTGTGCCTTTAAGAAATGCATTTGGCTAACTTCATAACATTCCTTGGAGTTTTTGATCTGGTCCCAAACATGGGACAGTCACTGATGAAGCAGCTGAAGATAACCTGACCAATAACACTGTCCTGAGATGTCCTGGGACTGGACTGATTTTGGCCTCCAACAGCCACAACCGTCATCTTTCGGGTTGGATATGATCCCAACCAGTGGGAAGATCTATCAGGTGTCCATTGGGTCCAGTTTTGCTAAGATTCTCTGATGCCAGAATGTGTCAGATGTTGCCTTGATGTCAAGGGCAATACTTTCAACACTCACCTCCAGAATTCAGTTATTTTGTCCTTGTTCATATCAAGGCTGTAATGAGGTCGGGGGCTGAGTGTCCCTCAGTGAGACTAAATAGACTAGATTAGGTCTGTACTCATTGGAGTTTAGAAGGATGAGGGGGGATCTTATAGAGACGTATAAGGTAATGAAAGGGATGGATAGGGTAGAGGTAGAGAGATTCTTCCCACTTAGAAAGGACAGTAGGACTAGGGGGCACAGCCTCAAGATAAGGGGGGGACAGTTTAGAACAGAGTTGAGGAGGAACTTCTTCACTCAAACGGTGGTGAATCTCTGGAATTCTCTGCCCGTTGAAGTGGTGGAGGCTACCTCGCTGAATATATTTAAGACGCGGGTTGATGGGTTTTTGGTAGGCAAGGGGATTAAGGGTTATGGGGAGAGGGCGGGAAAGTGGAACTGATCCACTTCAGATCAGCCATGATCTTATTGAATGGCGGGGCAGGCTCGAAGGGCCAGATGGCCGACTCCTGCTCCTATTTCTTATGTTCTCAGCAGAACCCAAACTGACCGTCTGTTTATTGCTGTATAAATGCCATTTGGCAGTTTTGTCAAGGACGCTATGATTGAGATACAGCAGTAATTGGCCAGATTGGATTTATTTTGCTTTATGTCAACAAAATGTAAGCGGACAATTTCCACACAACTGGATCAGGCAGGAGCGCTCCTCTTGGGAATTAAAATAGCTGGAAACTGATATCTGTGCTGATGTGAAACTCCAAAGGAGACTGAGATGGATCATCGCTCAACACTTCTGGCTGAAGCTGGTTGTAAATGCTCCAGCCTTGTCCTTTACACCAACACGCTGGGCTCCTCCATCATTGAGGATGAGGTTATTTATGGAATTTTCTCCTCCGGCTGTTTATTTCATGGAGCAGAACTACAAAGTCACATTCATTGGCTGTCGGATGACTTTGCTCTAATGCAGGCTGACTCCACTATTCCTCATGTATGTTGTCTTATGTTGAGCTTAGATGGTTGGCACCTCATTTTTAGGTCTTCCGACCAAAATTTCCTACACATCTCGTTGTATTCTGCTTGATTACGTCCTGGTGAAATGGTAGGCTGAGGGATATACTGCCTTGTGAGGTTACAGAATGTGGTCGAATACATTTCTGTTGATGCTGATGGCTCACAGTCCCTCAGGTTTGAGCTGTTAGATTTGCTCTGAATCTATCCTACTTAGCAGGTATTACTGACACACAAGAACATAAGAAATAGGAGCAGGAGTAGGCCATCTAGCCCTTCGAGCCTGCCCTGCCATTCAATAAGATCATGGCTGATCTGAAGTGGATCAGTTCCACTTTCCCGCTTTCTCCCCTTAATTCCCCTGTCTATCAGAAACCTATCTACCCGTGACTTCAATATATTCAGCGAGGCAGCCTCCACCACTTCAACGGGCAGAGAATTCCAGAGATTCACCACCCTTTGAGTGAAGAAGTTCCTCCTCAACTCCGTTCTAAACTGCACCCCCCCTTATCTTGAGACTGTGCCGTCTAGTCCTGCTGTCCTTTCTAAGCGGGAAGAATCTCTCTACCTCTACCCTATCCATCCCTTTCATTATCTTATACATCTCTATAAGATCCCCCCTCATCCTTCTAAACTCCAACGAGTACAGACCCAGTCTATTTAGTCTCTCTTCATAGTCCAACCCCCTCATCTCCAGTATCAGCCTAGTGAACCTCCTCTGCACTCCCTCCAAGGCCAATATATCCTTGCGCAAGTGCGGCGACCAAAACTGCACACAGTACTCCAGCTGCGTCCTCACCAGTGCCCTGTACAGTTGCAGCAAGACCTCCCTGCTTTTATATTCTATCCCCCTCGCTATAAAGGCCAGCATCCCATTCGCCTTCTTGATCACCTGCTGCACCTGCAGACTGGGTTTTTGCGACTCGTGCACAAGGACGCCCAGGTCCCTCTGCACCGTAGCATGCTGCAGCTTTTCGCTCTTTAAATAGTAATCCCTCCTACTATTATTTCTACCAAAGTGGATAGATAGTATCCTCAGCCTGAAGACTGATCTTTGACGCCAGGTGGGCTGTTTGGTGATTACTCTTACCAACACTGTCATGGACAGATTCTTCTGCATTTGGCAGGTTAGTGAGGAGGATTTTTGCCCCTTGATTTTTTCCTCTCAATACCCACTGCAGCCCCAGTCCAGCAGTGAAGTCCTTTAGCACCCGGCCAGCTTGGTCTGTGGTGGCGTTTTCGAGCCGCTCTTGGTGATGGACATCGGAGTTCCCCACCCAGAGTACATTCTGCGCCTTTGCCACCCTCTCAGTGCTCTCCCCAACTGATGTTCTAGAGGGTGGAGTACTGATTCATCAGCCGAGGGGCGATGGTACGTGGTAATCAGTAGGAGGTATCCTTGCCCATGTTTGAGCACACGTCATGAGACTTGAAGGGATCCAGAGCCAACTTTGAAGATTCCTAAGGCAAATCCTTGCCAACTCTAAGTTTGCCAGTCAGGCAGGACACACCCAGGAATGGTGGTGACAGAGGAGACTGGGAGGTAGGTTATTTGGTATAATTTGTTAAGTATGGCCAATCAGCTGTTGTTTAATTAGTCTGTGGGATCCTGCTATTCCTTTTTCAACAAGCTCCCTGCCTCAAGTAAGGAGGATTTTACAGGGTTGACTGGTTTGGTAATATAATCGTTTTAAAGCCGATTAAATTGAATATCTTAAATTAAAGAATTGGGCAGGGCAGATACAAAGACACAGGAACATGCCTGGGCCTGGTGCATCAATCACCCATCGAGGATTGTTGCACCCAGCAGGAGATCATTGAACCCCATTGAAATGCACCGGCCTATTGTTCGAAACCCAGATTGGACCAGACTCCCTGTGACCGCGAGCTCCTGCAGTTACCTTATCGTAAACAACATCATGGAGATGGACGCCGGAGGTGGAGGGGGAAGGGGTGGGCCCCGGCCTCCTGTCAGGCGGACGTCAAGAAACCCACTGGGTATTGCAACCCCCTCCTGGGACCTCATTGGTCGAAAGCCAGAGAAGTTTCTGGAAAGGCAGGCAGACGGCGGGGGATAAAGGGGCACATTTGAAACATACCAGCGAAGACTCAAAGAGGGAGACGACTTTGACCATCCGGTATACTGACCGGAGAAGGAAGGGGGAAGCTGCCATCGAGACTCACCTTCGTGACGATGGGTCAGAGGGACTCCGAGAATCAGGGCTGCAGTTTAACCAAACCATCGTTACAGAGAGGATACTTGAATCTGGGGTATCCTATTGTTCTTTGTGGGTAATTTAAGGGTTAGTAGGTATTAATAGTTATTAATAATAATTATATTATTATTATTAATAAGTTTAATGACTATCACTGATTGCTGTGCAGACACGTGGATTTGGGCCGGTGTCTGTGGGAGTTTGCGCATTCTCCCCGTGCTTGCGTGGGTTTTCTCCGGGTGCTCCGGTTTCCTCCCACACCCCAAAGATGTTCTGTTAGGCTGATTGGAGGTAATAAATTGTCCCTAAATTAGTTTCCCTCAATGCGGAATGCCATAAAAACAATAGATAAGGGTCATGGGTGGAGGGGGGGGAACTGGTAGTATTAAAATGGCGGCGAGGGCTCGTTGGGCCGAAGGGCCTGTTTCCTGGGCTGTTTTTGTTCTTTGAGTTAATAATAACTCATTAAACTTATTAATAAGTTTAAAGTTTAATTATTAATAAGATGGAACAAGGGCAAACACAAGTAAAGGTTTGTTAATAAACTTATTAACAAGAAGGAGGCTAAGAGAGGACCTTATTGAAACATATAAGATGATTAGAGGTTTAGATAGGGTGGACAGTGATAGCCTTTTTCCTCGGATGGAGAAAGCTAGCACGAGGGGGCATGGCTTTAAATTAAGGGGTGGTAGTTATAGGACGGATGTCAGGGGTAGGTTCTTTACCCAGAGGATGGTGAGGGATTGGAATGCCCTGCCTGCTGCAGTTGTAAATGCGCCTAGTTTGGGGGCGTTTAAGAGGTCCGTGGATAGGTTTATGGACGAAAAGGGATTGGTTTAGATTAGTGGGTCAGTGTTTTTTTTTTAAGAAAATCTGGTCGGCGCAACATCGTGGGCCGAAGGGCCTGTTCTGCGCTGTAATGTTCTATGTTATTCAACCTTTACTTGTGTTTGTCCTTTGTCCATCTTGCACCAGGGTAAAACTTTTAAGTAAACTGCTCGAAAGTATCTGAGAATTCCAGGTACAACACTGGGCTGGGTATTCTGTGGTTGTTTTTTGGTATCTAGGATTGGTATAAGGTGGCTCCCAATGAACTGAGAGCCTTGCCAGGCCATTTCAGAGCCAACCACATTGCTGTGGGTCTGGAGTCACATGTAGGCCAGACTGGGTAAGGACGGCAGATTTCCTTCCCTAAAGGACATTAGTGAAACAGGTGGTTTTTATAACAATCATTTCACAGTTAACATGACTGATATTTTTCCCCAGATTTTTAAAATGAATGTAAACTCTCCAAACTTTCCTAGTGGAATGTGAATCCCTTTCTCCGGAATATTAGCTCTGCCTCTGGATAAAGATTATTCAATGGCTTCTTTTAATGGGGTCCATGAATCCATCAATTCTATCCCGTTACAATCTGCTGCCAGCAACAAGAATGATGTGGAGATGCCAGCGTTGGACTGGGGTAAACACAGTAAGAAGTCTCACAACACCAGGTTAGAGTCCAACCGATTTATTTGATGATTATTTAAAAATTTATTTGAAAATAAATTGGTTGGACTTTAACCTGGTGTGAGACAAGAACAGCAGACCAAGAATCAAGTTCAAACCTCAATGCCCTGAACATCCTGAGATTGGGGTCACAGCTGTCAGTTCAAACTTCTAAAATCCAACCCAAATGGTGGGTTTAACCTCCTGATATAATTTGGTGTTTATAAAAGTGTTTAAAATATCCAGATTTAATGAGGGAAAGCATTTTAAACAGAAAATATCAAATCTTGCTTAGAATTGGAGAACTTGGAGCTAAATTGCCCATTAATGTTGGGGGATTAGCTAGAGTAAATGCAGAGGGTTACGGGGATAGGGCCTGGGAGGGATTGTGGGGAGTGCAGACACGATGGGTCAAATGGCCTCTTTCTGTACTGTAGGATTCGATGGAGTAAAAAAAAATCTTAAAATGCCTGCTCCTGATTGCTTCAAAATTCATCCACATCCATGATGCAGTAACCGAGGGGACAGCTCGTTAACTGAGGGAACAGGATAGAAACCATAGGGAAGGTATGGTAACCAATGGCACAGCACGAAGAACGATGGCTTAGCATGGTAACCAATGGCACAGCGCAGCATCAATGACATAGCATGGTAACTGATGGTACAGCGCAGTTATTGATGGGACGGCGGGGTAACCAAGGGGACAGTGCAGTAACCGAGGGTACAGTGTGGTAAGAGAGGGGATGGCAGAGCAACCAAGGGGATAGCGCAGTAACCAAGGGGATGGCGCAGTAACCAAGGGGACGGCACAGTAACCAAAGTGACAACGCAGTAACCAAGGGGATGACGCAGTCACCATGGGGATGGCACAATAACCAAGGGGACGGAGCAATAACCAAGGGGACAGCTCAGTAACCTAGGGGACAGCGTGACTACTGAAGGTAGTAATCGAAGGTAGAGGCACTAACTGAGTTAGGTTAAGACACGAGGTGACAAACAAATACCCAGTGTGTGGGTGTCATGGGCAAGATTGGCCTGAGTGAACTGAGTGTCTTACCAAACCATTTCAGAGGGTAACTATGAGTCACAGGCAGTCCAAACTAAATAAAGATCTGCAGATTCCCTTCCCAAAGTGGATCTGGTGTGTTTCTATAACAATCAACATAAACTCCATAGACTGGTTTTTAATTCCAGGTTTATTAATGAATTGAATTTAGTTATGATTGTGACCTTCGCCTGGGTCCCTGAATTACGGTGTCATACTGTACAAGACACTTTCCATTTAACAACAGTCGATAGGAAAAAGTTCAGAGCTTGGCTGAGCTGTGGAAGGAAGTGTTACTTCACACAGAAAAAAGTGAACAGATTCCCGGCTGGGAACGGGAGGTAACAGAGCAGAGAATGAGAAGTCACTACCCTGGAGCAGAGTGATTTTCCAGTGCCTGGGTTTAATGTTTGAAAAAATACACTTCACATTTTTTACAAAGATGTTGAAAAGTGGTAAAAAGTCATTTTTACATTTTATTTAGGAAAAGAGAAAACAGTGTTGTGTAAAATTCCTCAACCTGCTGGCGTAGAAATACAGTTTCAAATACAATTCTCACTGTTTGTTTACAGAGATGATTCTGAGACAAAAGAAAGTTGGAGGCTCGCCCCAGAATCTTCAGGCATTAAGGATTAATCTCCCCTACACCCTTGCCAGCTATTTGCAGAGGAAAAAGATCTTAAAAATCGTTTGCTCCGGTTTCCTCCCACAGTCCAAAGATGGGCGGGTTAGGTCGATTGACCGTGTTAAAAAAAATTGCCCCTTAGAGTCCTGAGATGTGTAGGTTAGAGGGATTAGCGGGTAGAATATGTAGGGATATGGGGGTAGGGTCTGGGTCGGTGTAGATTCAATGGGCCAAATGGCCTCCTCCTGCACTACAGGGTTTCTATGATTTGCGGATTTATTGGCGATTTGGGGGTTAAAAGGTTGGTAGGAGGTGAGCGATTGTGAAGTTAAGGAGTGAGTCCAGTAACGGGACAGAGTAGAGCAGCTGAGAGCAGGCCAATCCCAGCCGGAGGTAGACCTTTTCCCAGAGATTCGAAGCCTTATCTTGGTCAGTCAGCTGGCTTTGGGGAGGCAGGTTCAGAGGTAGAAAGGGAAGGTTTAGCTGACCTGATCTTGTCAAACTCTAAGGCGATTTTCAGTGCAGTGGAATTGAGGCCAACAGACTGCAAATTACAGAGAATAGCCACAACCACACCCCGGGGAGGGATCCCAGACCCTGCGGTTCCAGCGGGAGGGTCCTGGGGGTCTACGGGAAGGATCAGCAGGACACTGCTGGCCCCCACTGCCCCGCCCGTGTGGGTGAGGTAGTGACGTCGACGCCGGCACTGCCCACACTCCTGGCTTTGCTCCACAACGCCCCAGCCCATGGCGTACCTGCCCTCTCGATCCCAGCTCAATTCAGTTTTGTCCACGGGGTTCCAAATCATCCCCACGGTGGCTGGCCTGAGGTAGCCTGGCAGCAGAGTCCGGTGCCCGCCCTTCAGCCACTCAGCCTGGTAGCTGTACAACATGGCGTTGCCAAATCGTAAGAGATCACGCACCGTGGACAGGAATCCACCTCCAGCCCACTTGTAGGAGAGGTCTACGTACGGACAGTTCACCAGGTGGCCCTTCTTATTATAAGCGTAGTACCTATCACAAAACAGAAATGGATAAAGGTTCGATTATATCACTATTGTGGACCACTTATCCCCCTCCCTGGGCAGGGACAACTGCCATTTCGACAAACACCTCAACACATGGCGACGTTGGAAACGGCTGACTTTGATATGAATCTCAGCTTTGAGTCAGAAAATTGTGGGTTCAAGTCCCATCCAGAGACTTCAGCACAAAAACCCAGCCGGCACACCCCAGTGCAGTGGTGAGGGAGCGCCGCACTGTCAGAGGGTCAGTGCTGAGGGAGCGCCGCACTGTCAGAGGGTCAGTGCTGAGGGAGTGCCGCACTGTCAGAGGGTCAGTGCTGAGGGAGTGCCGCACTGTCAGAGGGTCAGTGCTGAGGGAGTGCCGCACTGTCAGAGGGTCAGTGCTGAGGGAGTGCCGCACTGTCAGAGGGTCAGTGCTGAGGGAGTGCCGCACTGTCAGAGGGTCAGTGCTGAGGGAGTGCCGCACTGTCAGAGGGTCAGTGCTGAGGGAGTGCCGCACTGTCAGAGGGTCAGTGCTGAGGGAGTGCCGCACTGTCAGAGGGTCAGTGCTGAGGGAGTGCCGCACTGTCAGAGGGTCAGTGCTGAGGGAGTGCCGCACTGTCAGAGGGTCAGTGCTGAGGGAATGCCGCACTGTCAGAGGGTCAGTGCTGAGGGAGTGCCGCACTGTCAGAGGGTCAGTGCTGAGGGAGTGCCGCACTGTCAGAGGGTCAGTACTGAGGGAGTGCCGCACTGTCAGAGAGTCAGTACTGAGGGAGTGTGGCACTGTCAGAGGGTCAGTGCTGAGGGAGCGCCGCACTGTCAGAGGGTCAGTGCTGAGGGAGTGCCGCACTGTCAGAGGGTCAGTGCTGAGGGAGTGCCGCACTGTCAGAGAGTCAGTACTGAGGGAGTGTGGCACTGTCAGAGGGTCAGTGCTGAGGGAGTGCCGCACTGTCAGAGGGTCAGTACTGAGGGAGTGCCGCACTGTCAGAGAGTCAGTACTGAGGGAGTGTGGCACTGTCAGAGGGTCAGTGCTGAGGGAGTGCCGCACTGTCAGAGGGTCAGTGCTGAGGGAGTGCCGCACTGTCAGAGGGTCAGTGCTGAGGGAGTGCCGCACTGTCAGAGAGTCAGTACTGAGGGAGTGTGGCACTGTCAGAGGGTCAGTGCTGAGGGAGTGCCGCACTGTTAGAGGGTCAGTGCTGAGGGAGCGCCGCACTGTCAGAGGGTCAGTGCTGAGGGAGCGCCGCACTGTCAGAGGGTCAGTGCTGAGGGAGTGCCGCACTGTCAGAGGGTCAGTGCTGAGGGAGTGCCGCACTGTCAGAGGGTCAGTGCTGAGGGAGCGCCGCACTGTCAGAGGGTCAGTACTGAGGGAGTGCCACACTGTCAGAGGGTCAGTACTGAGGGAGTGCCACACTGTCAGAGGGTCAGTGCTGAGGGAGTGCCACACTACCCTCCCCCAGCAGCCCCATTACAATTCAGGCGTAGCAGAGAAATAGACTAACGAGTCTGGACCAATGTTAAGCCTCCTCCCATTGCTCTTCATCTTATTTTATTGGAATGTGATTCCTTTCTCCTTCATGAAATTATCTCGCCTCCCCTTCAATGAATCTTCCTCTGCTTCAATTATTTATCCAAATTACTGCCAACAGTTTCACGTCCATCTCAACCATCCCCCGCAGCAAAACATTCAGGCTCCAGTAACACTCTGAAGACCTCTCTCCTAATCTCGCTCCTCAGTCCCCTGGTAATCATTTTAAACTGATGAACCCTCATCACTGTCTCCCCATCCAGATTCCCACTAAGCTTCTAAATAAGCTTAGTGACTGAGCCTCCTCCAGCCCCAGTGGAAATATTTGCTGCATTTTGAAACTCTCCGAAACTAAAGTTCACATTCTTGGCATCATCTTGACAAATCCAAAAAGTTGTTATGCTGTGAGAGTCAGCCCTGAGTGTGTATAAACAAAACGATAAAGATCAAATAGAAAATGTCAGTGCTGGGAAGGAGCTCCCACTTTGACTTTGTATTTGGGCCCTTTACAGAACTGAGCCACAGGCCACGTATGTTCTAGAACATAGAAACATAGAACATTCCAGCGCAGTACAGGCCCTCGATGTTGCGCCGACCAGTGGAACCAATCTAATGACCCTCTAAGCTAAACTATTCCAATGTTATCCATATGCCTATCCACTGACCATTTGAACGCCCTTAAAGTTGGCAAAGTTCTGGACCAACTGTGCAAAGTTCCAATTCTCCGCAACATGAATAATGTTTGAGGTTTGACTCTGCAACACGAGGGGGGGACACATGTCCAGAGGCAGTGTCCTGCAATAAAGCTGAGGTCAACGTAGCCCTTAATCGCAAGTTCCTGTATCGACTCCCCTTGTTAGCTCCCTCTGTAAAACATGTTTCTGATCAATCAGTAATGGTGAAGTCATCAGGAAATTGGAGCAAATGAGACCCCTAAATTGCAATAAACTCAGACTGTGCAGAATTGATTGTAATACTCAGTTCAAGAACACTTAGAATCATAGAACCCTACAGTGCAGGAAGAGGCCCTTCAGCCCATCGAGTCTGCACCGAACACAATCCCACCCAGGCCCTACCCCCATATTTTACCCACTAATCCCTCTAACCTACACATCCCTGGACACTAAGGGGCAATTTCTTAGCATGGCCAATCAACCTAACCTGCGCATCTTTGGACTGTGGGAGGAAACTGGAGTAAACCCGCACAGACACGAGGAGAATGTGCAAACTCCGCACAGACAGTGACCCGAGTCGGGAATCGAACCCAGGACGCTGGAGCTGTGAAGCAGCAGTGCTAACCCACTGTGCTACCGTGCCACCCAATGACTAAAACATTTTTCAGAATAAAGTATTTAAGAAAATAAAATATCATCCATTATGGGACGGCCCTCTGATTAATTATCTACCAGCTGAGTTATAGAGTGCAGGAAAACCATTCGGCCAATCGAGTCTGCGCCAGCAATAACTACACCACTAAAGTTGCGCTAATCCCATTTTCCAGTTCCCTTATCCTTGAACGATATTTAAGTGCTTATCCAAATACTTCTTAAGTGTAAGATTTCCACTATGATCCCAGGCAGTGCATTCCAGATTCCCACCATCCTCTGAGTGAACTTATTTTTCTCAAATCCCCTCTGAATCTCACGCCCCTCACCCTAAAACTCTGTCCCCTCATGAATGGCCCCCCCAACCAAGGGGAACAGCTGCCTAACACACAGAAACATAGGAAATATAAGCAGGAGTATTTGGGCATTCCAGCCTGTGATTCATTCATTGTGATCGTGGCTGATATCCAGCTCAATAGCCTGATCCTGTCTTCCCCCCTCATATCCTTCGATCCCCTTCACCCCAAGTGCTATATCTAACTGCCTCTTGAAAACTCAACAAGAGTTCATGCGCTTTGGAGGCACTTGCTGCACAAAGCCCTTCCAATCTTCTCACAATTCAATTAACAGCTTGTACCCAGTAAATCAAAATGAAAATATTGTTTAACGGCAATGCTGTTACCTTTTCCAGTGTAAATTTGAACTGGGAGTAGCAGACACCCTGGTCTCTGGTCAGCATCACCAGTCACAGTGAATCCCGAGAAATGTAAGTGGTAGAACTTAAGTGGTGGCACAGTGGGTTAGCACTGCTGCTTCACAGCTCCAGGGTCCTGGGTTCGATTCCCGGCTCGGGTCACTGTCTGTGTGGAGTTTGCACATTCTCCTCATGTCTGAGTGGGTTTCCTCCAGGTGCTCTGGTTTCCTCCCACAGTCCAAAGATGTGCGGGTTAGGTTGATTGGCTATGCTAAGAAATTGTCCTTTAGTGCCCTGGGTTGTGTAGGTTAGAGGGATTAGTGGGTATAATATGTAGGGATATTGGGGGGTAGGGCCTGGGTGGGATTGTGGTCAGTGTGGACTCGATGGGCCGAAGGGCCTCTTTCTGCACTGTAGGGTTCTATGTAACCCTTAAACACGAACGGCAGAATCTTTAAGTGTATTGAAGGATCTGGGCATACAGGTATACAGTTCACTGAAAGTGACAATGCAGGTGGAGAAGGTAGTCAGGAAAGTTTATGGCATGCTTGCCTTCATCAGCTGGGGCACTGAGTCTAAAAATTGGCAACTCATGTTGCAGCTTTATAGAACTTAGTCAGGCCATACTTGAAATATAGTGTTCAATACTGGTTACCACATTACCAGAAGGATGTGGAGGCTTTGGAGAGGCTATAGAAAAGATTTACCAGGATGTTGTCTGGTACGGAGGGCATTAGCTATGAGGAGAGGTTGGAGAAACTTGGTTTGTTCTCACTGGAATGATGGAGGTTGAGGGGAGACCCTGATAGAAATCTACACGATTATGAGGGGCACGGACAGAGTGGATAGTCAGAAGCTTTTTCCCAAGATGAAAGAGTCAATTACTAGGGAGCACAGGTTTAAAGTGTGAGGGGCAAAGTTTAAAGGTGATGTATGGGACAAGTTTTTTTACACAGAGGGTGGTGGGTGCCTGGAACTCGCTGCTGGGAGAGATGGTGGAAGCAGATACGATAGTGACTTTTAAGGGGCATCTTGATAAATGCAATGGGAATAGAGGGATACGGTCCCCAGAAGTATAGGGGGTTTTAGTTCAGATGGGCAGCATGGTCGGTACAGGCTCGGAGGGCCGAAGGGCCTGTTCCTGTGCTGTAATTTTCTTTGTTCTTTGCCACGTGAGAGGCAGCAACAATCTCAGCACAAATAAATTATGGTCCGAGAGATCCCAGCCCAATGTGTTCTCCCTAGAGAACTGACCAAAACGCTTCTGCTAAATAGCTGGAATAATGTTGGGGTTGGAAGTGTTACACAATCCATAGACAGCTGAGAACATAGAACACTGAACACTACAGCACAAACAGGCCCTTCGGCCCACAAGTTGCGCTGATCATATCCAACTAGAGGTGAGGCTATATTGGATTTGGTGCTGGGTAATGAGCCAGACCAGGTGCTAGACTTGGAAGTTGGTGTGCATTTTGGTGATAGTGACCACAATTCGGTTACGTTCACCTTAGTGATGGAAAGGGATAGGCATGAACCTCAGGTCAGTGGTTTTAGCTGGGGGAAGGGTAATTATGAGGCTATTAGGAGAGAATTAGGAAGCATAGGTTGGACTAGGAGATTACAGGGACTGGGAACGTCCGAAATGTGGAATTTTTTCAAGGAACAGCTACTGCGAGTCTGCAATAGGTATGTCCCTGTCAGGCAAGGAGGATTTGGTAGGCCCAGGGAACCGTGGTGTACTAAAAAAGTTGATTCGTTGGTTAGGAAGAAAAAGGAGGCTTATGTTCGGATGAGGCTTGAGGGCTCAGGTAGTGCATTAGAAAGCTTTAGATTGGCTAGAAGGGAGTTGAAGAGGGAGTTAAGAAGGGCTAAAAGAGGACATGAGATGACTTTGGCTGATAGGATTAAGGAGAATCCTAAGGCGTTCTATAGGTATGTCAAGAACAGAAGGTTGGTTAGGGCAAGATTAGGGCCAGTTATAGACAGTAGAGGGAAGTTGTGTGTGGAACCGAAAGAGATTGGAGAGGCATTGAACCAATATTTCTCTTCGGTGTTCACGCAGGGGGACATGAATGTAGCTGAGGAGGACACTGGGGTGCAGGGGTGTAAAATAGACAGTATTGCAGTTGATACCGGGGATGTGCTGGATATTCTAGAGGGCTTGAAAATAGATAAGTCCCCTGGTCCGGACGGGATTTACCCTAGGATTCTCTGGGAGGCAAGAGAGGTGATTGCAGAGCCTCTGGCTCTGATCTTCAGGTCATCGTTGGTCTCTGGTATAGTACCGGAAGATTGGAGGACAGCGAATGTTGTCCCATTGTTTAAGAAGGGGAACAGAGACTTCCCCGGGAATTATAGACCGGTGAGTCTTACTTCTGTTGTGGGCAAGGTTTTAGAAAGAATTATTAGGGATAGGATTTATAGTTATTTGGAGAGTAATGAATTGATTAGAGACAGTCAGCATGGTTTTGTAGCAGGTAGGTCGTGCCTTACTAACCTTATTGAGTTCTTTGAGAAAGTGACCAAAGAGGTGGATGGGGGTAAGGCAGTTGACGTGGTATATATGGATTTTAGTAAGGCGTTTGATAAGGTTCACCATGGTGGGCTTCTGCAGAAAATGCAGATGTATGGGATTGGGGGTAATCTAGGTACTTGGATCAGGAATTGGCTAGCAGATAGGAGACAGAGGGTGGTGGTTGATGGTAAATATTCATCATGGAGTTCAGTTACGAGTGGTGTGCCTCAGGGATCTGTTTTGGGGCCACTGCTGTTTGTAATTTTTATTAATGATCTGGATGAGGGTATAGTTGGGTGGATTAGTAAGTTTGCTGATGACACCAAAGTCGGTGGTGTGGTAGATTGTGAGGAAGGGTGTCATAGTTTGCAGGGTGACTTAGACAGGTTGCAGAGCTGGGCCGCGAGGTGGCGGATGGAGTTTAATGCGGAGAAGTGTGAGGTAATTCATTTCGGTAGGAGTAACAGATGTGTTGAGTATAGGGCTAACGGGAGGACTTTGAATAGTGTGGAGGAGCAGAGGGATCTAGGTGTGTGTGTACATAGATCCCTGAAAGTTGGGTATCAAGTAGATAAGGTTGTTAAGAAGGCATATGGTGTCTTGGCGTTTATTGGTAGGGGGATTGAATTTAGGAGTCGCAGCGTCATGTTGCAACTGTACACAACTCTGGTGCGGCCGCACTTGGAGTACTGTGTGCAGTTCTGGTCCCCACATTACAGGAAGGACGTGGAGGCTTTGGAGAGGGTGCAGAGGAGGTTTACCAGGATGTTGCCTGGTATGGAGGGGAGGTCCTATGAGGAGAGACTGAGGGATTTGGGGTTGTTTTTGCTGGAAAGAAGGCGGCTAAGAGGGGATCTTATTGAAACATATAAGATGATTAGAGGTTTAGATAGGGTGGATAGTGATAGTCTTTTTCCTTGGATGGAGAAAGCTAGCACGAGGGGGCATGGCTTTAAACTAAGGGGGGGTAGTTATAGGACGAATGTCAGGGGTAGGTTCTTTACCCAGAGGGTGGTGAGGGATTGGAATGCCCTGCCTGCTGCCGTTGTAAATGCGCCTAGTTTGGGGGCGTTTAAGAGATCTGTGGATAGGTTTATGGATGAAAAGGGATTGGTTTAGATTAGTGGGTCAGTGTTTTTTTTTAAAAAAAACTGGTCGGCGCAACATCGTGGGCCGAAGGGCCTGTTCTGCGCTGTAATGTTCTATGTTCTAATGTTCTATGTTCTATACCTACCAGGCCTATCTATAACCCTCAATCCCATTAAATCCCATGTACTCATCCAGAAGTCTCTTAAAAGGCCCCAGCGAGTTCGCCTCCACCACCACCGACGGCAGCCGATTCCACTCACTCACCACCCTCTGAGTGAAAAACTTACCCCTGACATCTCCTCTGTACCTGCTCCCCAGCACCTTAAACCTGTGTCCTCTCGTAGTGACCATTTCAGCCCTGGGAAATAGCCTCCGAGAATCCACCCTATCTATTCCTCTCAACATCTTATAAACCTCTGTCAGGTCGCCTCTCAACCTTCGTCTCTCCAGGGAGAAGAGTCCCAGCTCCCTCAACCTATCCTCATAAGGCATGCCTCCCAATCCAGGCAACATCCTTGTAAATCTCCTCTGCACCCTCTCAATAGCTTCTACATCCTTCCTGTAGTGAGGCGACCAGAACTGCGCACAGTACTCCAAGTGGGGTTTGACAAGGGTCTTATAAAGTTGCAGCATTATCTCCCGACTCCTAAACTCCTAAACCCTCGATTAATGAAGGCCAGTACACCATACGCCTTCTTGACCACATCCTCCACCTGCGAGGCCGATTTAAGAGTCCTATATATAAACCATGAGTAGCTAAATCAGTCTTGGAATCAGTAACAGTGACGTTTTTCTTCACCCTCACTTCACTGCTCCACTGAGCTATTTTCACACCATGAGCAGGGCAAGGACCCTGGTCCCAAATCATCTCCACCGCAGTCAGAATGAGACTCAAACCCCATTTTGTTGTCAGAAAGCTGATTCTCAACAGCTACTGACCAACCCTCGCTCGCCAAGTTGCTAAGGTAACATACACGGTTATGGGCCGGGGCATCGCAGTCTGGACAGTGATAGCAGGGGCTCAGAATTCTTTCCGTCACGTGATCATTAATCTCAATTACTCGTACGTTGGAAAGATTTACAAACTGCTACTCGATCTGTTTGGACACATTATGAATGTGCCTTCCTTGGCCATCGATTCCTGGAGTGGGTCTTGAACCGAGAGCTTGTGTCTCAGAGGCAGTGATGGTGCCCACTGTACCACAAGACCTTCACACATCCCATAACAGTCCTAAAACAGATTTACTTTAAGGTCAATTTATACGTCTGTGTGAAATTTCTCTCAGCATTGAAATGGCATTGTTTGTCACGTGACAAGAAAATGGAGGTGAGAGAAGGAAAGACACTTGACAAGTCTGGGATGTCCCAACAACAGCGACACCTTGTTATACAGCAACCTTAATGTAGAGGAATAACCCAAGATACTTCACAGGAGCAAACAAAATATGACACTGAACCATCTCAGGTCTGAGGGAAGCTGTTCCCCAGGTCGGAGGTGACAAACACAAGGGGTCACAAGTTCAAGGTGAGGGGGGCAAAGTTCAACACAGATGTCAGGGAGACGTATTTTACACAGAGGGTGGTGGGGGCCTGGAATGCACTGCCAAGCAAGGTGGTTGAGGCGGACACACTGGGATTGTTTAAGACTTATCCAGATAGCCACATGAACAGACTGGGAATAGAGGGATACAGAAGAATGGGCTAGTTGGGCGCGTGAGCGGTGCAGGCTTGGAGGGCCGAAGGGCCTGTTCCTGTGCTGTACTGTTCTTTGACACTAAAAGCTTGGTCATAGAGATAATGAGGATGTTAAAGGAGAAAGTTGAAGATGACAGGCGCAGTGGTTTACGAATAGAATTCCAGGACTAATGGCCTTAAAGACTGGTGGTCATTGGTGGGGCAATTAAAATCAGGGATGTTCACAAGAACACACAAGAAATAGAAACAGGCCTGGGTCACCAGGCCCTTCAAGCCTGCCCCACCAGTCAACACAATACGGCTGATCTACGCTGGCCTCCTTTTCTGTGCCATTTCCACCATCGTCCTTTATTCTTGAATCTGGCAAACATTTATCCCCCTCCACTTTAAATACTCCTAATGACTCACCCTCCACCACCTTTTGGGACAGAGAGTTCAAGAGACTCACCACACAGCGAGAAGAAATTTCTACGCATCTCAGTTTTAAACGCTGGCCCTTTATCTTGTAGCCATCACCCCTTGTTCAACACCCTCGCAGGAGTGGAAACATCTCAGCATCTACCCTCTCTAACTGACATGAAGATGAGTGGAAAAGCAAATTGTGCGGAGGGTGTGGAAAGTCTGCAGAGGGATCTGGATAGGCTGAGTGAGTGGGCGAGGACCTGGCAGATGGAGTACAATGTTAGCAAGTGTGAGGTTATCCACTTTGGTAGAAATAATAGTAGGAGAGATTGTTATCTAAAAGGTGAAAAGCTGCAGCATGTTACGGTGCAGAGGGACCTGGGGGTCCTTGTGCACAAGTCGCAAAAACCCAGCCTGCAGGTGCAGCAGGTGGTCAGGAAGGCGAATGGGATGCTGGCCTTTATAGCGAGGGGGATAGAATATAAAAGCAGGGAGGTCTTGCTGCAACTGTACAGGGTACTGGTGAGGCCGCAACTGGAGTACTGTGTGCAGTTTTGGTCCCCTTATTTGCGAAAGGATATATTGGCCTTGGAGGGAGTGCAGAGAAGGTTCACCAGGCTCATACCGGAGATGAGGGAGTTAGCTTATGAGGAGAGATTGAATAGACTGGGTCTGTACTGGTTAGAGTTTAGAAGGCTGAGGGGGGATCTTATAGAGACATATAAGATAATGAAGGGGATGGATAGAGCACAGGTAGAGAGATTCTTCCCGCTCAGAAAGGATAGCAGGACTAGAGGGCACAGCCTCAAGATAAGGGGGGCAGTTTAGAATGGAGTTGAGGAGGAACTTCTTCACTCAAAGGGTGGTGATTCTCTGGAATTCTCTGCCCGTTGAAGTGGTGGAGGCTACCTCGCTGAACATATTTAAGTCGCGGGTAGATAGGTTTCTGACAGACAAGGGAATTAAGGGTTATGGGGAGAAAGCGGGAAAGTGGAACTGATCCACTTCAGATCAGCCATGATCTTATTGAATGGCGGGGCAGGCTCGAAGGGCTAGATGGCCGACTCCTGCTCCTATTTCTTATGTTCTCAAGTGTCCCATGTCTTCTTAACTATCCAATTCACCTGCTCTGTCAACTTCAGGGTTCTGTGAATAATTACCCTAAGATCCTTCAATCTTCTGATCTGCCCAATGTCTTGCCATTCATTAAATACTCATCTTACTTCTTCTCACCTCGCACCTACCAGGGTTAAATATCATCTGCCCAGCCATCTAGATCTTCCTGTAACCTACGACCATCTTCTTCATTATTAACCACTCTACCAATCTTGGTGTCATCTGCAAACTTGCTTAACATTCCCCCCACATTTTTATCTACACCATTAATGCACATAATATATTGTAACCCAAAACTGCCACTGCATCTTGATAGTGAGGCTTCCCCCTAGAGAGTACAGGCAGTCATCTCACACACTTCTACCTTCTGAAGAGGACAGACTAATAGCTTTTGCTTCCCGCATACTGGAAAATCTAACTATGTCCAACTGGAGAAGGATTGAGTGTCATCTTTGGAAACTGGAAGTTCCATCAGTACCTGTATGAGCGACATTTCATCCTATTAATAGATCACAGACCACTGAGGACCTCTGGACCACACAAAGGGATAACTTCACGTTAGTCGATTGCAATGGTGATTCCTTATCTTGTCAGCACATTCATACGACATATAGTATCGACAGTCAGAGAGATACATTAATGCAGATGCATTATTGCGGTTGACCTTGCCAGCCGAACACATACCATCAAGCAGTATTCCCAACATTTTCTACATTTCCCAAATAGATAAGCACCAGTGACAGCATCCCAAGTCCAGCAACATACCAGGAATGCTCCTGCAATGGGGAAAGTGCTAGATATGGTGTTGAACGGGAGGATAGCAGGAATGCATCTGGATCTAAAACCATACATGGAACAGAAGCTAGAATTAACAGTGATTTGTGTTATGGGGAATTGGAGCAATAATCCCTCCAAATTTACGACGTAAACTATTGGAGCAGTTCCACAAAAGGCATCCTAGCATGGTGCGGATCAAAGAACTTGCTTGGAGTTACTTTTGATGGCCAGGTCTGGACATCCAAATAGAAGAAAAAGTGGGACAATGCCAGTCATGTAATCAGATGAGGAATGATGATGCACCCTTAGGAATGGCCCAAAATGCCATGGCAACGCCTACGTATCGATTTCACCAGTCCAGTGGAGGAATAAATGCTCTTGGTCATGGTCAACGCACACCCTGAGTGGCCGGGAATAGTCGCAATGAAATTCACCAACACGGAGAAAACCATTGAGAAACTGGAGGAGACTTTTGCCAGGTTTGACACGCTGGAACAAGTTGTCAGTGACAACAGGCCACGATTTACATTGCAAGAATTTGAAAATTTCCTCAAGGGGAATGGTATCATAGAAATCATAGAAACTCTACAGTACAGAAAGAGGCCATTCGGCCCATCGAGTCTGCACCGACCACAATCCCACCCAGGCCCTACCCCCATATCCCTACATATTTACCCACTAATCCCTCTAACCTACACATCTCAGGACACTAAGGGCATTTTTTTTTCCACATGGCCAATCAACCTAACCCGCACATCTTTGGACTGTGGGAGGAAACCGGAGCACCCGGAGGAAACCCACGCAGGCACGGGGAGAATGTGCAAACTCCACACAGACAGTGACCCGAGCTGGGAATCGAACCCAGTCCCTGGAGCTGTGAAGCAGCAGTGCTAACCCACTGTGCCACCCCAAAGTATCCAAAATATGAAATCAGCACCCTATCACCCAGTTACTAATGGGTTAGCTGAAAGATTGGTGCAATCCCTGAAACATGCACTGAAAATGTCTAAGACCAAGGATTGTTAATCCAATGTCTCAATGGTATTTTTTGGCATCCTACAGGAATACCGCACACGCAACCACACAGAGTTTGATCTGTTAACACCCCTAGAGACATCGGCGATAATAGAGTGTAACAGACAGTTACAAATAGCCAGGAGACTAGTGAGTGCCTAACAATGCTTGTTTCACCAAGGGGAGTGGGTGTTGGCACACAGCTATACCACCCAGCAGAAGTGGGTACCTGCAATTGCCTTGGCTCAGACTGGCCCCGTTTCATACACAATCCAAACCACCGATGAGCCAGTTTGGAGATGCCACGCTGACCAGGTGCTGCCTGTCCACAGTGGCTCGTCAGAACCATCACGGGACGAACCACCCTCTTTAGTTCACGTCGTTGGACCTGCTGCTACTGGAGTGGCAGACCAGTCCAAAGGGATGAGTGATTTTATCATCGCTGCCAATTCCCTTATTGGGGACGACTGAGTAATCCCTCCAAGGGAAGAAACGTGATGTGCCTGAGCGACAGACACAGCCAGAGAGGGTGCGATGGCCTCTTGATTGCCTCTCCTTTTGATTGTATTGCATTTAGTCCAATTGCATACCTTAACATGTACTCGGTTAGGTGGTGCTATGTATAAACCCCTCTGTCAGGGTTTAGAAATAAAGGGGGAGGGATGTTGTGTAGATGGGGAATTACTGTGTGGTGTGGCCCCTTTAAGGGGATGGTCATGTGATCACTCCATGACATCACTGAGCTCACCACAAGTACTTGGATGGACAGGGACTTATTAGGGAGAGTCAACATGGCTTTGTGTGTGGTAGGTCGTGTTTGACCAATCTATTAGAGTTTTTCGAGGTCACCAGGAAAGTGGATGAAGGGAAGGTGGTGGATGTTGTCTATATGGATTTCAGCAAGGCCTTTGACAAGGTTCCTCATGGGAGGTTAGTTAGGAAGGTTCAGTCGCTAGGTATAGATGGGGAGGGTGTAAATTGGATTAGACACTGGCTCAATGGAAGAAGCCAGAGAGTGGTAGTGGAGGATTGCTTCTCTGAGTGGAGGCCTGTGACTAGTGGAGTGCCACAGGGATCAGTGTTGGGTCCATTGTTGTTTGTCATCCATATCAATGATCTGGATGATAATGTGGTAAATTGGATCAGCAAATTTGCTGATGATACAAAGATTGGAGGTGTAGTGGACAGTGAGGAAGGTTTTCAAAGCTTGTAGAGGGATTTGGACCAACTAGAAAAATGGGCTGAAAAATGGCAGATGGAATTTAACGCAGACAAGTATGAGGTATTGCACTTTGGAAGGACAAACCAAGGTAGAACGTACAGGGTAAATAGTAGGACTCTGAAGAGTGCAGTTGAACAGAGGGATCTGGGAATACGGGTACAGAATTCCCTAAAAGTGGTGTCACAGGTGGATAGGGTCGTACAGAGTGCTTTTGGTACATTGGCCTTTATAAATCGGAGTATCGAGTATAAAAGTTGGAGTGTTATGGTGAGGTTATATAATAAGAAGTCTGACAACACCAGGTTTTAGTCCAACCAATTTATTTGATAATATACTCACAAGCTTTCGAGGGGACTGCCTCTTCGTCAGGTGAATGGAGAGTTCTGGCCTCAGACAGAGCATATAAAGCACAGACAGTTTAGAGATTACTGATTAAAATGCAAATCCTTACACCTAACCTGCTGTTCAAGACCTGAAGTGGCTGATAATGTGTGTGGAAGGAGCACTGATCACAGTTTAAAGAGATGTGTATTGTCTCCAGACAGTACAGTAAGTGAGGTTTTGCAAACCCAGGCAAGTCACGGGGGTTACAGATAGTGCGACATGAACCCAAGATCCCTGTTGAGACCGTCCTCATGTGTGCGGAACTTGGCTATCAGTCTCTGTTCAGCGACTCTGCGCTGTCGTGTGTTGTGAAGGCCACAACGATGGCATTGCTGCGACTGCCTCAGTACTCAATGCTGACAACTGCCAGTTTCCAGATGCAATTTTACAACTCATCCGCTTTATCCTGGACCACAATGTCTTCACCTTCAACAACCAGTTTTTCATCCAGACACATGGAACAGCCATGGGGACCAAATTTGCACCTCAATATGCCAACATCTTCATGCACAGGTTCGAACAAGACTTCTTCACTGCACAGAATCTTCAACCGATGCTGTACACTAGATACATCGATGACATTTTCTTCCTTTGGCCTCATGGTGAACAATCACTGAAACAACTATATGATGATATCAACAAATTCCACCCCACCATCAGACTCACCATGGACTATTCCCCAGAATCAGTTGCATTCTTGGACACACGCATCTCCATTAAGGACGGTCACCTCAGCACCTCACTGTACCGCAAGCCCACAGACAATCTCACAATGCTCCACTTCTCCAGTTTCCACCCTAAACATGTTAAAGAAGCTATTCCCTATGGACAAGCCCTCCGTATACACAGGATTTGCTCAGATGAGGAGGATCGTGACAGACACCTCCAGACCCTGAAAGATGCCCTCGTAAGAACAGGATATGGTGCTCGACTCATAGATCGGCAGTTCCGATGCGCCACAGCGAAAAACCGCACCGATCTCCTCAGAAGGCAAACACAGGACACAGTGGACAGAGTACCCTTCGTCGTCCAGTACTTCCCCGGAGCGGAGAAGCTACGACATCTTCTCCGGAGTCTTCAACATATCATTGATGAAGACGAACATCTCGCCAGGGCCATCCCAACACCCCCACTTCTTGCTTTCAGACAACCACACAACCTCAAACAGACCATTGTTCGCAGCAAACTACCCAGCCTTCAGGAGAACAGTGACCACAACACCACACAACCCTGTCACAGCAACCTCTGCAAGACATGCCGGATCATCGACACGGATACCATCATCACACGTGAGAATACCGTCCACCAGGTACATGGTAAATACTCTTGCAACTCGGCCAACATTGTCTACCTGATACGTTGCAAGAAAGGATGTCCCGAAGCATGGTACATTGGGGAGACCATGCAGACGCTACGACAACGGATGAATGAACATCGCTCGACAATCACCAGGCAAGACTGTTCCCTTCCTGTTGGCGAACACTTCAGTGGTCACGGGCATTCAGCCTCTGACCTTCGGGTAAACGTTCTCCAAGGCGGCCTTCACGACATACGACAGCGCAGAGTCGCTGAGCAGAGACTGATAGCCAAGTTCCGCACACATGAGGACGGTCTCAACAGGGATCTTGGGTTCATGTCGCACTATCTGTAACCCCCGTGACTTGCCTGGGTTTGCAAAACCTCACTTACTGTACTGTCTGGAGACAATACACATCTCTTTAAACTGTGATCAGTGCTCCTTCCACTCACATTATCAGCCACTTCAGGTCTTGAACAGCAGGTTAGGAGTAAGGATTCGCATTTTAATCAGTAATCTCTAAACTGTCTGTGCTTTATATGCTCTGTCTGAGGCCAGAACTCTCCATTCACCTGACGAAGAGGCAGTCCCCTCGAAAGCTTGTGAGTATATTATCAAATAAATAGGTTGGACTAAAACCTGGTGTTGTCAGACTTTTTACTGTGTGTACGCCAGTCCAACGCCGGCATACCCACATCGAGGTTATATAAGGCATTGGTGAGGCCGAATTTAGAGTATTGTGTACAATTTTGGTCACCTAGTTACAGGAAGGATGTAAATAAGGTTGAAAGAGCACAGAGAAGGTTCACAAGGATGTTGCTGGGACTTGAGAAGCTGAGTTACAGAGAGAGATTGAATAGGTTAGGACTTTATTCCCTGGAGCGTAGAAGAATGAGGGGAGATTTGATAGAGGTGTATAAGATTTTGATGGGTGTAGATAGAGTGAATGCAAGCAGGCTTTTTCCACTGAGGCTAGGGGAGAAAAAAACCAGAGGGCATGGGTTAAGGGTGAAAGGGGAAAAGTTTAAAGGGAATATTAGGGGGGGGATTCTTCACACAGAGAGTGGTGGAAGTGTGGAATGAGCTGCCGGATAAATGCGGGGTCACTTTTAACATTTAAGAAAAACTTGGACGGGTTCATGGATGAGAGGGGTGTGGAGGGATATGGTACAGGTGCAGGTCAGTGGGACTAGGCAGAAAATGGTTCGGCAACAGACAAGAAGGGCCAAAAGGCCTGTTTCTGAGCTGTAATTTTCTATGGTTCTCTGGTATTCTATGGTTCTAGGCTGTGGGCAGTTGGGGGTTGGGTTCGGTATTATTATTTAGGTATTAATGTTACGATTCATACCTAAAAATAAAAGCACGCGTGGACCTCCCGAATGGAACTGATCCCTGCACCCACACACCCACCCACAGACACTACAACACAGATGAGTTCACGTTGGGTGGGATATGGGAGAGCAGCCAAGAGTACATTGGAATAATCCAGTCTAATGGTAACAAAGGGAAGGATAAAGGGTTTTAGCAGTGGATGAACTGAGACACGGGGCAGATTCGGGCAACGTCACAGAGGTGAAATTAGGTGCACTTGTGCAAACTACAGAAACATCTCTCAATAATCAGCCCATAATTGACTAGTAATGATTTAGGCTGTTTCTCTATGGCAAGTGTTAGTATTGAGGCCTTAAAGAGACAGTCCACAGAAATGTACTTCTATCTTAGCAACGAAAATGAGAATGTTCCTAATTTGGGACCACTTGGGAGCAGTGCCTCGGGGGAATCAGTTCATTATCCTACACAACACTGAATCATTTTAAATAAGGTTCATTAGCATTGGGACGTCCCTGGTAAGGTAAATGGATATGGTATGATAATAACGTTTCTTCTCTTTTTCATTCACAGGTTTTAAGTCGGTCCGCCTTGTTGTCCAACGAGGGGCATACACGCGATGGGTCGTACTGGGGCTGCTCTTGGTTGTTCGAGATTGGCCTAGTGCTTCATGTCGTTAGTGTGTGCCTAAACTGGACCAGACACTGGGCAAGACGACAGCTCAGTGACTATCACTGATTGCTGTGCAGACACATGGATTTGGGCCGGTGTCCGTGGGAGTTTGCGCATTCTCCCCGTGCTTGCGTGGGTTTTCTCCGGGCGCTCCGGTTTCCTCCCACACCCCAAAGATGTGCTATTAGGCTGATTGGCAGGAATAAATTGTCCCTAAATTAGTTTCCCTCAATGTGGATGGCCATAAAACAATAGATAAGGGTCATGGGTGGAGGGGGGACTGGTGGTGTTAAGATGGCGGCACGGGCTCGTTGGGCCGAAGGGCCCGTTTCCCGGGCTGTTTTGTTCTTTGTTATTACAGCATTAGGGATCACGGTGGCACAGTGGTTAGCACTGCTGCCTCACAGCGCCAGGGTCCAGGTTCAATTCCAGCCTTGGGTCACTGTCTGTGCGGAGTTTGCACATTCTCCCCGTGTCTGCGTGGGTTTCCTCCGGGTGCTCCAGTTTCCTCCCACGGTCCAAAGATGTGTGGGTTAGGGTGGATTGGCCGTGCTAAATTGACCCTAGTGTCAGGGGGATTAGCTAGGATAAATGCATGGGGTTACGGGAATCGGAGCTGGGTGGGATTGTAGTTGGGACAGACCCGATGGGCAAATGGCCTCCTTCTGTACTGTAGGGATTCTATGAATCATTTTAAAATGTATGGGCCAAATCTGAGATACATAGAGAGTTTAGAACAAGGCTTGATGTAGATGTAGAGCACTCAGGAGGATAGCGTGTGGAGACATTTAGGAAGGATTAGGTCGACACTACTGAGGGCATTGTCAACTGAAGACATTTGTTTTAGGAGAGTAACTATTTCTTTACACAGAGTGTGGTTGTGAGTCCCTGCCACCGATGACAAAGAAAAACTAAACACAATGACTTAGTTAGGCCTTAGCTGGAATACCGTATCCGGTTCTCCCGTTCCTCACTTGATAAAGGATGTTAAGGCCTCAGAGAGAGCTTTGCTAGAATGAGCCAGGTACCAGGGACTCCGTTGAAGGAAAGGGAACGGGCAAGCTGAGCTTGTTAAACAAAGAAGGTGAGAAAAGGGGGTTGGATAGAGATGTTTAAGATTTGTGAATGGCTTTGTTTGAGAAACAGGACAGTCAGTGACTAGAGGATGCAGACTTAAGAAAATTTGGGGAGAGGAGGAATGACCTGGAATGCACTGCCTGAAAGTGTGAGGAAACAGAATCAATAAGGAATTTCAGAAGGATTGGAGGAATTTATAAGGGAGGGAGGAGGAGGGGAATGGGATTAACTGGGTAGCTCTTAGGAAAAGGCTCGATGGCTGAAGAATAGTCTTCTTCATTCCATAACTTTGGAAAAAAAGGCACCAGTAGATTAGGAGTAAATGTTGGGTTTGTTTTTGAAAGAATGTTGATGTGGTGATGTCTAACCAGCAGCAGGAGGCGCTCTCTGTCAGTACTGAGCTGAAGTGTCAGCCTGGGATAAAATACTCAAGTCTCTTGTCTTTGAACTGAGCAGAGAGAATGCTATCACTGAGCAATAGAATGTTCCAGATACATCCACTCGCAATGCTGGGGCGAGCTTTCCAGGTGGAACCTCTGGGGTTTTGTGCGAGGATATACAAGGTTCACCTGCTGAATGTGAAGGTCAGAAGTTAACTCAAGCAGAGTTTCTCCCTGCCTCCCCGCTACTTTCCCCACCCTCATTCTCCGGCTTACTCTCTTCCCTAACTCCTGGTCTCTCCCTTGGCCTCACCTCATTCCCCACCCGCTCTGGGCCTTTCCCGGGCTGCTGGTTTAGGCGGAATTCAAACTGTGACACTGAGCTCTGTCACCATCACTCTGACCTGACCCTACTCTCACTAAAGATCTCGTCCACCTCTTTTGTAAAGAGCTGCAGTAATTCACTTCACACCAACTCCAAATAACCTGCGTTTCCATCCATCCTCAAATCCCTCCCCAGGTTCAACTCCCAGCAATCAAAATTCAAAATTCAAGCAATCTTTTCCAGCACTGCCTCACCCAACATAACCGAGAGAAATTCGGGGAGACACTGGCATTGTCACAACTGCACAGCAGATAGCTGGATGGAAAGTGTGGGGAGACCGTGGGGTGGGGTGGAGAGGGGGTCGGGGGGGGGGGTGAGTGTAGTGGAAGAAGGTGGGGGCGGGATGCGAAGGTGGGGACATGGGAAGATGGAAGAATCATAGAATCCCTACAGTGCAGAAGAGGCCATTTGGCCCATCGAGTCTGTGCAAGTTCTCTGACAAAGCATCTAAAGCAGGTCCACTACCCACGCTATCCCCGCAACCCCACACACTTCCCATCAATCCACCTAACCCACATACCTTTGGAGGAAACCGGAGCACCCGGAGGAAATCCATGCAGACAGGGGGAGAGTGTGCAAAAACTCCAAACAGACAATCCCTCAAGGCTGAAACTGAGCCTGTATCCCTGGTGCTGAGGGGCAGTAACACCAACCACTGTTACACCGTGCTGCAAGTAGGTGGGGTGAGGGGGAGGGTCAAGAGAAGGTGGGAGGAAGAGATGGTAGGGAAGAGAGAGAGGGTGGAGGGGTGGAGAGAGAGTGGGTGGGGGGAGAGAGAGAGAGACAGAGAGAGAGAGAGAGAGGGGACGGGGGGAGAGAGGGACGGGGGGGGAGAGAGAGGGGGGGGGAGAGAGAGGGGACGGGGGGGAGAGAGAGGGGACGGGGGGGGAGAGAGAGGGGACGGGGGGGGAGAGAGAGGGGACGGGGGGGGAGAGAGAGGGGACGGGGGGGGAGAGAGAGGGGACGGGGGGGGAGAGAGAGGGGACGGGGGGGGGAGAGAGAGGGGACGGGGGGGGAGAGAGAGGGGACGGGGGGGGAGAGAGGGGGGACGGGGGGGGAGAGAGAGGGGACGGGGGGGGGAGAGAGAGGGGACGGGGGGGAGAGAGAGGGGACGGGGGGGGAGAGAGAGGGGACGGGGGGGGAGAGAGAGGGGACGGGGGGGGGAGAGAGAGGGGACGGGGGGGGAGAGAGAGGGGACGGGGGGGGAGAGAGAGGGGACGGGGGGGAGAGAGAGGGGACGGGGGGGGAGAGAGAGGGGACGGGGGGGGGAGAGAGAGGGGACGGGGGGGAGAGAGAGGGGACGGGGGGGGGAGAGAGAGGGGACGGGGGGGGAGCGAGAGGGGACGGGGGGGGAGAGAGAGGGGACGGGGGGGGAGAGAGAGGGGACGGGGGGGGAGAGAGAGGGGACGGGGGGGGAGAGAGAGGGGACGGGGGGGGGGAGAGAGAGGGGACGGGGGGGAGAGAGAGGGGACGGGGGGGGAGAGAGAGGGTGGGGGGGGGGAGAGAGAGAGAGAGACAGAGAGAGAGAGAGAGAGAGAGAGAGAGAGAGAGAGAGAGAGAGAGAGAGAGGGGGGGGAGGGGGGAGAGAGGGTGGGGGGGGGAGAGAGAGAGGGTGGGGGGGGAGAGAGAGAGGGTGGGGGGGGGAGAGAGAGAGGGTGGGGGGGGGAGAGAGAGAGGGTGGGGGGGGAGAGAAGGGGTGGGGGGGGGAGAGAGGGTGGGGGGGGAGAGAGAGGGGTGGGGGGGGAGAGAGGTGGGGGGGGAGAGAGACGGGGTGGGGGGGGAGAGAGAGACGGGGTGGGGGGGAGAGAGAGACGGGGTGGGGGGAGAGAGAGACGGGGTGGGGGGGAGAGAGAGACGGGGTGGGGGGGAGAGAGAGACGGGGTGGGGGGAGAGAGAGACGGGGTGGGGGGGAGAGAGAGACGGGGTGGGGGGGAGAGAGAGACGGGGTGGGGGGGGAGAGAGAGACGGGGTGGGGGGGAGAGAGAGACGGGGTGGGGGGGAGAGAGAGGGGGTGGGGGGGAGGAGGGGAGAGAGAGACGGGGGTGGGGGAGAGAGAGACGGGGTGGGGGGGGGAGAGAGAGATGGGGTGGGGGGGGAGGAGAGAGATGGGGTCGGGGGGAGAGAGAGATGGGGTGGGGGGGGAGAGAGATGGGGTGGGGGGGGAGAGAGATGGGGGGGGGGGGAGCAAAAGGTTGGGGGGTGCAAGAGGATGGGGGGGGGGAATGAGAGAGTGGGGGTGGCGCAAGGGGGTGGGTGCGAGAGGGTCACTCTCTCCAACACGTACGCACACCCACATGTGTACACACAGACCCTCCCACACTCTGGACATTATTAAAGCTACAAAAAGATAATTAATTAAAAAACTCACTTGACATTGCTGAGCCGAATAATTATTTATTTTCTGAAAAACTCAACTTTATTTTTGAAATTTGGCCAATTCTTGCAGTAAACCATATTTTCCGGAAATTTCATTGTTCATTGGCCTTGAGTGAGGAATAAAAATGGAGGCGTGCCGCTCCCATTCCGAGTGGGAATGTTGGCCAAGCCTGGCCTGTCCCATTCACCATGACCATTCTCTGTCTCTATCCACATGACCAGCACCTGGGGAAAGGTGTTTCTCTGGTATTGCTTATTGGATTAATTAGTGAATTATATTTTTACGGGCTCCCTCCACAAGTGGAAACATCTTTTCTACATCTTCCCTAATAAGCTCCCTCGTCATTTTAAACCCTCAGCCGTGTCAACTTCACCCTCGGTTTGCCAGAGAGCTCCGGCCTGTTCAATCTTCCCTGATATTAACACATATTGTAGCAGAACAGGAATGGTCACTTTCGTGATATTCCAAATCACAATTTACCCAACTGAGAGGCACCAAGGTGTGACGGGTGAACGACACTGGTCTCTGGTCCGTGACTATGGACCTGCTCACCGCTTGGCCTCATTCACAAGTCAGGATTGTGTAGAACACTCTCCACTCGTCCTGAAGGCTCCATCTCCAACACCATTCAAGAAACTCAACACTATCCAGGACAAAGCAATCTGCTTGCTTGGCATTCCTTCCACCAACTTAAATATTCACTTCCTCCAATACCAACACACAGCAATGCGTACCAAGCACAAGGTGCACTGCAGCAACTCACCAAGGCACCTTCAACACCACCTTCGAAACACACGTCTGTCAGCCTGGACCAGGGTAGTTTGGGAATCTGGGAACATGACACCTGCAAGATCTTCTCCAAGCCACTCACCATCCTGACTGGGAAATATATCACCATTCCTTCATTATCATTGGCCCTGTAAATCCTCCCTCCCCTAACAGTGGGTGTACTTGTATCACTTGGGCCGCTCTGATTCAAGAAGGCAGCTCACCACCACCTTCTCAAGGGCAATTAGGGATGGACAACAGATGCTGGTCTAGCCAGTGGCACCCATACCCGGGTAACATTTCTTTTTTAACAACCTTATTGCAGCCCCTATCCATATCTGTAATATCATTTGACCCGAGTTACCGAACCTTAGAACACCCAAACAAGAGCAGGCGATTCTCTGCTGGCTCTTTCAAACAGCTATCCAATTGGTCACAATCCTCTCGCTGATATCCTATACCCCCATGAATGTTTTCACCGCAATTTATCCAATTGCTGTCTGCAACTATATCAGTTTCCACCTCCCTCACAGGCAGTCCATCCCAAACCAGACAACTTTCCTTTTCCCTCAGTGTCACCTCAGATTCATTTGCAATTTCCTGGAAGAGCAGGAGGAGGAAAGAAATGGTCGGATAAAATTATAACAACTAGACAAGCAGGAGAGATGGATGAAAGGACAGTCAGAAACTGACAGATCAGTAAGGACATCAGGGCGGGCACGGTAGCACAGTGGGTTAGCACTGCTGCTTCACAGCTCCAGGGACCTGGGTTTGATTCCCGGCTCGGGTCACTGTCTGTGTGGGTTTCCTCCGGGTGCTCCAGTTTCCTCCCACAGTCCAAAAGATGTGCGGGTTAGGTTGATTGGCCGTGCTAAGAAATTGCCCCTTAGTGTCCAGGGATGTGTAGGTTAGAGGGATTAATGGGTATAATATGTAGGGATATGGGGGGTAGGACCTGGGTGGGATTGCGGTCAGTGCAGACTCGATGGGCCAAATGGCCTCTTTCTGTACTGTAGGGATTCTAACCAAACTGGCTACCCCATTTCCAACACTACAATATTCAAAGTACCTCATTGGCATAGGGACACCCCAAAGTTATGAAAGGTGCTTTATTTTGACTAATCGGTAATCACTATACTTCAATGTCAGACATGGCATGGTTCCAATCCATCCGAGTTTAATTTATTCTTCCCCTTTTTGCTCACTCTATTTGAAGCATTCATTAAAGTGCAGTGAGGCAAAGAACCTCACCTTCAAGCACCTTGCACATGTTCAATTATACTGATGAAAAGGGACATTGTGTTATGAGTATTTTTTGCATACAGCAGCAAGCTCACATATCAGTCTTTTCACACACTCCGTTCTGTCTGACTGCACACAATGACTTCTGATTAAAACCTGGGGAAGGGGGGGAATGACAGCTAACCCGTCTCAAAGGAGGAAAGTAGCAGAAACCTCAAAGAAATGCTTTGTCTCTTAGAATCAACTTGCATCTCAAGTTAAGGTGTTAATTTCAGCTAGTCCCTTCAGACCCACTTGCCTGCAAAAATACAGTGAATCCCTGTTTTAAGTGTTCCCTTTTAAAGCAGTTTCATCTTAAGGTGCTTTATCTCTTATGTCTGTGTTCCATTTACAGTGTGGTGTCCTGAGCCCGGCTGTAATTAGTGCCATTTTGTTCTTTCTTTATATTTGAGAATTACTCCCCTAAACTGAATCTAAACTTCATGTTCAAATTTTTTTTTTAAACTGTATCTTGTAATGGTTGAGAAATTCTGTGAACTTTGTGCTTTGGGAGAATTCTCCACTCCACTGGATCGACGCTGAACTTTGCTGCTGCAACAGGACATAGCAATGGGGACTAGCCTAGGGGTTAGAAAAAGGGACAGCATGGACAAGTTGGGCTGAAGGGCCTGTCTCCATGCTGTAAACCTCTATGACTCTAGCTGAGGAAGTGTTATATTTTTGTATTTTTCAAAGAACTCTTTGCTATACAGTGCTATGGCTCTGTACTGGATTGGACAATACCGGTGTTTGAGGCACCTGTCATAAAATCAGGGGGTGGGATTTTCCATCATTTACACCCCCCCGTCCTGTCCTGCAGTGTTGTTTTACAGAGGCCAGTGGTGGGATATTCCAATCCCGCTGCTGTTTGCAGGGCTGCCACAGGTAAGACCAGAACATCCTGCCGGCTGACCAATAGAATAGAATCCCTACAGTACAGAAAGAGGCCATTCGGCCCATCGAGTCTACACCGACCACAATCCCACCCGCGCCCTATCCCTCTACATTTATCCGCTAATCCCTCACCTACGCATCCCAGGATACTAATGAGACAATTTAGCCCGGCCAATCCACCTAACCCGCACATCTTTGGACTGTGGGAGGAAACCAGAGCAAGCCCACACAGACACGGGGAGAATGTGCAAACTCCACACAGACAGTGACCCGAGCCGGGAATCGAACCTGGGTCCCTGGAGCTGTGAAGCAGCCGTGCTAACCCACTGTGCTACCATGCCGCCAATGTCAGTCTTGGTGTTTTAAAGAGGTCTCTGCTCGACTGCAGCCTGCAGACAGGGCAGCAATTTTAAATCACTAACTGCACGTTACAGAATTCCAGACTGTATGGTACAGTGTTTCAATTTTTACATGGACGTTTCTGAGGAAACAAATGTTCTCAGGCACCTACCTCTGGCTTTAACGTTGATTTCTATGGGAAACAATACATCCCTTAAAGGGGCTTCACATAAAGTGACAATCTTCAGGAAGGCGATCCTGGCAGCAGCACTGCTCAAAAGAACTGGCACAAATCCAGATCCTTAACACACCCTTTCCAAGGTGTTTCGCTAGTTAATTATTGTGACATCTACTTTACAATGACAACACTTTAGAAAGTAACTGACGAGCTGCAAAGTGCTTTGGGATGTCCTCAGTTCATGTAAGGCATTGTACAACGTAAAAAGTCTGGCAACACCAGGTTTAAGTCCAACCGATTTATTTGATAGTAAACTCACTAGCTTTCGAGGTTTGTCCCGAAGGACAAACCCCAAAACTTTTTACTGTAAACTGTAAAAAGTAAACTTTTTACAGACTTTTTACTGTGTTTACCCCAGTCCAACGCCGGCATCTCCACATCAGGCATTGTACAAGTCAGGTTACAGCTGTATAGAAATGTAGTTAGGCCACCTTTAGAACATTGCACACATTTCTGGTTGCCATACTACCATGGTAACGGCAGACTTTGGAGAAATGGGTTAACAGACCTTCCAGTTAAGTCCTAATTTGACATCAATTATTCAACAGAAGTCACTGATATATAAAGGGGCTCCAGGTGGCACTGGGTGTTGATGGAGAATTGCACGTGGAGTTGGATTAAAGAAATAAAGGTAGTTTGTGAAGAAGCCGAACCCGTGTCTCCTTTACTGAGGTGCAACCTCGAGGAGAGGGTACAGAAAAGGTTTACCGAGATATTGCCTGGATTGGAGGGTATTAGCTATGAGGAGAGATTAGACAAACTTGGTTTGTTTCCACGTGAATATCAGAGGCTGAGGAGCTGACCTGATACAACTTTACAGAATTATGAGAGACAATGAATAGTCAGAGTCATTTTTCAAAGTAGAAATGTCAATGGTGAAAGGGGGAAGTTTAAAGGAGGTTGAGAAGCAAGTTTAAATTTGTTTATTATGGTCACAAATAAGCTTACTTATTAAGTATAAGCCACTGCAATGAAGTTAATGTGAAAATCCTCCAGTTGTCACAATCTGGCACCTGTTCAGATACACTGAGGGAGGATTTAGCGTGGCCAATGCTCTTAACCAGCACAACTTTTGGACTGTGGTAGGAACTGAGCACCCAGAGGAAACCCGTGCTGACGTGGAGAAAACGGGCAAACTCCACACAGACAGTGACCCAAGCTGGGAATCGAACCTGGGTCCCTGAAGTTGTGACGCAGCAATGCTAAGCACAGTGCCAACATGCCATTTGTTACACACAGGGTGGTAAGTGCCAGGATTACGCTACCAGACGAGAGAGTAGAAGCAGATACAAATACACTTGCTGTTATATCGTTCTATTCCCTGCTGGTTCACATATTGTCAAGATGCCTCTTGTACAGCATCTTGACAGATAGATGAATAGGTAAGGAATAGAGGGATATGGACTATGCGGAGGCAAAAGTTAAGAAATGCATCATATACAGGTTTACTGGGCCAAAGTGCCTGTTCCTGGGCTGTATTGTTCTTCGAAGTATCAGTTTAAGTTGTTGCTACATCAGAAGGACATTGTTTTAAGGGATTGGCACATTCTATTTATTGTGCTGGTGACCATTGTAATTTTCCACTATTTAGTCCCATGTGCTCTTATCAAGAGTTGTGGAGTTCTCGAGTAATTTAAGTATACAATTCAGCACATTAGCTGTGGAACAATTCAGAATTTACAAGAAAGATCATAGATGTGCGGGTTGGGTGCATTGGCCATGCTAAATTCTCCCTCAGCGGCACAGTGGTGCCTCACAGCACCAGGGACCCGGGTTCGATTCCCAGCTTGGGTCACTGTCTGTGTGGAGTCCGCACGTTCTCCTCGTGTCTGTGTGGGTTTCGTCCAGGTGCTCCAGTTACCTCCCACGGTCTGACTCATAAAGGTGCCGGAATGTGGTGACTGGGGGAATTTCACAGTAACTTCATTGCAGAGTTAACGTAAGCCTTATTTGTGACTCATAAATAAACTTAAACCTTCTGCCACGTTCTTGAAGGCAATGACAAGTTTTGGAAATGAAAGTTATTGTGGATCAAGTTTCTTTTGGATTTGGTCCAACCTAATGAGCTCATCTGCATACCAATCCACCGGAACTCTCAAGGAAAGGTTGATGGTGGAGAGACTGTAACAAAGGGTGACATCCTCAATCCAGGAGAAAGCAACTCTGGAAAATTAGGGCCTGCAACTAACAATATTCAGCCTGGGAAAGGTCCAAGTCCTTTACACACCAGCAGTGAAACAAGGTAATTCACTTTGGCAGGAATAATGGATGTGTAGAGTATAGGGCTAACGGTAGGACTCTGAATAGTGTGGATGAACAGAGGGATCTAGGTGTATGTGTACATAGATCCCTGAAAGTTGGGAATCAAGTAGATAGGGTTGTTAGGAAGGCATACGGTGTCTTGGCGTTTATTGGTAGGGGGATTGAATTTAGGAGCCGCAGCGTCACGTTGCAACTGTACACAACTCTGGTGCGTCCACACTTGGAGTATTGTGTGCAGTTCTGGTCCCCACATTATAGGAAGGATGTGGAGGCTTTGGAGAGGGTGCAGAGGAGGTTTACCAGGATGTTGCCTGGTATGGAGGGGAGGTCCTATGAGGAGAGACTGAGGGATTTGAGGTTGTTTTCGTTAGAAAGAAGGCGGCTGCGAGGGGACCTTATTGAAACATATATAAGATGATTAGAGGTTTAGATAGGGTGGACAGAGATAGCCTTTTTCCTCGGATGGAGAAAGCTAGCACGAGGGGGCATGGCTTTAAATTAAGGGGTGGTAGTTATAGGACGGATGTCAGGGGTAGGTTCTTTGCCCAGAGGGTGGTGAGGGATTGGAATGCCCTGCCTGCTGCAGTTGTAAATGAGCCTAGTTTGGGGGCGTTTAAGAGATCCGTGGATAGGTTTATGGATGGAAAGGGTTTGGTTTAGGTTAGAGGGTCATTGTTTTTTAACTGGTCGGCGCAACATCGTGGGCCGAAGGGCCTGTTCTGCACTGTAATGTTCTATGTTCTATGTCTGAAGCTTATACCTGCAACTATCACCACGAAATCCAGAGAGAGTCTTCTGTTCAGCGCCAAGGACCCAAGTTCAATACCAGCCTTGGGTTACTGTCTGTATGGAGCTTGCATGTTCTCCCCATATCTGCCTGGGTTTCCTCCGGGTGCTCTGGTTTCCTCCTACATTTCAAAGATGTGCAGGTTAGGTGGATTGGCCACACTAAATTGCATCAAGATGTGTAAGTTAGTGGAATTAGCTATGGATAGGGCATAGAGGGCCTGGATAAGATACTCTAGTCAGAGAGTCGGTCCAGACTTGATAGGCCAAATGGCCTCTTCTACAATGTAGGACTTCTATGATGATTCTTACGGAACATTCCTTATCCTATTCTCTTCCCTTTGGGGAAGTTGCTATTCCTCAGAGCAATCAAATGGATTGGAACACACATTTGGTTAAACGTTACTCTCTGGCACTGTGATATTATCTCTAATTAATGCCACTATTTTTTCTTCCTGAAAGTTTTATACCCAAGTAATTGGTAACCATTTTGATTCCTTATTCCCTCTGTGGGAGGAAAACAGAGCATCCAAAAGAAACCCACGCAGACATGGGGAGGACGTACAAACTCCACATAGACAGTCACCCAAGTCGGGAATCGAACTTGGGTGTCTTGGGTTAGACAGCAGTGCTAACTGTGTCGCCTTCACTAAGGAACACTACCTTGATCGGTTGTATATGATCGGCTCATATTCATCTGGCACGGTGCTGAGCATGTCAAGATCCCTGAACACCTTCTTCATTACTTGTAAGAAATTCTGCTCAGAAGCTCCCTCCACCACAGCACTGAGAAGGGTCCAAGCATGTGTCGAATACAGGAACTGACTTCCTTGAAAACATAAGAGAAGGACAGTGGCATTAGACTTTGTAGCAACTTGTGATAGAAGCAATATCAGCTATTTACTATTTATAGCCTCAGCTATTTACCATTCATATAGATGATCTGGAGGAGGGGGCTGAGTGTAGGGTGTCGAAATTTGCTGATGACACGAAGATAAGTGGAAAAGCAAATTGCGTGGAGGGTGTGGAAAGTCTGCAGAGGGATCTGGATAGGCTGAGCGAGTGGGCAAGGACCTGGCAGATGGAATACAATGTTAGCAAGTGTGAGGTTATCCACTTTGGCAGGAATAATAGTAGGAGGGATTATTACTTAAAGGGCGAAAAGCTGCAGCGTGCTACGGTGCAGAGGGACCTGGGGGTCCTTGTGCACGAGTCGCAAAAACCCAGCCTGCAGGTGCAGCAGGTGATCAAGAAGGCGAATGGGATACTGGCCTTTATAGTGAGGGGGATTGAATATAAAAGCAGGGAGGTCTTGCTGCAACTGTACAGGGCACTGGTGAGGCCGCAGCTGGAGTACTGTGTGCAGTTTTGGTCGCCGCACTTGCGCAAGGATATTTTGGCCTTGGAGGGAGTGCAGAGGAGGTTCACTAGGCTGATACCGGAGATGAGGGGGTTGGACTATGAAGAGAGACTAAATAGACTGGGTCTGTACTCGTTGGAGTTTAGAAGGATGAGGGGGGATCTTATAGAGACGTATAAGATAATGAAAGGGATGGATAGGGTAGAGGTAGAGAGATTCTTCCCGCTCAGAAAGGACAGCAGGACTAGAGGGCACAGCCTCAAGATAAGTGGGGGGGGCAGTTTAGATCGGAGTTGAGGAGGAACTTCTTCACTCAAAGGATGATGAATCTCTGGAATTCTCTGCCCGTTGAAGTGGTGGAGGCTGCCTCGCTAAATATATTTAAGTCACAGGTAGATAGGTTTTTGACAGACAAGGGAATTAAGGGTTATGGGGAGAAAGTGGGAAAGTGGAACTGATCCACTTCAGATCGGCCATGATCTTATTGAATGGCGGGGCAGGCTCGAAGGGCTAGATGGCCTACTCCTGCTCCTATTTCTTATCAGCTTCTGAAAACACTCCACCACTTGTGAATTTGACAATTACAAAGAGATTTCTCTGCACAGACAGATTCCAGTGCTGTTTTCAGTTGTAAAATTTATCCAAATTGCTAAACGTACATCTCTTACTTATCAGAGATTGTTTCTTGGGACAGTATGTTGTGGAATTAACCAGGGAGCAGGCTACTCCGGATATGGTATTGTGCAGTGAGGAGAGATTGATTGATGATCTCACAGTTAAGGATCCTCTAGGGAGTAGTGACCATCGAATGATAGAATTCAAAATTCAGTTTGGGGGGTGAGAAAGTGGAGTCCCTCACTAGCGTTCTAGAACTAAACAAAGGAGATTATAGAGGCATGGGGGCAGATTTGGCCTGAGTAGAGTGGTCAGGAAAGCTAAAAGGTGGATGGGCAGTAGCAGTTGTTTAAGGAGATCTCAATTCCTCCCCAGTGAGGAAGAAAGATGGTAAGGGAGGGCAAAAACCATCAATGGCTAAACAAGGAGATCAAGGACAATATAAAGATAAAAGCTAAAGTATACCATATTGCAAAGGCCAGTGATAAGCTGGAAGGTTGGGAAACTTTCAAACATAAACAAAGGGATACTAACAAAGTAATAAAAAGAGCTAAGGCAAATTATGAAAGAAAGCTCGTGCAAAATATCAAGAAGGATAGCAATAGCTTCTATACATATAAAAAAGGGAAGCGAGTCGCTAAGTTGAACATTGGTCCCTTAGGAGATGAGACCAGAGCGTTAATAATGGGGAACACTGAAATGGCAGAGATGCTAATCAATACTTTGTCTCAGTTTTCACAGAGGAGAACACTATATATAGAATCAAAGAACCCTACAGTGCAGAAAGAGGCCCTTCGGCCCATCAAGTCTGCATCGAACAGAATCCCATCCAGGCCCTACCCCCATAACATACCCACTAATCCCTTAACCTACGCATCCCTAGATACTAAGGGGCAATTTCTTAGCATGGACAATCAACCTAACCTGCACATCTTTGGACTGTGGGAGGAAATCGGAGCACCCGGAGGAAACCCACACAGACATGAGGAGAATGTGCAAACTCCACACAGACGGTGACCCGAGCCGGGACTCAAACCCAGGACCCTGGAGCTGTGAAGCAGCAGTGCTAACCACTGTGCTACCGTGCCGCCCACAATAAGGCCTCTAGTACCATTTCTATAGGAAAGGACAAGTCAGACGTAATAGGAAAGATAGAACTTAGAACTATCAACATCGATAGGGAATAGGTACTCAGTAAATTATTGGGATTGAGTGCAGACAAGTCCCCTGGGCCAGATGGCCTACATTTGAGGGTATTAAAGTAAGTGGCAGCTTCCATTGATTATAATATTCCAAAATTCCATGGACACAGGGAGAGTTCTTCCTGTGTAACACCCTTATTCAAAAAGGGAGGGAGGCAAAAGGTGGGATATTACAGACCGGTTAGTTTAACATCAGTTGTGAGAATTGTTAGAAACAATGATCAAGGAAGCAATATCAGGACATTTGGAAAGTCAAAACACTATCCATCAGAGTCAACATGGTTTTATGAAGGGTAAATCATGCTTGACTAATTTGCTAGAGTTCTTCAAAGACGTAACAAGCAAAGTGGATCCTGTAGGGTTGTGAAACTGTGGAATTTGCTACGCCAAGTACAATAGATGCTGGGACAGTGAGTAAATTTAAGGAAGAGTGAGGCAGATTTTTAATTGGTAATGGGTGGAAAGGTTATGGGGGGGGGGGTGGGGGGCGGTGGAATATCAGCCATGATCAAATAGAGGAGTGGACTTGATGGGCCAAATGGCCTAATTCTGCTCCTATATCTTATGAACTTACCCAGTTCCCCAAATCTATTAAAGTCCACCTAGGAAAACAATGCAACAACAACCTACAAATACATAGCACCTTATTTCATTACACTCCTACTATGCTAATGAGTCACATAAAGCATTGGCTAAAAGTCTAGTCAATGAGGTACCTTTCACGGAGCAACTTAAAGGAGGGAAGAGAGGTGGAGAGCCAGAGAGATTTGGGGAGGGGATTCCAGAGCTTAGGGTCCAGGTAGCCAACAATGTTGAAGAGATTAAGACCAGGGATGCTTAAGAAGTCAGAATGGTGCAGCTCCGATAGAAATCTAGTGTGGGGCTGGAGGAGATTACAAAGACGGAGAGGAGCAAAGCCATCCATGGATTTGGAAACAAGGACACATGGTGGCTTATAACTGACCAGTTTCACCAGTCAATTTGAGACAATAATAAATCACTACTGGATGTTTCACTGAAATATTATGTGGTCAGTCACTGATTACTCTTTAATACATCCTGGTAATGACATTGTTACTGTTCACCCTTTTCAGTGAGAGTTCAGTGGTTACAAAGAATACTCGGGAATGTCCTGCTAATTCCTCACACAGCGAGACTCCAGCCTCAGCCACACAATGTGGCGCTCTACGTTTAATTTTATAAACACCTGAACAGACAAAATCAGGATATTGAATCTGAGCATCTGTAGAGGACCCTGAGTGACGGCCTGGGCAACTCCTTCCTGTCTTTGGAATATAAGTGACATCAGTACTTCTGCAGTTCGCTGTAAGGAGCCTCATTGAATGGTTTCGCATTCAGTGCTAAACCTGGCTGAATCCTAGCCTGGGCTGAGATGGAGTGCCACCCATGGTTCAGTGGGTAGCACTCTGGTCAAAAGGTTGTGGGTTCAAATCTCACTCCAGAGTTTTGAGCGTGTGGTCTAGACAGACAGTTTGCTATGCTCACATTGGCTGCCATATTTCCTAAATTACAACAATAACTACACTTCAAAAGTTCTTCACTGACTTTCAAAAATTTCAGGGTGTCCCGAGGTTGTTAAAGAAATGATAAAAATCCAATTTCTATTTTCAGTGTCTGAGTAAGAAAGAAGGGGAAAGGTATACCAGCTGAGCTTGCTGCATCGTCAACAATCTACAGTGCAGGAGGAGGCCATTTGGCCCACTGAGCTTGCACTAACAACAATCCCACCAAGGTCCCATCCCCGAAATCCCATATATTTACCCACCTAATCTCTCTAACACTAAAGGGACAATTTATCATGGTCAATCAACCTAACCCACACATCTCTGGACTGTGGGAGGAAACCGGAGCACCCGGAGGAAAGCAACACAGATCAGGGGAGAATGTGCAAACTCCACACAGACAGTGACCTGAGGCCGGAATGGAACCCGGGACCCTGACGCTGTGGGGCAGCATTGCTAAGCACAATGCCACCTGCTGCCCCTTGGATGGTTAAAATATCATAACTGGCATTAGGTGTAATGCCTTCCACAGCTGAATAGCTGTTCCACTCTCACTGTTTTAGTTCACACATGAGGAATGGCTATTTGAACAATATTGCTGACATCTCTTGAACCTGTAACCCAAACAGTCACTGCTTTTGGGAAAGATTGGTGGGGAAAGGGAGACGTTATAACAGATACGAGGACATAATCTTAAAGTTGCATTGTTAAGCAGGATGAAAACGCCATCAAGGTTATAAGCCTAATCATTTCCTGTTTCCAAGGCAATCGGAACTCCTTCACCAGTGTCCAACCCTGCAATTCTATCCCAGTATTATCTGCAGTGAACATTTTAAGGATTATATTTTTAATTTTAACAACATTTTAATTAAAATCTAGAATTCTGTTCTACGATCAGTAGAGAATTTTTTTTTTACCAGGTTTGAATATCAAGGGATCATTCTCAAAGAGCTGCAGTGATGTTGAAACACTCTGAAACTTCTCCTTAATGTAGTATTCCTCATGGTTAAACTCGCTCTTGATTTGTGGAGTTTTTTTGTTCTTCCCTGGGTCTTCATTGTTGTCCCTTTCTGATTTGGGGTGTTTGTTGTGTTTCCTGCTGTCACTCTCCCTTCCCATTCCTGAGTTCTCTGAAGTCTCTTTCTGTTTCTCTGCAGGTTTCTTGTCTTTGCCACTTTGACCGAAAGCTTTGGACTCCACCTCATCTTTAACCAGCCTCTTGTCTTTTTGTTTCTGCTCCTGGACCTTCTTAACGTCCTTCTCGTAATGCCGAATGCCACTCAGATGAGACACTAACTGCCTTGAAGTTATTGTCACCTATTGCAAGATATAGAATGGTAAGTTTTAAAACTATAATAACACAAAAATATCTTACATTTATATGCCCTTGCTGTTGCCATGTTCTTAATGCCACAAGTTTATTAAATTTCAATGACCACACTTATAATGGAAATTGTCTTTTAAATTTGTCATGCTGTAATAACATATGGTAATCATAGAAACCCTACAGTGCAGAAGGAGGCCATTTGGCCCATCGAGTCTGCATTGACAACAATCCCAACCAGGCTCTATCCCCGTAGTGCCACATATTTACCCCGCTAATCACTAATTCGGGTAGTCGTGGATAAGGACAAGAGTGGCCCTCGGATGAGGGCGCTTAATTGGGCTAGGGCCAAATACACCCAAATTAGACAGGAACTGGGGAATGTGGTTCAGGAGTGGCTATTTGAGGGCAAATCCACATCTGGCAAGTGGGAGGCTTTTAAAGGCCGGTTGATTGAAGTGCAGAACAGGCACGTCCTCACAAAAGTGAAGGATAAAAATGGCAGGATTCGGGAACCATAGATGACAAGGGAAATTCTAAGCTTTTAAGTCAAAATGGAAAAGGAAGTATACCTTTTTCCCAGGGTGGAAGTGTCAGTTACAAGGGGGCACAGGATCAAGGGACAGTTTAAGGGAGATGTGCAAGGGAAGTTTTTCATACAAAGAGTGGTGGGTGCCTGGACTGGGCTGCCGGAGGAGGTGGAGGAAGCAGACACATTAGCAACATTTGAGTTGCATCTGGATGGGTACATGAACAGGGAGGGAACAGAGGGATGCAGACCGAGTAAGGATAGAAGGTTTGATTTTTAGTTCAGTTAGGCCATCATGATCGGCACAGGCTTGGAGGGCCAAAGGGCTTGTTCCTGTGTTATATTTTTCTTTGTTCTTTGATACTGGTACCGCTCTGTCATTACTTCCTGGAACTACATAATGATAAAAGCTGAAGCATCTTCCTTTAAAACTAGTGATTTGAAGGACGTGTACAGAAGAAATCATGTTGTTAAAAGGCCAGATCATGGTCAACTTAGAGCTGAGTGGACAGACAGCAGAGTTGCCTCAACACGTGACCAGTGATAATTTTCCAGTTCTATTTGGAAGATCATGGTTGGAGAAGGTAAAGCTGAACTGGGTTGCTGTCAACAGACTGGTAAATACCAAAAGAGACTCACAGCACCTTCTGGCTAAATCCAAGAGTGTTTTCGAAGAGAACTTGGCTCAATGGAGGGAGTTCATGTGAAACTCAAGATAAAACCTAATAGTCAATCACAAAGTCCCAAGTGGTGTCATATGCAATTTGTCCCAAGGTCAAAGAAAGATGAGTATGACTTGTGTTTGAGATGGTTACAATGAGTGACTGGGCTACCCCCATTGTACCTGTCATGAAACCAGATGGTTCCGTTCAGGTCATATTCGCGGTCACTTTAAAACAATCATAAATCCAGTGTTGAGTGCTGATCGATATCCGCTTCCTTTAATAGAAGATCTCATTGCTGGGTTATCAGGTGAGCAGAAATTCAGCAAGATTGATCTTTTACAAGCGTGTTTACAGGTGTATGTAGTCACTGAATTGCAATCATTGTTTACCATCATTAATCATAAAGGTCTTTTTCATGATAAAAGATTGCCTTTTGGAATAACATCCAAAGCAGCCCTATTGCAAAGCTCAATGGATCAGATTTTCTGGTGTACAATGTTAATTGGATGATATTCTAATTACAAGATTTAGTGAACAGGAACGTGCAGAGGGACCTGGGGGTCCTTGTGCACGAGTCGCTAAAACCCAGTCTGCAGGTATAGCAGGTGATCAAGAAGGCGAATGGAATGCTGGCCTTTATAGCGAGGGGGATAGAATATAAAAGTAGGGAGGTCTTGCTGCAACTGTACAGGGCACTGGTGAGGCCGCAGCTGGAGTACTGTGTGCAGTTTTAGTCAGTGCACTTGCGCAAGGATATTTTGGCCTTGGAGGGAGTGCAGATATCACTAGGCTGATACCAGAGATGAGGGGGTTGGACTATGAAGAGAGACTAAATAGACTGGGTCTGTACTCGTTGGAGTTTAGAAAGATATGGGGGGAGTCTTATAGAGACGTATAAGATAATGAAAGGGATGGATAGGGTAGAGGTAGAGAGATTCTTCCCGCTTAGAAAAGATAGCAGGACTAGAGGGCACAGCCTCAAGATAAGGGGGGGGGGCAGTTTAGATCGGAGTTGAGGAGGAACTTCTTCACTCAAAGGGTGGTGAATCTCTGGAATTCTCTGCCCGTTGAAGTGGTGGAGGCTACCTCGCTAAATATATTTAAGTCACGGGTAGATAGGTTTCTGATAGACAAGGGAATTAAGGGTTATGGGGAGAAAGCAGGAAAGTGGAACTGATCCACTTCAGATCAGCCATGATCTTATTGAATGGCGGGGCAGGCTCGAAGGGCTAGATGGCCTACTCCTGCTCCTATTTCTTATGTTCTTATTTGAATAATTTAGAAGCAATATTGGAACAGCTTTATCTGCATATCAAAAAAGGAAAGTGTGACTTTTTCCAGACTAGTATTGGGTCTCATTATTAACAGCAAAGGCCTACATTAAGCACCTAAAAAGATGAATGTTATTTTAGAAGCATCACGTTTGACGAATGATTGATAAAGGCCTTTTTCACAAACTCACTAACGTGTCCTTCCGATGAGCAGAAATTTTTTTCTCAGACAGTTGAGAGTCTCTGGAATTCTCTTCCTCAAAACACCGTGAAGCAGAATCTTTGAATATTTTTAAGGCAGAGCTCGATAGATTCTTGTTTAACAAGGGGGAGGGTTAAACCCTTCACGTGGTGAGGAGGTTTGCTGATTCTGCCAATGAGCATGACTGTCTCAGCATTACACAAGACCCAGTTTTCCACATCTGCATTTCACAAAGGTTATTAAGGGTAGGCAGGATTGCGGGGGTTGAGGTTAGATTCAGATTATCTATAGGATAATCTGGCCTACTCCTGCTCCTAATTCGTATGTTCATGTCTGGTTTTCCAATCAATATGTAGATTAAAATCTCCCATGATTATTACTGCATTTCCAACAAGTTCACTTCATTTCTTCCAATCTGCTCCATTCTATTGTGTGGTTATTGTTAGAGGGCCTGCACCCCACTCGCACAAGGGCGGCACGGTAGCACAGTGGGTTAGCACTGCTGCTTCACAGCTCCAGGATCCTGGGTTCAATTCCCGGCTCGGGTCACTGTCTGTGTGGAGTTTGCACATTCTCCTCATGTCTGCGTGGGTTTCCTCCGGGTACTCCGGTTTCCTCCCACAGTCCAAAGATGTGCGGGTTAGGTTGGTTGGACGTGCTAAGAAGTTGCCCCTTAGTGTCCAGGGATGCGTAGGTTAGAGGGATTAGTGGGTAATAATATGGGGGTAGGTCCTGGGTGGGATTGTGTTCAGTGCAGACTCGATGGGCCGAAGGGCCTCTTTCTGCACTGTAAGGTTCTATGATTCACAAGTGCCTTTATCATTTCTCATCTTTAGTCAAACCACTTCTACATCTTGGTTTTCTGAATTTAGATTGTCAGACTATATTATGCAAATACAATCATTAATTAACAAAGCCAACCCTCCACCTAGCTTCCTGTCATAGAATCATATTATCCCTACGGTGCAGAAGGAGGCCTTTTGGCCCACCAAATCTGTACCAGCTCTGTGACAGAGCATTCCATCCAGGGACTATCCCTGCAACCCCACATATTTACTCCCCCCCCAGCTTCTACCTCTTTGGACACTAAGGGGCAATTTAGCACAGCCAATCAACCTAATCTGCACATCTTTGGAGTGTGGGAGGAAAGTGGACCACCCGGAGACATGGGGAGAACATGTAAACTCCATCCAAAGCCAGAACTGAACCTGGGTCCCTGGCACTGGGAGGCAGCATTGCTAATCACTGAGCCACCATGCCACCCATAACGTCCCTCCTAAATGTCAGGTAACCTTCAATATTCAGATCCCAATCACCCTGCAGCCATGTTGTACTAACTCAAAATCCTAACTCAAAATGTTGGTTCTATTTTTTCTCCACAGACGCTGTCAGACCTGCTGAGATTTCCCAGCATTTTCTGTTTTTGTTTCAGATTCCAGCCTCCAGTGATTTGTTCGTGTCCTGCTTTAAGTTTGGTTCGAGTGATGAAACTAAAACTCCTTTAAGATCAACACAGACTGTATAACGTAACTGACCGTCAGACAGGAGGTTGCTCGCAGCAACTTGCAAAAGGTACTGTGAAACATGCTTACTTTCACTCCTTCGTGTTCTTTTTCCGGGAATTCTGGCACGTATTTCTGCACGGGGGCATCGAAATCCAGTTTTCCTTCTTCCCATAGCTTGGCGATGGCGGCCATGGTGAGGGGTTTGCTGATGCTGCCGATGCGCATGACCGTCTCGGCATTACACAAGACCCGGTTTTCCACATCCGCATATCCCAGCCCTTGAAGCAAAATCAGAACGAAAGAGTTTCTTCAGGAATCGTTAGTGTGTACGCTTAAACTGGACCAGATACTGGGCAACACGACAGCTCAGTGACTATCACTGATTGCTGTGCAGACACATGGATTTGGGCCGGTGTCTGTGGGAGTTTGCGCATTCTCCCCGTGCTTGCGTGGGTTTTCTCCGGGAGCTCCGGTTTCCTCCCACACCCCAAAGAGGTGCTGTTAGGCTGATTGGTGGAACAAATTGTCCCTAAATTAGTCTCCCCTCAATGTGGAATGCCATAAGCATAGATAAGGGTCATGGGTGGAGGGGGGGGCTCATAATGTTAGAATGGCGGCGCGGGCTCGTTGGGCCGAAGGGCCTGTTTCCCGGGCTGATTTTGTTCTTTGAATAATGCAAGTCAAAAGGTCCTGACAACATTCAGGCTTGGACTGATAAATGGCAAGGAACATACAAGCCAACAATCATCTCCAATAAGATAGAATCTAACCATCTCCCTTAACAGCATTACCATCGTTGACTTCCCCATCATTAACATTCTGGGGAGTTACCACTCAGAAACTGAACTGGACGAGCCATATAAATACTGAGGCTGCAAGACCAGGTCACTGGGACTCCAGTGCTGTGTCACTCCAATCCTGACCCCCAAAGCCTGCTTGCTCTCTATAAGTCACAAGTAAAGAGTGTGATTCTCTGCATTTGCCTAGTTAAGGCAAGTTCTAACAAGACTTCAAAAGCCCAGAAGAAAATAGCCCTTTTGACTGACACCCCAATCACCACCTTATACCTTCATTTGCAGCTGCCAAGTACAGGGAGCACTGCATCAGTTCACTAAGTCCCCTTTGATAGCACCTTCCAAACCTGTAGCCTCTACTATGGAGAACAGTGGCAGTAGATTCATGGGAACATCCCCACCAAGCCACACATCGCTGGTTGCCGTCTCCAGTGTTAATTCATGGAGTTGAAGGTCTGAGCACAGTATTTGAAAGACAGCAGGGCAGCCGCTCACTCCCTGCAGGCCAGGAGAACTAGTCTGGTTGCTGCTCAAGGCTCTGCCGGGACCAGGAAGTGCTGCCAGGGCAGACATGGTTCCACAAACACTCCCTGGAGACTCCCCTCTCCAGGAAAGGCGGGAGGTGCTGCGGCCCAGGATGGGGCCCTCCATTCAGACCACGGGACAAGTGCACTGTCCCACCTCACTGCAAAGGGGATCAAGCCATGAGTAAGTGCACAGGAATGTGACAGATTAGGTTGCAGGAATCAGCAGCAGCAGATGGGACACGTGCACTGAATGTGTGGTGGGCATCTCATGCTCTCAATCTTCACTCAGTTGCAGGATATTGTGTCCGTTAATCATTTAGAATCCCTACAGTGCAGGAGGCCATTCACACCGGCCTTTGAATGGGACATTCGATACTGATGACTCTGACTCAAAGAAAGAACAAAGAACAATACAGCACAGGAAGAGGCCCTTCGGCCCTCCAAGCTTGTACCGATCATGTATTCCTAACTGGACCATCCGTTTGTATCCCTCTATTCCCAGTCTGTTCACATGGCTATCTAGACAATTCTGAAATGACCCTGGTGTGTCTGCCTCATTCACCTTGCTTTGTAGTGCATTCCAGGCCCTCACCACCCTCTGTGTAAAAAACGTCCCCTGCATATCTTTATTGAACCTTGTCCCCGCTTACCTTGAACTTGTGACCCCCTGTTTGTCATTTCTGACCTGGGAAAAAGCTTCTAACTGTTCACCCTATCTATGCCCTTCATAATTTTATAAACTTCTGTTAGGTTGCCCCTCAACCTCTCTTTCCAGAGAGAATAACCCTAGTTTACTTAATCTCACCTCATACCGGGCAACATCCTGATAAACCTTTTCTGCACTTTCTCCAAAGCCTCCACATCCTTCTGGTAGTGTGGTGACCAGGACGGGACGCAGTATTCCAAATGTGACTCAGAGATGGAGACAGAGGCAGCGGAAATCCAGCCAGAGGTCACCATCGAGTCTCCTTCAGTGGCTCTGCAGCACTTTGTATGAAAGAGGTGTTCACTAACCTGCTATACACCCCCAACCAGACCGTACAACCACTGGAGAAGAGGCCATGGGTGGAGAGACCAAGAAGGCCCCATCGTCAATGAGGTGAGGGGGGAACGCTCTGACTTGGAGGGGAAGGGGGTGTGATAACCCATATGAGATTCATGGGGAAGTCACTGACTATCTCACTCTGGCGCTAGTTGAGTATGAGTTCCCTGGCTAACAGGCAATGGCTTGCCTCGCTGGAACTCATTACCTAAGCCTTTTATAAGGGAAGCCCAGGACTGAGCCTCCAGAACTACTTGTCCCAGGCAGGGACCAATGTGTGTACACCACAGTAATGGTTTTATTTTGCATTCCACAAATAAACTATGTTCTTTTACAGACGGGCTTTCTGAGTAATTACAGTTGACTGATACAGAAATAAATTATTTCAACATAAAGTGAAAAGCAAAGGGAGGAGCTACATGGGAACACTACCACTTGCAAGATGTCCTCTAAGTTAAACACCTGTATCACTGTCCCTTCCTCGCTACAGAGTCAAAATCCTGGAACTAACTTCCTAACAGAACTGTCGAATCTCAGGTTGAGATAAAGTATCCCATTACACAATTCAAAGAGCAGGGGGATTCTCCCGAGTATCCTGAGCCATGTTAATCCCTTGACCAATGCAAACAAAATTAAATATCTGCTATTTTATCTCCTTGCTGTTTAGGGGTAGGATCACAGCTGCTGCATCTCCCCATATTAAAACAGAACATAGAACACTACAGCACAAACAGGCCCTTCGGCCCACAAGTTGCACCGATCATATCCCTACCTACCAGGCCTATCTATAACCCTCAATCCCATTAAATCCCATGTACTCATCCAGAAGTCTCTTAAAAGACCCCAGCGAGTTCGCCTCCACCACCACCGACGGCAGCCGGTTCCACTCACTCACCACCCTCTGAGTGAAAAACTTACCCCTGACATCTCCTCCGTACCTGCTCCCCAGCACCTTAAACCTGTGTCCTCTCGTAGCGACCATTTCAGCCCTGGGAAATAGCCTCTGAGTCCACCCAATCTATAACCTCTCAACATCTTATAAACCTCTATCAGGTCACCCCTCATCCTTCGTCTCTCCAGGGAGAAGAGACCTAGCTCCCTCAACCTATCCTCATAAGGCATGCCTCCCAATCCAGGCAACATCCTTGTAAATCTCCTCGGCACCCTCTCAATAGCTTCCACATCCTTCCTGTAGTGAGGCAACCAGAACTGTGCACAGTAAGGCGTAATTAAAGGCACAGTAAATAGTAATTAAATTGTATAGTTGTGAAAACTATTATGCAAATCCAGATTTTGTTCTTTAAAAAATGGATTTTTAACCAGATTGTGTCACAGCAGATTTATAATTCACAAGGATTCTTGCCTCTTTATTGGAAACATTTGAGTGTGATCGACATGTGACAATCAGCTGGCAATACAAACCTTCTGACCAAACTTCCTTTCCATCCACAGCAACAGCAACTACTATACCAGGGGCACCCACTTCATCCTACAAGAGAAAAAACACACAAAAATCAGAAAATGCCCACCCGAGTTTGTGGTTATAAATAGCAGCAAGGTTGGTGCCACTGTTAATCAACAAAAATGAAAATTAAAGTTCATTTCATCACTGACTGAGGTAGCCCCATCAGTTGTTTAAACAAAAGTCCCAAAAATGTATCTTTCTCAGAAAGATGGATAGACTGGCATCGCGGGGTAAGCCTGGTAGTCTTTAAGCACCAAGTCACACAGGGCATGAGATGCCAGGTTGTATTGATGATCTATGCCAAACTAGACCTTCACATCCAACTGAGTGTCTTCCTGGTAGCTTTCCCCTCTTCAGTCGGTGGATCATGGATTCAAGTCTTACTCCAGGGATTTGAAAATACAGTCTGGGCTGAAGTTTCTGTGCAAAAATATATTTGGAAAGCGAAGGCCTGCTCAGGTGGAACATCGGCTCAGGACAGAGGACCCCACAAACTACCTCTGCCATTCAACTAGATCGTAGCTGAGCCGTACTTTAACTCCACTTACCTGAATTTGCTTTATTTGCAAATAATTATCGATCATTGTCTTAAAATAACCCAGCATCTTCAACCACCAGGTCCAGCTTTCCATAATCCCGTGTGCCAAAAACTGCCAGCTGATTTCACTGCTCAATGGTCTTTTTCTAACTTTAACATTGATCTGGATTCCTTTACCAGCGTTTGCCTACATTCAATGATGCATTTCGGAATGTCTGGAGGAAATGAAAGATCTTTATCACGAATATCTACATGATGGAGGTATAGATGGCAAATTCAGCTGGGATTTCTATTCCAATAGCTAGGTCAGCTGGGCTCTTCCCATATGCCGGCATTGGACTGGGGTAAACACAGTAAAAAGTCTGACAACACCAGGTTTAAGTCCAACTGATTTATTTGATAGAAAACTCACTAGCTTTCGGGGTTAGTCCCTTTGTCACCTGATGAAGGGACTAACCCCGAAAGCTAGTGAGTGTACTATCAAATAAATTGGTTGGACTTAAACCTGGTGTTGTCAGACTTTTTACTGTCTCTTCCCAAGAGTCAGAAAGTTGTCAGGTCAAATACCACTCCAGAACTTAAGCTCTTCAAGTATGTAAAGTTACCAATGTGGTGCCTCATCTTTTGTCATTTACATGCTGCCCTTTGCCAATATCATCCACAAACAAGCAGCCAGTTTTGACATCTCCGTCACCTTTCTATCCCTCTGCTGCCTCGGAGCAAGGCAGTGAGTCTGGGATGAGCTGCAGTTTTCTCCAGCTAAACACTGGGAAAACCAACCTTCTTTAACCCACATAATCTTCATGCCTTTGCTATCTGGTGAATCTCTGGAATTCTCTGCCTGTTGAAGTGGTGGAGGCTGCCTCGCTAAATATTTTTAAGACGCGGGTTGATGGGTTTTTGATAAGAGAGGGGATTAAGGGTTATGGGGAGAGGGCGGGAAAGTGGAACTGAGCAGCAACAGATCAGCCAAGATCTTATTGAATGGCGGGGCAGGCTCGAAGGGCTAGATGGCCTACTCCTGCTCCTATTTCTTATGTTCTTATGTTCACCTGAGGAAGATGCAGCACTCCGAAAGCTTGTGATTCCAAATGAACTTGCTGAATTTTAACCTAATGTTGTGCGACTCACAACTTCCTGTGAAGTACCCTGGAATATTTTTTAATGGCAAAATACAAGTTGTTAAGGTTTCAGTTCTAATCAGGACGGGTGTCTCAATTTTTGACAATACCTTAGTCTTGTTTGTGTTTATCAGTTTTGCTAATAAATCACAAAACCATACAAGTTCAGCAGGTAATTGGAAAGGCAAATGAAACACTGGCCTTTATTTCAAAGGACATGAACTATAAAAATAAGGTCTTGTTAAATCTATACAAGGCACTAGTTAGACCATACCTAGAATACTGTGAACAGGTCTGGTCCACTTATCAAAGAAAGGGTATACTGACATTGGATGCAGACCAGAGAAGGTTCACAAGGTTGATCCTGGGAACTGAGGGATTTTCTTATGAAGTTGAGTAGGGTTGGGACTGAGTTTAGAAGAATTAAAGACAATCTTATTGAGACTAATAGGATTGTCAGGGGGCTTGCGAGAGTAGATAAGTTGTTTCTCCTTGTGGGAGCATTTCAGACTCAGAATTTCTTCTCTTGGAGGGTAGTGAATCTGTGGAATTCTTTACACAGAGACTGAGTCATTAAATATGTTCCACGCTGAGATAGGCAGATTATTAATCAGTAAGAAATCAACAGTTATGGGTAAAATGCGAGAAAATGGAGTTGAGAATTGTATCAGACTGGTCATGATCTTATCGAATGGTGGAGCAGACTCAATGGGCCAAATGGTCTTACTTATGCTGTCTTAAATCCAAAAGATTGGACATCCTTAATCTCAGCAACAAGTCAGCAAATGCCAAATCCAGAGACAGTGAAAAAAACTGTTCAGTGGATTCAGACAATTGTGGGGGGGCAGGGTCCTTGTGTACATTGAAGGCTGAGATAGATTCTTGATCAGTGAGGAAATCAAGACTTACAGGGAAAGGACTGGAATGGGGACACGAGAATTGTCAGATCAAACACGATCCTATTGAGATGTTGAGCAGGCTTGAGGACCAAATAGACTATTCCTGTTCCTTTCTTACAGTCTTAACATCATTAGAAAACTTTTAGTAAGGCCAGAAATATGGAAGAGAACCTGAGAAATAATATGTAAGTACATGACTACTCAAATTTCAGTGTGACAAAGTGGAAAGATGGCAGCATTTCAGTCTGCTGTTGCTGATGTTTTTCAGGCACAGTGATTATAGAAACAACTCAATAGAATATTCTTATAAATATTATACCAAAGCATTGGAAGACTGTATTAGTCCATGCCAAGTTTCATATCTTTGTAATTCCTGTATAACTGTATCAATTACACTAAACAAAGGTGCATCAATGATATGTCATTTGAGCAGCTGTACAGTAATAAGTCTACATTCCATTGTTCATCAGTAAATGATTGGCTTGCGTTCTGCATGCTGGAAGTTTAAATATTAGGTGGTGAGCTATACATCTGTTTGGACCGAAAATAAATACATGCGTGCACATTCTTTCAGATGAGGCCTTGGCAGCCTCTGAAGAGGACATTTCTGTCTGGTATTTGGGTCAATACATATTACTTAGCTAATGTTACTAAAGCTAAGCTCATCATTGCTTTGGGGTGTTTAGATTGTGGTGTTGGATTATCTTATTTCCTAAACATTACACTTGAGGACCAAATAGGCTATTAATGATCACATTACAAAAGTACTTCATTGGCTGTAAAACACTTTGGGAAGTCTGAGGGTCTTAGAAAGTGTTATATAAATACATAAACTTTTTTGTTACAGCAACAACACCTAAGCATTGAGACCATTCAATCTCTACTCTAAATTCTAACTAATCCAGCCTTCTATCTAATTTAGTGAATTTGGAAGATAAACATTTGAAATAATTTGTCAAGTAATGCAGCTCAATATTTGCAAAGTTCAGGAATAAGACCGTAAGATATAGGAGCAGAATTAGGCCATTTGGCCCATCGAATCTGCTCCGCCATTCAATCATGGCTGATATGTTTCTCAACCCCATGCTCTCACCTTCTCCCCATAACCTCTGATTCCTTCACCAATCGAGAACCTATCTTTGTCTTAAACGCACTCAATAACCTGGTCTCCACAGCCTTCTGTGGCAATGAATTCCACAGGTTCACCACCTTCAGGCTGAAGAAATTCCTCCTCATCTCAGTTCTAAAGTGTCTTCCCTTTACTCCGAGGCTGTGCCCCTCGGATCTGAGTCTCTCCTACCAATGGATACATCTTCCCCATATTCACTCTATCCAGGCCTTTCAGAATTCTGTGAATTTCAATGATATCCCCCCTCATCTTTCTAAATTCCTCAAATGCTCCTCATACATTAAGCTTTTCATTCCCACAATCATTCTCCTGAACTTTTAAGGGGCACCTAGACAAATACATGAATAGGATGGCAATAGAGGGATATGGTCTCCCAACGGATAAGTGGTTTTAGTTAAGTCAGACAACATGATTGGTGCAGGCTTGGATGGCCAAAGGGCCTGTTTCTGTGCTGTAATTTTCTTTGCTCTTTAACCTCCTCTGGACCCTCTCCAAGGCTAGCACCATTCTTCCTTAGATATGGGACCCATAATTGCTCAGGCGTATTCAGCTATAAAATACAGAAATGATTTTTTTTCAATATTTGAAATAAATCTAACGCTCTTTCAATTTATTTCTACCACTTATCACTTTCAGAACTTGATGACACCTCTTTACCAAGTGGTTTAAAACTTTCACCTTTCCTCAGTTTACCCTTTTTCCATTGGTTTGTTTTATTGTGTCGTTGCTGTGGAAAATTTACATGGATGAAATTAAATGAGTCTATTAATAAGCTATTTGCAGCTTCTGTTAGTAGGTGTCAAAGAGCTCTCCGAAAATTCTCTTCTTAATCACTACTCATACCTGTCTATCATCAGAACCAGAGCAAAACTGGCAACACTGCAACTTAACACACAAAAAAAGATAAAAAGTTGCTTGCAAAGTATGAAATGTGAATGAAAGGAAAACAGCATCTAAAACTCAAAAGGCTTGATTACACCTCACTTCCTACCACCACACAAACTTCACCTTCTATTTCAAACACCAGTTTAACAACTTTAGTTCATTTTTTTTTAGTGATTCTTGTTGTATCTGTCGGAGTGAAATGAACACTGCTGGATAAAGGAAGTCCAAAGAAAGCCCAAGCACATGTTTCCCGCGTTTAAATTGGTGGTGACCTTTAGAAATATCGGGCTGAAACCTTTTAAGATTTTAAGAAAAAAAAAGACTAAACCTTAAGGCCTTTAATTTATTTGATGACATTTTATAAATCTCTGTGCTTTTCACCTACATGATTTTCTACAGCCTTAGAGCTTGCTGTAAGGATAAACAGGAGTTACACCGTTCACACAAATACTGTATCTGTACAAAAATACAGCCTTGCAGGACTGGTACAATGAAGTAGGTAGCAGAGACACTTCCAAGGTTTTACTAAGACAAACGGCAGAGTGATTGAGTGGTCATATTCCAGTCTGAGTCAGAATGTTTGGATTGAGTTTGGACCACACTCCAGATAGCCCTGATGAACACCAGCTAAGAAGCCTGGGTTGACATCCAGTGGGACACTTGTATGGTTGGGTGTTCCTCCTACTCCTACCATGAAGAATAGGTTGGATTCCTTAGCCTTGGTTGAACCCCCCTAGCAGAAGCACTCTGAAGATTAAATCTGCAAGGCAATGTCACCCTGATTACTGACTCAAGAATCTTCTCTTTGAAACAGAAGCCATACTCTGCTTCAGGGGCAAGTTCTAATGTGGAATCTGGAAAAGGAAGATTTTCTTAAAATGCCCCAATACATATTTTGATCATCGTGTGGATTTAAACTGATGTCAAACTTTTTTTTACATAGTGACATATTTTGGAACTTAGCACAAAGATATCACTCAATATCGTTTATGATGTGGTTTAATGAGGAAAATAGGACTAAAGGTAACATCTGTTACACAGATTTAATGATCAAATGTTACTTTTTCCACACTGCCTTGAATGAAAAAGATACCTGATAACCTAAAATGGTATCATTATGTACTTCCAATCATTACATTATAGACCTCTCTCTGATTGTCAAAAAAGTGTGCATGCCAAATACTCTCAGAAAAAAAACCTGAATAAATTATCCCAATTAACCTGATGACATGACAACCAGGAAAGCTATTTGAAAGTTGTGGGCTAAGAATCTGACTATATAGAGCTATGTGACCAATAGATTCATCTCTCCCGTTTGAATTGTGACTGTTTTGAACGAAAACAAAGTCTGTTCCACGCAGACATTCTAAGAATCTTTTGTACACGAAATGGGGTCATCTCACTACACCTTTACTGAGGAGAAATAACTAAAAGCAAAAGCTTCTGGTGAGTTTTCGAAAAATAATTATCACATTTTGGCATTGCTGTGCCTGAGAACAGATTTGGCAGTGAGGGACAAAACATTCATCTTGCTGTCGTCTAACTGAAGGGTGTTCAAGTATTTGCCTACAAAAGTTCAAAATAAATTCAGTGTATAAAAGCATGCTTCATATGTTGTAACTGTCCTTAAAGTGCACTAACACCACATCTTGTTCATCTCCTCGGCGGGTTTGGGAGGGGGAGCGGTAATGCAAAGTGGGGCGTTATAGTCCCTGGATTTCTTCTCCACTTGGTTGAGGAGGCTCTTGTAGCCGGACAGCTCCTGTTCCAGGCCGGTCTTCACCCCCAGCAGAGTCTGAAAGTCGGCAGTCTGCGCCTCAATCTTCTTCTCCAGAGTTTTGTTGTACTCCTTGATGCGGGAGATCTCCCGCTCCTTCTCCTGGAGGTGGTTCTTGTGCATCTCGTCCCTCAGCCTCAGGTCAGTCACTGCGCTGCGGTAACCCTCCGTCTCCTTCTTGATCTTCTGCAGGGGGACACTGTTCTCCTCGAACTTGTGGCGGTAGCGCTGCAGCTCCTCCTTGTTGCGGCGGGCCATCTGGTCATACTCCTGCCGCATGTTGCGGAGGGCCTGCTCCAGGTCCAGGGTGTTGTTCTCCGCCTGGTCCAGGTTCTGCAGGTTGTCCACCTTCTGCTGCCAGTAGATGCGCTCCTGGTCCCGCACCAGCTTGAGCTGGGCCAGCTGGGCCTCCAGCAGCTTGAACTGGCACTGCAGCTTCTCCAGACCCGCCATCGCGTCCTCGTAGCGCTTCTTCAGGTCCTGGAAATCGCGCTCAAACTCCCGCTTGAGCTGGCACTCCCTCTCCAGCCGCAGCTTCAGCTTGTCCTTCTCCAGCTTCAGCAGCACCAGCTCATTCTGCATCTCATCCACCCGCGCCTGGAAATCCTGGTAATCCTTCTGGTAGGCTTTCTCCACCGCGATGAACTCGTCTTTCTCCAGCTTCTTGAGCTCGGCCAGCAGCTCCTTGTTCTTGCGCTGCAGGTTCAGCACCGTGTTGTTGATGTACTTGGCGAAGCGCTCATTCAGCTCTTTAATCTGCTCCTTACCCTCCAGCATCCCCTCCTGAAGATCCTTCTCGGAGGCATCGCAGTTCGCCACCTCAGTCTGCCGTTCCTGGCACTGGTTGGTCGACTGCGCCGGCACGGGCGACGCGGTCCGGGAGCAGGAAAACATCCTGCTGCGTCCCGGGACTGCAAGCCACTGAGGCCGCGGCCGTTACACCGGACAGCCGTTAGAGCTCCGCCCCTGGATACACACCCCGCCCCCTGGAGACAGGCCGCGCCCCCTGGAGACATGCCCCGCCCCCTGGAGACAGACCCAGTCCCATGCACACAGGCCCGCTTGGATATAGGCCGCGCCCCCTGGATACACGCCGCGCCCCCTGGATACAGTCCCCAGCCCCATGCATACAGGCCCCGCCCCCGAGCTCAAACCCACTGAGGCCGCGGCCGTTACACCGGACAGCCGTTACAGCTCCGCCCCTGGATACACACCCGCCCCCTGGATACAGCCCCCGACCCCTGGATACACACCGCACCCTCTGGCTACAAGCCCCGCCCCCGGATACAAGCCCCGCCCGCTGTGTACATACTGCGCCCCCTGCATGCAAGCCCCGCCCCCCTTGCGTGCCGGCGCCACTCCCCGACTGAAACTACTGAGCCCGCAGCCGTTGCACCGGACCGCCGTTAGAGTGAGCCCCGCCCCCGGATACACACCGCGACCCCTGGGTACAAGCCCCGCCCCCTAGATACACACCGCAGCCCCTAGATACCCCCCCCTCCAGTTACACGCCCCGACCCCCGATTCACACCCACTGAGCCCGATACACCGGACCGCCGTCAGAGTGAGCCCCGCCCCCTTGATACAGACCGCGCCCCCGGATACCAGCCCCGCCCCCCTGAACTCAAACACACTTAGACCGCGACCTATACACCGGACCGCCGTCAGAGTGAGCCCCGCCCGCTGAATACACAGCGCCCTTGGATACTAGCCCCGCCCCCTGGATTCAAACCCACTGAGCCCGCGACCGCTGCACCGTTCGAGTGAGCCTCGCCCCTTGGATACAAGTTCCGACCCCGGGGTACAAGCTCCGCCCCCGAACCCACTGAGATCGCCGCCGTTACACCGGAAAGCCTTTACTGAGCCCGCCCGTTGGAGACGGGTCCCGCCCCCTGGATACAGACCGCGCGCCCTGCATACTAGTCCCGCCCCTCCCACTCAAACCGACTGAGCCCGCGAGCGTCACGCCAGACTGCCTTTGGAGACAGGCCTCGCCCCCTGGAGACAGGCCACGCCCCCTGGAGACAAATCCCGCCCCGCTCCGCTCGAACCCACTGATCCCACGGCCTTTCGAACGGACAGCCGTTAGACTGACCCCGCCCCCCCACATTCAAAGGCGGTTCCTGCTCACCTCTCTGTCGGAGTGCCAAGAGCACTATCCTGGGATTTCCACAACTCTTCTGACAGATTCTAACGATCACTGGCCCTCTGGCACAGCTCAGGGAATTAGACGAGTATTTGAAACATGAAATTTCCCAGGAATTCTGGTACAGAATCAGAGAAATATCCCACTGACCAATGGCTAGATCAACATCAATGTCTACATCAACGGCGACAAAGTAGAAGTTAGCGAAAACGTCAAGTTTTTAGGTGTCCAGATCATCAACAACTTGTCCTGGTTTCCGCCCCCCCACCTCATGCCAACACTATAGTTAAAAAAGCCCACCAACGTCTCCACTTTCTCAGACGACTCAGGAAATTTGTTATGTCAGCTACGACTCTCATCAACTTTTACAGGTGCACAGAAAACATTCTGGTTGTATCACAGCTTAGGATGGCTCCTGCTCTGCCCAAGACCACAAGAAATTACAAAGCATTATGAATGAAGCCCAGTTTAACACTCAAGCCAGCCTCCCATCCACTGACTCTGTCCACATTTCCCGCTGCCTCAGCAAAGCAGCAGCATAATTAAGGATCCCACGCACCCCGGACATTCTCTCTTCCACCTTCTTCCGTCGGGAAAAAGATACGAAAGTCTGAGGTCACCTACCAACCGATTCAGGAACAGCTTCTTCCCTGCTACCATCAGAGTTTTGAATGGACCAACCTCACACTAAATTGATTTTTCTCCACACCCAGCTATGACTGTTACACTACATTCTGCACTCTCTCATTTCTTTCTTCATGAATGGTATGCTTCGTTTGGATAGTTGAAAAGGGGTAAGTTTTTCACTCAGAGGGTGGTGGGTGCATGGAATCGGCTGCCGGCGGTGGCAATGGAGGCGGATTCAGTAGGGTCTTTTAAGAGACTTCTGGATGAGTACATGGGACTTAGTAGGATTGAGGGTTATAGGTAAGCCTGGTAGGCAGAGATGTTTGGCACAACTTGTGGGCCGAAGGGCCTGTTTGTGCTGTCGTTTTTCTATGTTCTAACAGCGTGCAAGAAATAATACTTTTCACTGCTAAGGGAATTAGACGAGTATTTGAAACATGAAATTTCCCAGGAATAATACATGTGACAATAATAAATCAAAATCAAATCAGAATGATTAAAATCTCTCAGCTAACCCTATCCTATACATCCTGCTTGTTACAGGTATCAAGGTAGAAACAACAGCTTAGTGATTTCCTCAAAATTCCTCTTGGTCTGTTATTCCTTTCAATAACCTGCTTTTAATCTCCACAAGTCCAAAGGCATTTGGTAGCGGGATGTCAGAGAAATAGTAGAAAAGCTCACCTCCTCAACATTATCTTCAGATAATTTATACTTCACTATAGGCTGCACCCTCTATTCTGCTACCCCTGGCGAATCAAACACTTTTTTTCAAAACTTCTCCATGTTGGGAGTTCCCATTGGAATGAACTCTCCATAAGTCCAACTTCACCTTCTCTGTTGTGTTTCAAAATATAATTTTTTTTTTTACGTTCCTCTAATTTATAGCTCTACCACACGAGGAAGTCAGAATTGGTTTAACCGTATATTGCCTGGTCTTAGCTTTTGATCTAGGAACACCCCAGGATAAAAGCTATACAGTTGTATAATAAGAAAAGGCCCTTTGACCCATCGTGGCTGCACAAACAATAACTACCACCAAAGTTGCACGAATTCCATTTCCAGCACTTGTCTCAGATTCTTGAATGTTATATTTCAAATGCTCATCCAAATACTTTTTAAAGGTTGTAAGGTTTCTTGCCTCCACTACCTTCCCAGGCAGTGCATTCCTGATTCTCACCACATTCTTGAGTGATTTTTGTTTTCCCAAAGAATGACTGAATTTCCTGCCACTCACCCAAAAACTATGTCCCCTCGTGATGAACCTCTCAACCAAGGGGAACAACTGCTTCCTATTCAACCTTCAATAGAACAAAGAACAAATTATAGTACAGGAACAGGCCTCCAAGCCGGCACCAACCATGCTGCCTGACTGAACTAAAACTCCCTACCCTTCTGGGGACCATACTAGTCCGATCCTATTCATGCATTTGTCAAGATACCCCTTAAAAGTCACTATCGTATCTGCTTCCACGACTTCCCTCCGCAGCGAGTTCCAGGCACCCACTACCCTTTGTGTAAAAAGAATTGCCTCGTGCATCTCCTTTAAACCTTGCCCTTCGCACCTTAAACCTATGCTCCCTAGTAACTGACTCTTCCACCCTGGGAAAAAGCTTCTGACTATCCACTCTGTTCATGCCCCTCATAATCTTGTAGACTTCTATCAGGTCGCCTGTCAACCTCTGTCGTTCCAGTGAGAATAAACCAAGTTTCTCCAAACTCTCCTCATAGCGAATGCCCTCCATACCAGGCAGCATCCTGATAAATCTTTTCTGTACCCTCTCCAAAGCCTTCACATCTTCTGGTAGTGTGGCGACCAGAATTGAACACTATATTCCAAGTGCAGGCTAACTAAGGTTCCATAAACCTGCAACATGACTTGCCAATTTTTAAACTCAGTACCCTGGCCAATGAAGGCAAGCATGCCGTGTGCCTTCTTGACTACCTTCTCCACCTGTGTTGCCACTTTCAGTGACCTGTGTACCAGTAGTCCCAGATCCCTCTGCCTATCAATACTCTTAAGGGTTTTGCCATTTACTGTACATTTCCTATCTATATTAGACCTCCCAAAATGTAATCTTATACCCCTTATTCATGTCCCCCTTCAGCCTTCTCTGCTCTAGAGAAAACAATCCAAGTCTATCCTGTCCCTCCTTGTAATTCAAATGTCCCATCCCAGGCAACATCCTGGTGAATCTCCTCTGTACCCCCTCTAGTGAAATCACATTCCTTCCTGTAGTCAAGTGACCAAAGCTGAACAGTACTCCAGCTGTGGTCTAACCAAAGTTCGCCACAGCTCCAGGATAAACCTCCTTGCTCTTATACTGTATAGTTCAAAAGTGCAAAAATGAACAAAGGTTGTAGAAAAATGAAACCTTAATCAATGTGACAGGATATAAACCAAGACACAATGCCTTTAGCAAAATATGTTTGATGGCCTAAGGGCAATAAAGTTAACCTCAGCAACAGTAGATAATGGAAGTTTGTACTTTCTAAAACAACATTTCAAGGCAAGATGCCATGAACAGCTTTGTACCAGCAATGCTCATAATACTAAAGTTTTAAAACAAAGTTTATTTATTAATCACAAGTAGGCTTACATTAACACTGCAATGAAGTTACTGTGAAATACTTTGAGAACAGTATGCACTGTACTGTAAATTTACAAGTAAAATAAACGTGGACTTGGCTGCTTCTACAAGTATAAAAAAGATAAGTGAAGGCATATGTAGTTTTGTAGATTTATGAGCTTTCAGCTCCAGCGGCCCAACCATGGCTTACAAAAGAAATTAAGGATAGTATTAGATCCAAAGAGGAGTCATATAAAGTTGCCTGAAAAGTAGCAAGCCTGATGACTGGGAGAAGTTCAGTACGCAGCAAAGGAGGACAAAAAGATTAAGAGGAGAAAAATAGAGTGAGAGTAAACTTCCAAGTAACACTAAATTAGTACACAAAAAGACAAACATCAGTGAAGACAAATATAGGTCCTTTACTGTCCAAAACAGGAAAATTTATAATAAGAGAACAAGGAAATTGCAGAGCAATTAAACAACTACTTTAGTACTGTCTTCATGGAGGAAGACTTCCCAGAATAACTTCCCAGAAATGCTAGAGAATCAAGGAATAGAAGGAAATTAGAGCTCTATCTGGAGAAATTAATGGGACAGAAAGCCAGTAATTCTCCAGGGCCTGATAATTTATCGCAGGGTACTAATTTACATCCCAGAGTGGCCATGAAAATAGTGGATGCATTGGTTGTCATCTTCCAAAATTCTGTAGATTCTGTAACAGTCTTGGCAGATTGGAGAGTGGCAAACGTAACCTTAGCAAGCAGTTTGGCAAATTGTATGTCAGTCTTCACTGCAAGAGGACTTGAGCACAGGAGCAAAGATCTCTTACTGTAACTGTACGGGGCCTTGGTGAGAACACAGCTGGAGTATTGTGTGCAGTTTTGGTCTTGTTATCTAAGAAAGGAGATACTTTCTAAAGAAGGAGCACAGCCTCCTGGAATGACAGGATTGTTGTAAGAGGAGAGATTGGGTTGCAGGGTTTGCATTCACTGGGATTTAGAAGAATGAGAGGGCATCTAATTGAAACCTATAAATTTCTGACAAGGCCGGACAGACTGGATGCAGGAATGTTGTTTCCAATAGCCGATGGGGGAGTCTAGAACAAGGGATCACAGTCTCAGGATACGGGGTTAGCTATTTTGGACTGAGATGAGGAGAAATCTCTTCATTCAGAGGGTGTTGAACCTGTGAAATTCTCTACCACAGAAAGCTTTGGAGGCTAATTCACAATGTATTTAAGGAGGAGATGGTTAGATTTCTGACTATAAAGGTGTCAAGGGGTTTGGGGAGGGAACAGGAATACAGTGTTGAGATCGAGGATCAGCCACGATTATACTGAATGGTGGAACAGCCTCGGATGGCCGAATGATCTATCCTGTTCCAATTTTCTATGTTTCAATAAGATTGATTTATTACTGTTTCTAGCTTTTTGACCATAACAGATATGTCTGCTAGGTTTCCAGAAGCCATTTAATTACATAATATTACAGCTAAGAGGACAACAGAGGAGTCACTTGAATTTTTTTAACCAGACACAGAAATCCAGCCATAGAACAAGACAGCACGGAAACAGGCCCCCTGACCCAACCGGTCCATGCCAATCATGGTGGCCTCTGAGATAGTCCCAATTGCCCGCATTTGGCCCATATCCCTCGAATCCTCTCTCATCCATATACTTATCCAAATGCTTTTTAATTGTTCCTATTGAACCTGCCTCAACCAGTTTCTCTGGCACCTCATTCCATATATACACCATCCACTGCATGAAGAAGTTGCCCCTCGGGATCCTTTTGAATCTTTCCCCCTCACCTTAAACCTATGACCTCTAGTTTTCAATTTTCCTACCCTGGGACAAAGTCTATGTGCGTTCATTCTATCTACGCCCCTCATGATTTTATGCACCGCAATAAGGTCACCCCTCATTCTCCTATGTTCCAAGGAACAAAACTCTGGTCTGGCCAACTGCTCCCTATAAGTCCTTGGCAACATTCTCGTAATCTTCTCTGCACTTTTTCCAATTTATCAATGTCTTTCCTATAACAGGGTGACCTAATCTGTACACAGTGCTCCAAATGTTATCTCACCAGTGACTTACACAACTGTAACAGTCAGATCAGAGATCCAATTTTACAGTGAACTTATTCAGAGAAGTTATGGAAAACTTAGGAGTAAAGCAATTTGAATCAACTGCATCGCATCCAGAATTGCAAAGAGTGCTAGAATGCTGGCATCAAACTTTAAAGACCATGTTAACAACCTATAGTCAAGATTATCCAGAGGATCGGGATAAAGGAATTCCATTTGTCCTTTCTGCAATTAAGGAAGTATCTAATTAATCAATTAAATTCAGACCATTCTAATTAATTTTTGGTCGTGAGGGAAGAGGACCACTTAAATTGATCAAGAAGGAATTGGTGAGTCAGCATTCTGAGACTACATTATTGGAATATGTGTCAAACTTTAGGGAGAGATTAACAAGGCCTGGTGAGTTAGTTAGACAACATTTAAAAGAGGCACAGCATGTGATGAGAAAAGAAATCAAAAATTAAAGTTTTGTTAGTGAGAAGAAAGTATGAGCACAATTATCATGGTAGGTGAGCCATTAAAAGCAAGCTTTAGTCAGCCTTATCAATTAAGTGAGGTGAATTATTAGATAATGCCCGATAGAAGGAAAACTCTGAAATTGTATTTTGGTAGGAAAGGAAAGCAGAAGAATGATGTGCTGGTTGTTACTACTCAGAGTTAAGGAACAAATCTAGATGATTCTGAATTTGACCCTCCTCAAATCAGATTGGACAATGAGGAAGTAATCAGAAATGATGATAAATTACTAAATTAACTTCTGGAGGAATATCATAATGACCTGAAAGAGTTATTACAATCATATAGAGCTTATGTAGGAACAAAGTGGGAAGTACCAGAGTAATTGTCCGTGATGTTATTTCAATTAAGCAGCATTATATAGACTCAACTCACTAAAGTTGGCACTGTTTCAAAAGGAGATTGAAAGCATATTTAAGAATGATGTCATTGACGTGAGTTGCAGTGATTGGAACTCACCTATAGTGATGGTACCAAAGCAGGTGGTACATAACAATTATGTGCGGATTATAGAAAAGTCAATGTGGTTACAAAATCAAATTTGTATCCTATTTCTCAGTTGGAAGACTGTATGGAAAAGGCGGGACAAGTTTTATTATCAAACTGGATTTTCTTAAAGGATACTGGCAAGTACCTTTATCAGAAAGGACATGGGAGATTTCGGCTTTCGCGACACCAAATGATCTCCACCGACAACAATCTCACCCAGGCCCTATCCCCATAACCCCACCTATTTACCTGACTACATGTCACGAAGGAGCAATTTAGCATAGTCAATCAACCTAACCTGCACATCTTTGGAGTGAGAGGAAGCTGGAGCACCCAGAGGAAACTCACGCAGACACGGGAGAATGTGCAAACTCCACACAGACAGTGACCGGAGGTGGAATTGAACCCTGGTCCCTGGCTTGTGAGGCAGCAGTGCCATCTGCTTGGAATGAAGAATGCACTAGTAACATTCCAAAAGCTAACCAACAAGGTCATTTCTGGACTAAATAATTGTGCAGTTGTAGACAACCTGGTGGTTTTCAGTCAGATATGGAAGGTACATTTGGGACATTTAAAGCAATTGTTCGCTTGAGTACAGGAGGTGGGCTTAGTGGTAAGCTTAGCCAAGAGTGAATTTGCAAAAGCCCAAGTTACCTTCTTAGACCATACAATTGGACATGGACAAATAGCCCCACAAACTGCGAAAACAAAAAGTTATTGGAAAGTTCTTAATGTGGAGAGTTCCACATTAGTTCCAACAGGAAATTCATGCCAAATTTTACATAAGAACATAAGAAATAGGAGCAGGAGTAGGCCATCTAGCCCTTCGAGCCTGCCCCGCCATTCAATAAGATCATGGCTGATCTGTCGTGGCTCAGTTCCACTTTCCCGCCCTCTCCCCATAACCCTTAATCCCCTCTCTTATCAAAAACCCATCAACCCACGTCTTAAAAATATTTAGCGAGGCAGCCTCCACCACTTCAACGGGCAGAGAATTCCAGAGATTCACCACCCTTTGAGTGAAGAAGTTCCTCCTCAACTCCGTTCTAAACCGCCCCCCCTTTATCCTGAGGCTGCGCCCCCTAGTCCTACTGTCTTTTTTGAGCGGGAAGAGTCTCTCCACCTCTATCCTATCCATCCCATTCATCATCTTATACGTCTCAATGAGATCTGCCCTCATTCTTCTAAACTCTAACGAGTTAGCAGTGAGGTTGCTCCATTGACTGAACCGCTCAAAAGTTTCAGTAGACATCTGAATGCCAGGAGATATTTGACAATCTGAAAAATGTATTAACCATCGCACCAGATTATGCGAAGCAATTCAAGATGGCCATTGATGCTAGTGATGTGGGCGCTGGTGCTGTACTGTTATAAGAAGATGACAAAAGGATACAAAGACCTATTGGTTACTTTTCCAGAAAATTAAATATTCAACTATCAAGGAGGAGACATTGGGCTGGATTTTGCAGCGTCTTTCATTCCAAAACTGTAATATCCCATCTGAGGTCAAAGGACCTCACCCGCTCCAATTCCTGTGGCGGGCACGCCTGTGAAATTCCAGCCTTTGAGTCTGGTTTTGGCATTGCAACATTTTAACATTTATGTTGCCAGCAATTCATCAGACACAATTGTTTACACTTACTGTAATCCATTGAGGTTTCTGGAGAAGTTTAAAGATAAAGTGCAAGATTGTTCAGATTGAGTTGATCATTACAGTTATTTAATTTGAAGATTATACACGTGGCAGGAAGAGAGATCATGATTGCAGAAGCTGTATCATGACTTTGATGCAAAATACTGAACACTGGAAAGACTGACTGGACTATGTTACTGTTAAATATGCATGCTTGGAAGTAATAAGAACATAAGAACATAAGAAATAGGAGCAGGAGTAGGCCAACTAGCCCTTCGAGCCTGCCCCGCCATTCAATAAGATCATGGCTGATCTGTCGTGGCTCAGTTCCACATTCCCGCCCTCTCCCCATAACCCTTAATCCCCTCTCTTATCAAAAACCCATCAACCTGCGTCTTAAAAATATTTAGCGAGGTAGCCTCCGCCACTTCAACAGGCAGAGAATTCCAGAGATTCACCACCCTTTGAGTGAAGAAGTTCCTCCTCAACTCCGTTCTAAACCGCCCCCCCTTTATCTTGAGGCTGTGCCCCCTAGTCCTACTATCCTTTCTGAGTGGGAAGAGTCTCTCCACCTCTATCCTATCCATCCCATTCATCATCTTATACGTCTCAATGAGATCTCCCCTCATTCTTCTAAACTCTAACGAGTACAAGCCTAATTTATTCAGCCTCTCCTCATAGCTCAACCCCCTCAACTCCGGCATCAGCCTAGTAAACCTCCTCTGCACTCCCTCCAAGGCCAAAATATCCTTGCGTAAGTACGGCGCCCAAATCTGCACACAGTACTCCAGCTGCGGCCTCACCAATGCCCTATACAGCCGCAGCAAGACCTCCCTACTTTTATATTCAATCCCCCTCGCGATGAAGGCCAGCATCCCATTCGCCTTCCTGACCACCTGCTGCACCTGCAAGCTGGGTTTTTGCGACTCATGCACAAGGACCCCGAGGTCCCTCTGCACCGTCGCCTGCTGCAGTTTTTCTCCACATAAGTAATAATCCTTCCTACCATTATTCCTACCAAAGTGGACCACCTCGCACTTGCCAACATTAAATTCCATTTGCCATTTCCTGGCCCATTCGCCCAGCCTATCCAGATCCTTCTGTAGACTCTCCCCACCCTCCGCACAATTTGCCTTTCCACCAATTTTGGTGTCATCAGCAAATTTCAACACCCTGCACTCGGTTCCCTCCTCCAGATCATCTATATAAATGGTAAATAATATATCTTATACGGTGAAAAATAGAGGCTTTAGAAAAATGAAGGCATCTTTTCATATTATTGGTTCATTTTTTAAAGTTTATTTATTAGTGTCACAAGCAGGCTTACATTAACATTGCAATGAAGTTACTGTGAAAATCCCCCAGTTGCCACATTCTAGCATCTGTTTGGGTACAGGGAGGGAGAATTTGGTATGGCCAATGCACCTAACCAGCACGTCTTTTGGACTATGGGAGGAAACCTACGCAGGCATAGGGAGAGCGTGCAAACTCCACACAGTGATCCAAGCTCGGAATCAGAATCGAACCAAGGTACCTGGCGCTGTGAGGCAACAGTGCTAACCACTGCCAATTAAAGGGGAAGGGGTGATGATACTGGGCCATTGATATATTTTATGTTTCTGTAAAATGTTTAAAGTTCAGTTTTTCTATAGGTAGTTAGTATGTCTGGGCAGAACACAACTCAGATGCTGGGAAAACATTATAATTATTCATTTTAGCCATGTAGTTTTTACTTGGGAGAAGATCATAAGAACATAAGAAATAGGAGCAGGAGTAGGCCATCTAGCCCTTTGAGCCTGCCCCGCCATTCAGTAAGATCGTGGCTGATCTGAAGTGGATCAGTTCCACTTTCCCGCTTTCTCCCCGTAACCCTTAATTCTCTTGTCTATCAAAAACCTATCTACCCGTGACTTAAATATATTTAGTGAGGTAGCCTCCACCACTTCAACAGGCAGAGAATTCCAGAGATTCACCATCTTTTGAGTGAAGAAGTTCCTCCTCAACTCTGATCTAAACTGTCCCCCCCTTATCTTGAGGCTGTGCCCGCTAGTCCTGCTATCCTTTCTGAGCGGGAAGAATCTCTCTACCTCTACCCTATCCATCCCTTTCATTATCTTATACGTCTCTATAAGATCCCCCCTCATCCTTCTAAACTCCAACGAGTACAGACGCAGTCTATTTAGTCTCTCTTCATAGTCCAACCCCCTCATGTCCGGTATCAGCCTAGTGAACCTCCTCTGCACTCCCTCCAAGATGGACACTTGTTTACAAAAGATTTCCCCTTTTTTTGATTAAAGGAATGGAAGGTGGGTTTAGGTATACAGGGGCACTTGCTCATTTAGTTAATGGGAGGAGCAAGGCATATATCAGACAGAGGAAAACAGCTTTCAGTTCAGTTTGTGGCTGGGATTGTTTAAAATCAGAAGTTGCATGGTGGCACAACGCTTAACACTCCTGTCTCACAGCACCAGGGACCCAGGTTTGATTCCAGCCTTGGGTCACTGTTTGTGTGGAGTTTGCACATTCTCCCAGTGTTTGCGTGGGTTTCCTCCAGGTGCTCCAGTTTCTTCCCACGGTCCAAAGATGTGTTGATTAGTTGGATTTGCATCGGAAATTAGCCATAGGGAATTAGATCCCTAATTTGTTAGTGGAATTACTCCTGGAGTGAAGATCCTATCCTCAAATTTATGCCAAAGTATAAAAATTGTTGAGGCCGAGTCTAATTTCAGGTCCTGGACCATAACGTTCTATGTAAGAAGTTTCTCAACAACACGTTAAAGTCCAACAGTTTATCTCGAATCACAAGGTGAATGGACCACCTGATGAAGGAGCAGCACTCTGAAAGCTCCTTATTCCAAATAAACCTGTTCGGACTTTAAACTGGTCTTGTGAGACATCTAACTGTGCCCACCCCAGTCCAACGCAGGCATCTCCACATCATTATATTCTATATAAGCAAATTATACATCTGCAAAATGTTTTACTTTGGAAAGTTTTGCTGGAATGCTGATATTTGTAATAGAATCATGGAATTAAATCTGGCCAAATTTATAGAACAAAGAACGAAGAAAAGTACAGTACAGGAACAGGCCCTTCGGCCCTCCAAACCAGTGCTGATCATGATGCCCAAACTAAAAAAAACCTTCTGCCCTTACTGTATTCCTCTATTTCCCCCCTATTCATGTACCATCCAGATGCCTCTTCAATGATGCTAATGTGCCTGCTTCCACCACCACCTCTGCAGCACGTTACAGGCACCCACCATTCTCTGTGTGAAAAACTTCCCCCGCCGATCTCCCTTAAACCTACCCCCTCTCACCTTGAACCTGTGCCCCCTAGTAATTGATACTTCCACTCTTGGAAAAAACCTGCGAGTATCCACCCTCTCTATGCCTCTTATAATTTTGTAGACCTCTATCTGGTCGCCCTCAGCCTCCATATTTCCAGTGAAAACAATCCTAGTTTATTCAGCCTCTCCTCATAGTCAACACCCTTGAGACAGGCAACATCATGGGGAATGTTCTTTGCACTCCCTCCAAAGATTTCTTATCCTTCTGGTAATGTGACAACCAGAGCAGTACACAATACCCCAAAGGCAGCCTAACCAAGGTTTTATATAGCTGCAACATGATTTGCCAACTCTTGTTTTAATGCCCTGGTCAATAATGGCAAGTATGTCATATGCCTGCTTAACCACCTCAACCACCTGTGTTGCCACTTTTAGGGGACTGTGGACCTGCATGCCCAGATCCCTCTGTAGGTTAATATTCCTAAGGGTTTTATAGAACATAGAACATTACAGCGCAGAACAGGCCCTTCGGCCCACGATGTTGCGCCGACCAATTAAAAAGCAATGACCCTCTAACCTAAACCAATCCCTTTCTATCCATAAACCTATCCACGGATCTCTTAAACGCCCCCAAACTAGGCGCATTTACAACTGCAGCAGGCAGGGCATTCCAATCCCTCACCACCCTCTGGGTAAAGAACCTACCTCTGACATCCGTCCTATAACTACCACCCCTTAATTTAAAGCTATGCCCCCTCGTGCTAGCTTTCTCCATCCGAGGAAAAAGGCTATCACTGTCCACCCTATCTAAACCTCTAATCATCTTATATGGTTCAATAAGGTCCCCTCTTAGCCGCCTTCTTTCTAACGAAAACAACCTCAAATCCCTCAGTCTCTCCTCATAGGACCTCCCCTCCATACCAGGCAACATCCTGGTAAACCTCCTCTGCACCCTCTCCAATGCCTCCACATCCTTCCTATAATGTGGGGACCAGAACTGCACACAATACTCCAAGTGCGGCCGCACCAGAGTTTTGTACAGTTGCAACATGACGCTGCGGCTCCTAAATTCAATCCCCCTACCAATAAACGCCAAGACACCGTATGCCTTCCTAACAACCTTATCTACTTGATTCCCAACTTTCAGGGATCTATGTACACATACACCTAGATCCCTCTGTTCATCACACTATTCAGAGTCCTACCGTTAGCCCTATACTCTACACATCTGTTATTCCTGCCAAAGTGAATTACCTCACACTTTTCCGCATTAAACTCCATCCGCCACCTCTCGGCCCAGCTCTGCAACTTGTCCAAATCTCTCTGTAAACTATGACACCCCTCCTATCTACCACACCTCCGACTTTGGTGTCATCAGCAAATTTACTAATCCACCCAACTATACCCTCATCCAGATCATTTATAAAAATTACAAACAGCAGCGGCCCCAAAACAGATCCCTGAGGCACACCACTTGTAACCGAACTCCATGACGAATACTTACCATCAACCACCACCCTCTGTCTCCTATCTGCTAGCCAATTCCTGATCCAATTAACTAAATCACCCTCAATCCCATACATCTGCATTTTCTGCAGAAGCCTTCCATGGTGAACCTTATCAAACGCCTTACTAAAGTCCATATATACCACGTCAACTGCCTTACCCCCATCCACCTCTTTGGTCACTTTCTCAAAAAACTCAATAAAGGTTAGTAAGGCACGACCTACCCTCCACAAAACCATGCTGACTATCTCCAATCAATTCATTACTCTCTAAATAACTATAAAGCCTATCCCTAATAATTTTTTCGAAAACCTTGCCCACAACAGAAGTAAGACTCATCGGTCTATAATTCCCGGGAAAATCTCTGTTCCCCTTCTTAAACAATGGGACAACATTCGTTCTCCTCCAATCTTCTGGCACTATACCTGTGACCAACGACGACCTGAAGATCAGAGCCAGAGGCTCTGCAATCGCCTCTCTTGCCTCCCAGAGAATCCTAGGGTAAATCCCCTCCGGCCCAGGGGATTTATCTATTTTCAAACCCTCAAGAATATCTAGCACATCCTCCTTATCAACTGCAATACTATCCAGTTTACAACCCTGTAACCCAGTGTTCTCCACAGCTACATTTATGTCTCCCTGCGTGAATACCGAAGAGAAATATTGGTTCAATGCCTCTCCAATCTCTTCCAGTTCCACACATAACTTCCCACTGCTGTCTCTAACTGGCCCTAATCTTGCCCTAACCAATCTTCTGTTCTTAACATATCTATAGAACGCCTTAGGATTCTCCTTAATCCTATCAGCCAAAGTCTTCTCATGTCCTCTTTTAGCCCTTCTTAACTCACTCTTTAACTCCCTCCTCGCCAATCTAAAGCTTTCCAGTGCACTACCTGAGCCCTCAAGTCTCATCCTGACATAAGCCTCCTTTTTCCTTTTAACCAGCGAATCAACTTCTTTAGTGCACCACGGTTCCTTAGATCGACCATCTCCTCCTTGCCTGACAGGGACATACCTATCAAGGACTCGCAGTAGCTGCTCCTTGAAAAAGCTCCACATTTCGGACATTCCCAGACCCTGTAGTCTCCTAGTCCAACCTATGCTTCCTAATTCTCTCCTAATAGCCTCATAATTACCCTTCCCCCAGCTAAAACTACTGACCCGAGGTTCATGCCTATCCCTTTCCATCACTAAGGTGAACGTAACCGAATTGTGGTCACTATCACCAAAATGCACACCAACTTCCAAGTCTAACACCTGGTCTGGCTCATTTCCCAGCACCAAATCCAATATAGCCTCACCTCTAGTTGGCCTATCTACATACTACTACATTGCTACTTATAGTGTAATTCACACCTCAATTTGATCCCCCAAAATGCATCACCTCACATTAAACTCCAGATTAAACACCATCTGCCATTTTTGTGCCCAAGTTTCCAATCCATCTATATCCTATTGTATTGTCTGACAATCCCCAGCACTGTCAGCAACTATTAGATGGAAGGATTGACCCAATGGTTGAGTTGGATTATATTGAACTGGGTAAGGTTGGGTGTTGAATTGAGGATTGAGTTGAATTAATTTGGATTGAGTTTTATTGAGAGTTGGAGATACAGTTGTGGATTTGGCTGGGCTTGGTTGAGAGTTGAGTTCTCGTATCGGGTTGCCGGTCCCGGGATGGGGTCGGGTCACCTGCTTGGGGTTGTGTTGTTATATCATCGGGTTTGGGTTTGGTTGTCGGGTTTGGGGTTGGGTTTGGGTTGTCGAATTTGGGGTTGGTTGTTGGATTTGGGATTTTGAGTTTTTTGGTTTGAGTGTTTCAAGGTTGAATGCTTGAGGTTAGGTTTGGGATGTTGTGTTTGAGTTGTTGGGTTTAGGGATTGAGCCACTGCTCACCTCGGTTCTCTGCAGGTTGTTCAGTTTTGGATGTTGAGTTTGAGTTGATGAGTTTGATGTTGGGTTTGAGTTCTCAGATTAGGAGTTAGGTAGTTGGGTTGGGTTGTCGAATTTGGGGGTTGAGTGTTTGGGTTTTGGATGTTGAGTTTTTGGGTTTGGGGTTGAGTTTGGGATGTTAGCTTTGGTGTTGAGCTGTTGGGTTTGGAGTTCAGTTTGAGGTGTTGGCTTTGGGGTTGAGTTTGAACTGTTGGGTTTAGGGTTGCGTTTGGGCTATAGGGTTTGGGCTTGAGTTTGGGCTGTTGGGTTTGGATTCTTGGGTTTAGGGTTGAGTTTAGGATGTAGGGTTGGGGAGGGGGGTGACAGTGTTGTGTGGTTTGAGTTGCTCACCTTAATCCTCTGCAGTAAGTCGCGCCCTCTCTTTCTGGCCGCTGCCAGTTCCTCGCTGCTTTTTTGTTGCTCCTCTTCCCTCTCCGACTGACACTCCGATTGCGGCACCCAGAGCCCTAGCCCCACGGTGAGAGTTAACCCCAGGCCGAGCCCGAGGCCCCGGCTCCAGGCCCAACCCGAGCCCGAGCTCCGGCTCCAGCCCCAGCTGGTCCTGGCCTTGCTGAGGATCCGGAGCGGCGCTGGCTGCAGACGCCAGGCGGCCGTGCTGGTCCCCCAGGCGGGCAGCAGTTTGCAGAAGCGGCCGGGGCAGCGGAACATGGTCCGGTAAGACTCGGAGCCCAATGTCTGACAGCAGCTGCCAACCCTCCCGGACTGCCCGGGAGTCTCCGCAATGCTAAACACCAGCACCACACTCTGAATATAAAAACCCAGAGAAGTATTTATAGGTCAACCCAACAAACGTTTCCTTTCGACACGTTATTTATAACAGGAAAGAATGATGTAACTGTCAATGCAGACTCTAAAGCAGTCGATGGAGAATCTTTCTGCTTTGTATTTGGTGAAGGAACATGGTAGCCAGGAGATAAAAGCAAATTACTGAGGATGCTGGAATCTGAAACCCAAAGAGAGAATGCTGGAAAATCTCAGCAGGTCTGGCAGCATCTGTAAGGAGAGAAAAGAGCTGACTTTTGGAGTCCAGATGACCCATAAGGATGAGGGAACACAGTGAGCCACGAGGGTGGGTTGTATTTGCTGAGGGAACACAGTGAGCCATGAGCATAGGTTGTATTTGATGAGGGAACACGATGAGCCATGAGGATAGGTTGTATTTGATGAGGGAACACGGTGAGCCATGAGGATAGGTTGTATTTGATGAGGGAACACGGTGAGCCATGAGGATAGGTTGTATTTGATGAGGGAACACAGTGAGCCATGAGGCTAGGTTGTATTTGATGAGGGAACACAGTGAGCCATGAGGATAGGTTGTATTTGATGAGGGAACACGGTGAGCCATGAGGATAGGTTGTATTTGATGAGGGAACACAGTGAGCCATGAGGCTAGGTTGTATTTGATGAGGGAACACAGTGAGCCATGAAGATAGGTTGTATTTGATAAGGGAACACGGTGAGCCATGAGGATAGGTTGTATTTGATAAGGGAACACGGTGAGCCATGAGGATAGGTTGTATTTGCTGAGGGAACACAGTGAGCCATGAGGATAGGTTGTATTTGATGAGGGAACACAGTGAGCCATGAAGATAGGTTGTATTTGATAAGGGAACACGGTGAGCCATGAGGATGGGTTGTATTTGATAAGGGAACACGGTGAGCCATGAGGATAGGTTGTATTTGATGAGGGAACACAGTGAGCCATGAGGATAGGTTGTATTTGATGAGGGAACACGGTGAGCCATGAGGATGGGTTGTATTTGATGAGGGAACACGGTGAGCCATGAGGATGGGGCATGTTGAGTAACCCTTGGCCAGAGGTGGGGCACAGGCAGGTGAAGATTATGTACCTCTAGGAATTTGCCTAATATGGTTAGCAACCTTGATTGGGAGCAGGTGTTTCTAATGTGTCGGTGCAGACACGATGATCCAACGGGTCTCTTCTGCGCTGTATGATTCTACGAAATACCTGATCAATGAGAAATTGGTTTAACATATTCAGGATTTGATTGAACCACCCCCTCACGACTTGCTCCCCTCTTCAACATATTGCTTGCTGCTGGGATACAGATTTCTAGAAATTGGCCGTCCTCAGTCCTACCCAATTGGTATTGCTTAGATCCATTCTCCCACTTTTGTGCTTCTAAATGAGTCAGATGATACCTTGTTTAAAATTCACACAGAGGTTCCTGTGAACTGGCACTCGGTGGGAGAGTGGTAACCTGTGTTGCTTGCTGCAGAATTCTATCTCGAGCTGAGGTGTAATGTGCTTGTGCAATAATGGGCTGAGGAGCTTTTCCCAGTCTGGGCTTTGCCCGTAACACACTGTTTGCGCGATCCAGATACAGCTCATCCTCAAGTTCCAGCACATTCAATCGGCAGGTGACAAAATGTGTGATATTTGGGCCCCCGATTCCCTTTGGGAGGCCTATCAGATAGATGTAATTTCGTCTTTGGCAACCTTCCATCTCATCACATTTCTCCCTTAGGTACTTAACCTCCGATGTCAAATGAGTAACTTGGCTGTTTAGCTCGGAGATAGTGTTTCCACTAAATGCCGCAGAGTCCTCAAGCTCCTTCAAGCGGTTCTCATGGGTGATGGTGACACCTTGGCGAGATTTAACAGATGATCCGAGCTCCTCTCTCAGCTCGTCTATCTTGGCCTGCAACTCAGTGACCCACCGGTCCAGCTTAAGAACAAAGAAAATTACATTGTTAGGAGTTTTCTATAGGCCCGCAAATAGTAATAGAGATGTGGAGGAGGAAATTGCAAAGCAGATTATGGATAGGTGTGGAAGTCACAGGGTAGTTATCATGGGTAACTTTAATCTTCCAAATATTAATTGGAACCTTTATAGGTTGAATAGTTCAGATGGGACAGTTTTTGTACAGTGTGTGCAGGAGGGTTTCCTGACACAATATCTGGATAGGCTGACAAGATGTGGGCTCACACTGGACTTGGTACTGGACAATGAACCGGGTCAAGTGTTAGATTTGTTTGTGGGAGGGCACTTTGGAGATAGTGACACAATTTGGTGTCTTTCATTATTGCAATGGAGAGGGATAGGGCCATATGGCAGGGCAAGGTTTATAATTGGGGGAAGGGTAATTATGACGCGATTAGGCAAAAATTAGGGAGCATAAGATGGGAACAGAACCTGTCAGGAAAAGGTCCAAATGAAAAGTGAAACTTGTTCAAGGAACAAATACTGCATGTCCCCATATGTCTCTGTCAGGCCGGGAGGAAATGGCCGAGTGAGGGAACCATGGTTCACAAAAGAGGTTGAATGTCTTGTCAAGAGGAAAAAGGAAGTGTATGTAAGGATGAAAAAACAAGGTTCAGTTGGGTCACATGAGGGTTACAAGATAGCAGGGAATGAGCTAAAAAAAAAGGGCTTATGAGAGCTAGGAGGGGGCATGAGAAGTCCTTGGCGGGTCAGATAAAGGAAAACCCCAAGGCTTTTTACTCTTATATGAGAAATAAAAGAATGACCAGGATGAGGTTAGGGCTGGTCAAGGATAGTAGTGGGAACTTGTGCATGGAGTCAGAAGAGATAGGAGAGACGATGAGTGAATATTTTTCTTCAGTGTTTACCCAGGAGAGGGGCCATGTTTTTGAGGATGAGAGCGTGATACAGGCTGATAGGCTGGAGGAGGTAGATGTTGTGGGGGAAGATGTATTAGCAATTTTGAAAAACCTGAGGATCGATAAGTCCCCTGTGCCAGATGGGATATATCCTAGAATTCTTTGGGAGGGAAGGGATGAGATTGCAGAGCCTTTGGCTTTGATCTTTGGGTCCTCACTGTCCACAGGGATAGTGCCAGAGGACTGGAGAATGGCAAACTTTGTTACTCTGTTCAAGAAAGGAAATAGGAATGACCCTGGTAATTAGAAGCGGGTTTGGTGGTCGGTAAGTTAATGGAAAAGCTCCTGAGGGATAGGATTTATGATCATTTGGAAAGATAGTCAGATGCTCTTTCCCAGGGTAGAAAAGTCAAGGACTAGGGGACATAGGTTTAAGGTGTGTGGGGAAAAGTTTAGAGGAGATGTGTGAGGCAAGTTTTTTACACAGAGGGTGGTGAATGTCTGGAATATGCTGTCTGGGAAGTGGTGGAAGCAGGTAAGATGGCAGCTTTTAAGGGGCAACTAGATAAATACGTGAATAGGATGGGAATGGAAGGGTACAGACTCAATAAGTATATATGGTTGTAGTTTAGGCAGGCATCATGATCGGTGCAGGCTTGGAGGTCCAAAGGACCTCTTCCTGTGCTGTACTTGTCTTTGTTCTTTGAAACCAGAGGAAACTCCATACAGGCACCCAGGGCCAGAGTTGAACCCGGGTTCCTGGTACTGTGAGGCAGCAGTGCTAATCACTGTATCGCCATACTGCACAATGACGTTGGCATTGTGCTTGGACTAGTAATCTGGAAGGCAGGCTAATGCCCAGGGGACAAGGTTCAAATCCCACCATGGCAGCTGGGCAGAAACTCAAATCAATCCAATGAATAAAATATGGAAGTGAAAGTTAGTCTCAGTAAGGGTGAGTGTGGCAACTAACATTGATTGTCATAAAAACCCATCTGGATCACTAATCCGCTAATCTGCCACTGATCCACTTTAGATCAGCCATGATCTTATTGAATGGCGGGGCAGGCTCGAAGGGCTAGGTGGCCTACTCCTGTTCCTATTTCTTATGTAGCTTAATCCGGGATAGTCAGCACAGATTCGTGAAAGCTAAGTCTTGCCTCACAAATTTGATTGAATTCTTTGATGAGGTAACTGTGTAGATGAAGGTAGAGCAGTTTATGTTGTATACCTGGATTTTAGTAAGGCGTTTGATAAGGTTCCCCATGGTAGGCTCATGAAGAAAATAAGGTGGTGTGGGATAGAGGGAAATTTGGCCGATTGGATAAGTAACTGGCTGTCTCATAGAAGATAGAGGGTGGTGGAGAATGGAAAATTTTCAGATTGGAGGCCAGTTACCAGCGGTGTGCCACAGGGGTCAGTGCTGGGTCCTCTGCTATTGTGACTTTTGTCAATGACTTGGGAGAGGGGGCTGAAGGGTGGGTCAATAAATTTGCTGATGACACCAAGATTGGTGGAGTAGTAGATGAGGTGGAGGGCTGTTGTAGGCTGCAAGGAGACATTGATAGGATGCAGAGCTGGGCCGGAAAGTGGCAGATGGAGTTTAACCCTGATAAGTGCAAGGTGATTCATTTGGGTAGGACAAATTTGACTGCGGGTTCTGAGAAATGTGGAGGAACAGAGAGATTTTGGGGTTCATATCCACAGATCTCTGAAGGTTGCTAGTCAAGTGGATAGAGCTGTGAAGAAGGCTTATAGTGTGTTAGTGTTTATTAAGAGGGGGTTTGAGTTTAAGAGCTGTGGGGTTATGCTGCAACTGTACAGGACCTTGGTGAGATCACATTTGGAATATTGTGTGCAGTTCTGGTCACCTCACTATAAGAAGGATGTGGAAGCATTGGAGAGAGTGCAGAGGAGATTTACCAGGATGCTGCCTGGTTTGGACGGGAGGTCTTATGAGGAAAGGCTGAGGGAGCTGGGGCTTTTCGCTTTAGAGCAGAGGAGGATGAGAGGCGATTTAATAGAGGTTTATAAGATGATGAGGGGGATAGAGTGAATGCTCAGAGACTATTTCCTCAGGTGGATGTAGATGTTACTAGTGGGCATAACTATAAGGTTCATGGTGGGGGATATAGGAGGGATGTCCGAGGTAGGTTCTTCACCCAGAGAGTGGTTGGGGTGTGGAATGCACTGCCTGCTGTGATGGTGGAGTCAGACACTTTAGGAACTTTCAAGTGGTTATTGGATAGGCACATGGAGCGCACCAGAATGATAGGGAGTGGGATAGCTTGATCTTGGTTTCGGACAAAGCTCAGCACAACATTGAGGGCCGAGGGGCCTGTACTGTGCTGTACTAATCTAAGTTCTATGCACAGCACAGGATCAGGCCCTTAGGTCCTCCAAGCCTGCACCTACCATGCTGCCTGACTTAACTAAAACCCTCTTACCCTTCTAGGAACCATGTCCCTCTATTCCCATCTTATTCATGTATTTGTGAAGATGTCCCTTAAAAGTTACTACCGTATCCGCTTTCCCTACCTCCTCTGGTAACGAGTTCCAGGCACCCACCATCACTCTCTATGTAAAAAAATCTGCCTCACACATTTCCTTTAAACCTTGCCCCTCACACCTAAAGCTGTGCCTCCTAGTAATTGATTCTTCCACCTTAGGAAAAGGCTTCAGACTATCCACTCTGTCCATGCCTCTCAATCTTGTAGACTTATGTCCAATCTTTGCATGGCTTCCATAAAAGCTTCCCTTGTCCTTTTGCTCAGCATGGTCTATTCAGGGATCCTTCCAGCAGAGCGTGGTGGAGATCCTCCCCCTCTGTGGTCCTACTGTTTGATTTTGGTTTGCTTCCTGCCATTTTGCCAGCCGGCTTACCCATTTCCTCCAGTCTGGAGCACTATTTCTTTGTCCATGTATCAAGCTGTCTCAATGTTCAATCTAACAGGCTTCTTACATGGATTGCTATTCACCTTACTTTACCCTCAACTGGGTGAACAGAAGCAGCAAAGGGTCCCCAGCCAAGCTGCAAGTTGCAATTCACCTCTCTCATTTTAATTCACTCTTGGTTGGATGAAAAAAAAGTACCCAGGTTGATTTGGCAGTTACAGTGTTTAATGACACAGGAGTTTTTCCCTGGGCTGCCTTTCACTTTGAATCACTTGACTGAGTGAAAAAACTACAAGATAGTTCCAGGCTAAACTACAAATCCCAGCAAACCCTTATTGGGCTCTTGCTGCACAAACAAGGCAATCCAAAAATCAAAATAGCAGCTTGCAATTTGCAGCACAATCTTGGTGGCTCCTGCTTCCCACTTGAATTCACCCTTTCTTGGGTGAAAAAAAGAACAGAATTTGCAGACTGAGCTGAAATTCACAGCCCCTCCCCTGCTGAGCACACACCTTAAATCCCAACCACCAGGAAGGAATCTAAAAATATCCCTTTCCAGCTAGACTTTTGAAGTTCTCTCTTTGCAACTGCACTCCAGGTATGTTTAAAGCTTGCTTGGTGTACATTAACCTCTCTCCAGACCTCGGCAAACTGCTGGATTTCAAGAAGGATCTTGCCACCTGTGGATCATGCTTCTTCTCACACCAGCACCATCTTTGATCCCCTCAAAATCCCATTTTTAACCTGAACTGAGCAACTAACCCCATGTTCTGCCCATTACAAAGCTCATCAATTTCAGTTCCATAATATCACCCGTCTTCACCCTGCCTCAGTCAATTTACTGCTCAAATCTTCATATGTCTGTGTCATGGAACAGACTCTTAAACTAACCTTCATCTGTATCCTTTCCTTTCTAAACTGTAGCTCATCAAAATTTCTGCTGCTCATTTCCTATCCTGTACCAATTCTCACTCCATCCTCTATCCTTGGTTGATCCAGTGATTTCCAGTTCACAAATCATAATGTGTTTGGTCCGCTGTAATCCTACAATTACTAAGAAACTCACCATCTCTTGGACTGTGGCCTCTTGCAAGACTCTCTCCTCTATCCCTCCACTAGAGCTCATGACATTTTTCGTTGCTTATTTGTGGGACGTGGGTGGTAAACTAGTATTTATTGCCCTTGTTCAGAGTCAACCACATTACTGTGTTCTTTGTACATATGACTCCAGAGCCAAAGAAAAATACAGCACAGGAACAGGCCCTTCAGCCCAAGCCTGCACTGAACATGCTGCCCGAATTAACTTGTAGGCCAGCCCAGATAAGGATAGCAGATATCCTTCCTTAAAGGACATTAATGAATTTTTCCAACAGTCGATGGTTTCATGGTCATCAGTAGATTCTTAATTTCAGATTTAAAAAAAAATTGAATTCAAATTCCACCATCTGCCTTGGCAGGATTCAAACCCAGGTCCCCCGGGGCATTAGCTGAGTTTCTGGATTAATAGTCTCACGATAATACCACTGGGCCATCGCCTCCCCTGCAGCCACATCACATGGAAAAACATCTCCACTCTCCCATTCTTGAACCTACACACCAACCCCCCCCACGGCCAACATGTAGGTCCCTCTCCCCATATCTTCTCTGGCTTGCTTCCATTGGTGTTTAGTTATATAATTATGAAGCATCTTTGGAATTATTTTAAAAGATGCTAAAGGTAGATAATGAGGCACCACAATTTGCATGACCGATTTATTTATTGAAATTTATCAAGCATAGGATAAATCTGATACCACTTGCCGAACAGAACAAATCCAGGAAGATTATCACAACTTTTTTGAACTCCAATGGTTCCACTTGATCACGACAGTGAATGAACCAATATTTTTATGGCTTTATTCATCTCATCCAGAAGATAAAACTCTCTCCCATCCACCCCTGTAATGATTGGTAGGATTTTGGCAGTGATTGACATTGGGTCTTATTACTATGGGAATGGTTGAATTTGTTTGGCTATTGCAATATCCGTCTCCTGTGCTTTTGTGATTGTACTCAGTGTCCTTGAAATAAAGCAAGGAAAGAGGTAGGGAGCTTAACATTATCCAGAATTGCATAGTGATGAGCCACATTCTGAGCAGTTACTAGGTTAAAGTTAAAAGAGTTGATAAAATGAAATACAGAATTGGTGACAAGGAACCCTTTCATCCAACAAGGGACTGCAGCTTGCACCAGCCTTGTGCCCACGTTAAGTTCACTCAGGTAAGACTATTCCCTGTGGTGAGTGCTAATGAGTGCTCAACTTCACAAGTTTAAAAAAAAGGGGCAGTGTTCAGCATTGAGTCACATTTTAAAAGATGAGGCTTTTGAAGAGATGTCAGCCCTGTCTTAGCAGCCAACTCATTTACCTTGGAAGTTAGTCATAGGTCTCATTCCAGGAACTTGAGCACGAGATTACAGCTGACATTCCAGTGTGGTACGGAGTCCTGTACTGTTGGAGATGCCTTCTTTCTGAAGACATTAAATGGAGGCTCCTCTCCTGCCCCCTCAAGAGGGCATTAAAGCATTTAGATAAAAATTAGGGAAGTTTGGCAACTGCCAGTGTTTATTCCCCCAACCAAAACCATTATCTCAATGTTATTTATGGGAGCTTGCTGGGTGCAAATTGGCAAAGTTTCCTACAATACAACAGCCAATGACATACTTGAAGTATATCGTGGTTTGGAATACTCTAAACAAATGCTGATCTGCCGTTTGCCCTCCAGAAAGAGAATTATGAAGCTCATTAAAAAATTCGAAGGGCTGATTTACAAAAATCTCATGAGTGTGTGTTTATTACCATAATAAAGTTTACAGACAAGCATATTGTTAAAACAATTCACGATTAAGCGTGCACAGGGAAGCATTACCAGAATGTTCTACTCATTATTGCCTTTTGCAACAAATAAAATAGTCTTCAGATTTTAAGTCATCATACATTTTGTACAATATTCAGCAGTACACAAAAAGGGGGAAAAAGAAATTAATTTTTCAGTCACGTTGGTGTACTCATGTTTAACAACTCATCAGGCAAGTTACCCCTGTTGGCATGGAGACCCCATTAATAATTACTATGTTAATACAAGATTCTGGATTGACCCACCACACACCCAGACTCAGAACTGGGAGGGTGGACTTAGCAGGTACATTCTAGAATCTCATTATTCACTATGTGACACTACCATCTATATTTCAATTAAAATTGTCACTTTAAATGAGCTTCATTTGACAAGTGGTTATTTTGTCAAGAGCTAGATGATCACGTTTTGAGTTGGTGGGTCACTATTAGTGCCTTTTATTACATTTAAAACATTGTTCGAATCACACCAAGGAATGGAAGGAGAATTACAGGTCAGACTTCAGACTGACCAGTTCAAACGCAAGGAACACAAAAAATGCACATGTGTTACAAAAGCAGGTAATATTATAGACTGCAGCATCCAGACCTTCTCAAAACTTTCCTATATTTTATCCCTTCCCTTCAAAAAAAATTTTGCAAGTGTTTAAAAACCCAGTGTTTTACAAAAGAAAAGTGGGCCTAAAGTATTGTCCCCAAATTTCCCCATTATCTGGTTGCCAGTGCATTCTTCCATTAGAAGAAACTCAAAACAAGAGTGGGAAAAAAAATGCAGAGGTGAACATATTTGGCAAAGTTTCAAAAATAATTTTGGCAAATGTCAAGGATTAAATTGAGAAAGGGGGACAACATTTTAAAAAAGAAGTTTTCCGGAATATGGAGAGTCTGTAATTTCCAGTATTTTGAAAACTGTTGGGAGCGAGACTATCAAAAAAACTGTAGCAATTATGGGACACTGCAGATTTTCAATTTGTAATATGTTCAATTGCTTATTATTGTTATCTTCAAATGGGCCATTACTGATCAAGTTGGTCTAACTCCTGGCTGCCTGCCACACTGCCAAACAACTGCACAAAATCAAGGGGGCACTTGTTCTCAAGAAGGGCCTTTGACAATTGAGGGGGCAACCAGCTTGCAGCACATCAGTACAGCTCACAAATTATTAAGCTCCAGTAGAGTTTGATCGAGCATCTGGTGCATGCTGAGGTTTTCTTCTTTGGCTTGTGCCAGTTTCTCTGTTACAAGATTAAAAGACGTAAATAAATACAACATAAAGAAAGCTTGTTTCACATTCAAGGCATGCACATTACAGTCCTGCTAACCAGGTTAAGCCACCTGCTCGTATGCATTGTGTAGATACAACTTGGAATCAATTATTTCCTTGTTAAATGAAGATAATCCTAAACCACAAACTGTATGGGACAACTTTTCATAAAGCATTTGGGACATCTTGAGATTGTGGATTAGACTGTATAAATACAAATAATTTGAAAGCTAATAGTAACCTACAAAGTGACTTGGAATAGGGAATATGGTGCGAAGATGCAAGGAAATTGCATTTACAAATGCACACTACGCACAGCTGGTTCGACCATTACACATCTAATATTGCAAGCGTATCTGGTAACTAGTCAAAACTTGTATACAGTACAACAATGGCTTATAGCATTTGCGCTAAAACAGTTTCTCCTGTAGACTAGTTTACTTACCAGAAAATCTAAAATTGAGAGTTTGAATGAATCAGCAAACTGACCAAGTTACATTACACTAACGGTTAGGAAATTAATCTCAGTTGACAGGCAATCCAAAACTAGTCAAAGGAGAAGATAAAGCAAATCAGCAGATTAAAAGGTTAGAAACCAGGCTAGATACCACCCCTCAAAAATCAGGCACTCAGGTCATTCAATGCCAGCTTAAGCTCATTAGCAAGAAGACGGTTTTGCTCTAGTTGATGATACAGGCGATCTTCAGGATCCACAGTCAGGTTAGAAGGAAACAAAAGCAGAAGAGTTTGAGGTTAGGCAAGAGAGCAGAGATAGAAAACTAGCAAAGCTCAACGTCAAAACTAAATCCAAGCAATTCTCCTTTACACACAAATCCAACCCGTGCAGTGTTGAGAAATTATATCCATTATTACACATGCCCTAACACAAACTACAATGCATTAAACATCTACAAAATTCCAGAGACCCAAACGCACTTTGGGGTTTGTTGCATGTTAAAGTTCAACACATGATCAAACCTTTATCTGTTGGACAATAGTTCCAAGAGTTGAAGATTCAAGTACCTCCAACCTTGCAAAAAAAAACCTCCTCTAAACCTCGCTTATGGAACAATAACTGAAGTAAGCACTTTCATGACCGTACAAAATAATACCACAGTGGAATTGTGTCATTTGGTCTATATATCACAATCTAAAGAACAAAGAGGATAGGTTTAGATTTGATATATTAAAGAGATTTACATACTTGCATTCATTATGCCACTCACTTAGGTGGTGTTAATGACCCATCTTTAGTAGCCCTTTAAGTTAACCATATAGATTGGGATTTAAGAAGTCATAAGTACAGAAAGTAAACAAAAAAAAACTAGTGAAAGGAAAGCCTTAAACATAGGCAGACCAAGAACACAATGGGGTAGATGTCAAGCTTCAGCCAGACAAGACTACACCTGAGCAGGAAAAATGTGTGACATGGCAGCAATGGTTTGCCAAAAAGATATCTGGACTTCAGGGATTAAAAAGTGTCACGCGCAAGACAGTGTCAGCTAGACTACTTTACGTCATTTAATTTGTGCTTTTCAGAATGGATATTGCTAAGTTTCATCATTGCTTAGTGATGGCAACATGGATATTTCTGAAAAAGCTGCAAACTCTGATGAAAGCAGTATGTCTGTAACTAAACAGGGGAGGGAGAGGCAGAGGCAGAGGTCGTGGAAAGGGCTGAGATCATGGGTAGCAGGAGAAGAGGATCTAGAAAGAGGGGAGGCAATGGCCTAGTGGTATTATCGCTAGACTATGAATCCAGAAACTCAGCTAATGTTCCGGGGACCTGGATTTGAATCCCACCATGGTAGATGGTGGAATTTGAATCCAATATAAAAAAAATTTGAAATTAAAAATCTACTGATGACAATAAAACCATTGCCAATTGTTAGAAAACCCATCTGGCTCACTAATGTCTATTAAAGGAAGGAATTCTGGTATTCTGGTTTGATTAGCAAGTTTGCAGATGACATAAAGGTTGGTGGATTTGCAGATAATGATGAGGACCATTAGTGGATACAGCAGCATATAGATCGGTTGGAGACTTGGGCGGAGCAATGGCAAATGGAGTTTAATTTGGACAAATGTGAAATATTGCATTTGGATGGTCTAATACAGAGAGGAAGTATACAGCAAATGGCAGAACCCTTAAGAGTATTGATAGGCAGAAGGATTTGGGTGTACAGGTACGCAGGTCACAAAGTGGCAACACAGGTGGAGAAGGTAGTCAAGAAAGCATATGACACGCTTGCCTTCATCAGCCAGGGCACTGAGTTTAAAAATTGGCAAATCATGTTGCAGCTTTATAGAACCTTAGTTAGGCTGCACTTGGAATATAGTATTCAATTCTGGTCACCACACTATCAGAAGGATGTGGAGGCTTTGGAAAGGGTACAGAAAAGATTTACCAGGATGGTGCCTGGTATGGAAAGTATTAGTTATGAGGAGAGATTAGAGAAACTTGGTTTGTTCTCACTGAAATGACAGAGGTTACGGGGCGACCTGATAGAAGTCTACAAGATTAAGGGACATGGACAGAGTAGATAGTCAGAAGCTTTTTCCCCCAGGGTGGAAGAGTCAATTACTAGGGGGCACAGGTTTAAGGTGCAACGGGCAAGGTTTAAAGGCGATGAACGAGGTAAGTTTTCTTTTACACAGGGGATGATGGATGCCTGGAACTTGCTGCTGGGAGGAGGTTGTGGAAGCAGATACGATAAGAGGAGTCTTGACAAATACATGAATAGGATGGGAATCGTGGTCCCCAGAAGGGTAGTGGGGGGGGCGGGGGGGGGGGGGGCTTGGAGGATTGAAGGGCCTGTTCTTGTGCTGTAAATTTTCTTTATTCTTTGAAATCTGCTGTCCTTACCTGGTCTGGCCCACATGTGACTCTAGAGCCACAACAATGTGGCTGACTCTCAACTACCTTCTGAGCAAGGGCAGTGGGGGATGGGCCATAAACACTGGCCAGCCAGCAATGCCCATGTCCCACAAATAAATAAAAGGAGTAAGGGCAACAGAAGAGAAACTAGCAAAGAATTAAAGATGTCCAGCAGGACAAAGCTCTGGTAGTTCCTCCTGTGAAGAATACGGTGATCTTGGATGCCTTTAAAATTATCTATCTAGCACCCAGCACAGATCTGGCATCAAAATCCTCCTGAGGCGGCTATAAGAAATGATGATTCGGTTTAGGAAAAAAATGTCTTTAAAAAAAAAGGATGGCACAGTGGTTGGCACTGCTGCCTCCTAACACCAGGGACCTGGGTTTGATTCCAGCTTTGAGGGGCTGTGTGGAGTTTGCATGATACCCAGCATCTGTTCCTCCAGGTGCCTGGTTCCCGCCCACAGTTCAAAGTCATGCGAGTTAGATGGATTGGCAAGACTAAATTGCTCTTTAGGTGTCCCCAAGATGTGCGGGTTAGGAGGATTAGTGGGGTAAATATATGGGCTTACAGGGACACAGCCTTGGTGGGATGCTCTACTGGATGGGCCAGCATTTGTTGCCAAAATTATGGTTCCCAGGAATTTCGATGGTTAAGGGACAAATTAATCCAAGTTCTCAATATGCTCGGATAAACATGTTGGAGTGTAAAATACTATTCTCACTGGTTTGAGAGTTTAGAACCAGGGGCAGAGTCCTTTGACTTAAATTAAGAGAATTCTACACACAAAGTTGGACCACAAATGGCAATTGATGCTCAAATGTAGTTTTTAAAACCAAGGTTTCTAGGTATACAGAGTTAGATTGCAGATCTGAGAACAAATTGGACAGGTTAAATGCCCTATGAAATAAGTAGGAAAAAGTAAGCAGTTCCTGACAATTTGGCAACTTTCAATGTTGCAATTTTGTTATCCCAGTACAAGACGTAATAAATAAGTTGAGTGTGCATGCCAATTAACATTCAATCTCTACAGAGTTATCTTCATAGCACCTCCAAAAGCAAGTGTTCCTGTTTAACTATGGTCAAGTTATCTTCACACGTGAATTGGATCCAATTTGGATAGCAAGAGCGCAATAATGGTTGATCAATGGTTGGTTACGTGGCGAAAAACTGCAGCAGGTGACGGTGCAGAGGGACCTTGGGGTCCTTGTGCATGAGTCGCAAAAATCCAGCTTGCAGGTGCAGCAGGTGATCAGGAAGGCGAATGGGATGCTGGCCTTCATAGCGAGGGGGATTGAATATAAAAGTAGGGAGGTCTTGCTGCGGCTGTATAGGGCATTGGTGAGGCCGCAGCTGGAGTACTGTGTGCAGTTTTGGGCGCCATACTTACGCAAGGATATTTTGGCCTTGGAGGGAGTGCAGAGGAGGTTTACTAGGCTGATGCCGGAGTTAAGGGGGTTGAGCTATGAGGAGAGGCTGAATAAACTAGGCTTGTACTCGTTAGAGTTTAGAAGAGTGAGGGGAGATCTCATTGAGACGTATAAGATGATGAGTGGGATGGATAGGATAGAGGTGGAGAGACTCTTCCCGCTCAGAAAGGATAATAGGACTAGGGGGCACAGCCTCAAGATAACGGGGGGGGGTTTAGAACGGAGTTGAGGAGGAACTTCTTCACTCAAAGGGTGGTGAATCTCTGGAATTCTCTGCCCGTTGAAGTGGCGGAGGCTACCTCGCTAAATATTTTTAAGACGCGGGTTGATGGGTTTTTGATAAGAGAGGGGATTAAGGGTTACGGGGAGAGGGTGGGAATGTGGAACTGAGCCATGACAGATCAGCCATGATCTTATTGAATGGCGGGGTAGGCTCGAAGGGCTAGATGGCCTACTCCTGCTCCTATTTCTTATGTTCTTATGTTTATGTTCTTAATCAGGTCTAAAAAGGAAGTGAATTAATGAGAAACTCAAGCTTTAAGAGTCTAAATAAATTGCAATTTAAAAAGGAGACGATGTTTGAGGCAGAGAATAATACATCTTTTAAACAGAGGAAGATGTGGAAGTATAGAGGAAGAGCAAGGCAGAGGGATTTGTTTTGGGTTGCTCCCAAGTTAGCAGACAATATGGGATGAATAGTCTCCTATGTTGGAATTCTTTAGCATGGCATTCAGTTAAAATACAGAGAGATAACTACAAAAGCTGAGATATTACAATAAATTTTATGCTGAAAGTGGTACTCAGAAAGATCTGGCAAACAATAAGAGGTAGAAATACTGGGACTTTTCCAAACACAGGCACAACACGGTGGCACAGTGGTTAGCACTGCTCCCTTGCTGTGTCAGAGACCTGGATTTCCAACCTTGGGTGTCTGTCTGTGTGAGTTTGCACATTCTCCCCATGTCTGTGTGGGTTTCCTCAGTGCTAAAATGTGCAGGTTAGGTGGATTGGGCATGATAAATTGTCCCAAAATGTGTAAATTGGAGGGGGGGGGGGGGGGGGTGGGGATTAGCATAAATGTGAGATTATGGAGATAGGGCAGGGGGAGATGTGCCTGATTGAGATTTGGTGCAGACTTGGTGGGCCGAATGGCCTCCTTCTGCACGATAGGGATTCTTCTATGACGGCACATCAGGATATGCAATATCCAAAGCACTAGGACAGATAGATGGAGTAGCCTTTTACTATTTGTCTGTTTAAATTAATTGGGCTGTGCCTAACAGAGCCAACTTATTCACAACAAATTTGAAGATTTGAAGTGAATAGTGTACAAGTTTGTTGAGTTAAAAAAGCATCGTTAATGAAGTTCATTTATTTCTATGCAAAAAAGATATGCCAGGGACAAATCAGCAAATTAGCTATGAATATTAGCCTTGAATTGAGAGAGAGTTCCTCAGCCACAAGGTGAGAGGTTTAGGAGAATAGCAGCTGCAACTGTGCCTCCCCATCTCTGACCTGAGCTCATTTCCTCCCCAGTAAGGTGGGGCTATGGAATTTCAATGATTTATTCAATCCCATTTGTTCCCTTCCCAGCTTTAACTGAATGAGATATGAAGCAAAAGTCAATGATTCACAGCAAAACTTTTCCGATAGTCAAACCAGTCAACTAGTGAAGGTCATCTGGCACTTTTCAAACCACACTGACTCGGAGACATCAGCATGTCTGGGCCCTGGACTAACTAGTGCACAGATTGAAAATCAGCACAAAAAGTTCCAACAGATATTCCAAAAAAAACTCTCAAAGTCAATATCAGTAATAAAAGACTTAATGTTGGATTTCCTTCATCTGATCAGTGATGTAGGTGGAGAATTGAAATATGTATTTATTTCCTTCCTCAATAGATACCAACTCTTCCACAATGAGTTTCAATAACTTAAATAGATAGCATATGCATTTTTAATTATTAACCAGTTCAGTAGGCTATCTGAAACTTGGGCGTTTTAGCAGATTACTTTCGAATTATGCAATATAAATTCCTTGGAACTTTAAAAAAAGACAATCACCTTTCATAACATTAATCAGTGAACTCATTGCAACAAGCAAGCAGTCAATGAGCTGGTGTGTGAAAGGAGTTCTATATAGAGTGACACTATACCATACACCATCATTAGAGAGAAACTGGGACACAGGAGGGAAAATGAATCATTTTTGAAGGAAACCATAAATAACACATGCCCACATATGCACACTCACACACAGGTCCAAGACTTTAAACAGGGCCAGAGGACATTATTTACTCTTTAGTTTAAAGCTGACATTTGGAGGCCCCTGCGGCCACACCAGCGGTGGAGACCCTGCAAACAAAGGCATTGTAAAAACCCATCTAATATCCTTTAGGGAAGGAGATCTGCTGTCCTTTCCTGGTCTGGCCTACATGTGACTCCAGAGCCACAATGTGGTTGGGCCTTCCAAAATGGCTCTACCAAGCCAGTTAAAGGGCAATTAGGCAACAAATGTTGGCTTTGCCAGTGACATTGCATAAAAGAATAAAGACAATTTGATGGAATGAATGGGAAAACAACTGCAGATGAAGCTGAATGTGGAGAAATGTCAAGTGATTCATTTGGGAAGAAAATGATGGAAAGACAACATAAAATGACGGGCACAATTCCAAAGCAGTGCAGGAACAGAGAGACCTGGATCTATATTTGCACAAATTATTGAAGGCCAAGTTGAGGGTTCAGTTAATAACAATCTAACCTGTAATTGAGGCAGATGGTATAGATGCAGAGAATGTGCAGGCTTACAGGCAAAAGATGGCAAAATGGTATCAGGTGAATTGCTCAGTGAACCAGTGCAGATAATGATCAAAATAGACTCCTTCTGCACTGTAATGATTCTATGATTTATTTCTTTCCTTCATGAATGATTCTTAACATCTGAAAGCAGTTCCTGCATCCCTAATCATTAACAAATTGCTATCTGAAACAATAGTGTAAGCATTCATTTGGTGCAGATGAAGAGTGGGAGAGAAGCGTGCAAGGGCGAGAGAACAATAGTGGATGCAAAGGAATCTATCATTTCTCCATTTACTCTGGATGACTGCTGACACACAAGGGGAATAAGGCCTGTTCAGATAGATGGAAAACAGCAACTTTCAAAGTTGTGTAAGTAATGGTGACCAGGAAAATCATCATTGTTGTAAAACCTGTTTTGGTTAATTAATGTCCTTCAGGGAAGGAAATGTGCCATCCTTACGTGGTCTGGCCTACATGCAACTCAAGATCCACAAAACGGTTGACTCTTAACTACCCTCTGAAGTGGCCTAGCAGTCTATACAGTTGAGGGGCAATGAGGGATGAGAAACAAATGTGGGCTTTTCCAGGGACACCCACATTCCATAACTACCCCATCCAGTCAAATAATGTTTCTCCAAACATAAACTTTTCAAATGGGTGTCTGATAAAACATTTTTGGAATTCCCTTGTAATCATCTGACAGGCTATTGCTTTCAGTCATTTCCAGGATATTGATCTTTTATTCCTGGAGCCCAAGGACCATCCTAGAGGGTTAATCACTCCAAGAAACATCCTGTATGCAGGCTGCCACGATGGGCAGAAAAGCTCCTTATTACCATTCCACAAATAACCCAATAAGTTGGGAACTGGATCTGCTGGTAACTTACTGAAAGTGCGAGGATCAGTTTGTCCCCCCCCCCCCCAAACAGTCCAGAGATGTGTAGGTTAGGTGAATTGGCCATGCTAAATTTTCCATCAGTGTACCTGAACAAGTGCCAGAGTGTGGTGATTAGGGGACTTTCACAGTATCGTCATTGCAGTGTTACTTTAAGCCTAATTGTGACTAATAAACAAAAACTTTAACTCTGTGGGTAATTACATATTGGAATTTCTGGGTAACTATCATATTCATAACCTACTGTTTTGGACTTTCAAAACTCAGTTTAGATTACAGAATAAATGTTCACCTGAATTATGCAACTGGCAATTAAGTTTTTCTTTTGGTGTGCGGTGAAGAACATCAGGGGTTAAATCACAGTCCTACCCACACGAGCCAAGAGAAGATTCAGTTGGTTTGTCTTCCAACATTCAGCTGCCAGTTTCTGAGCAGCTCAAAACACATCTTGCAATTTATAAAAAGCAAATGCCATTCTGATTGGGTAGTTAAAACTGGAGGTAGGAATAGAATCCAACAAGTACACAGATCTGGATAGTACATTAATGCCACATAAATTCCACGGATCCAGCATTTCGACTTAAAGGATTACAATTCTGGTAATTCTACCTGAAAGTTTTGTTAAAAAGAAGGAATTTTCTTAGTATTCTGAAAAAAAAATTATACATTTGAAAAAAAGACTATTTAACTTCATTAGCACGTTCAGTGGAACTAGTCTAGCTTGAAACTTTCCACAGATACATGCCTGTTAAGATTTTTTTTGTTAAATACAGTTTGCAGCTGTAGTTGTTTGTAGTGGGAAGTCCACTTCTTCAGTCTGTTATTCACAGTTCTCTCATTTGAAGCAGCATTTCCAAATTTAGTCTACCACTCTATCATCCTTCATCTTACAAAGGTCACAGCTTAACCTTCTAATTGTGGGCAACTCGGCTAGAACGTTCACAAACAGACAATGAGCATCAACTGAAGTCAACTCAAGCGATTCAGTACAGGACTGTCCATATCTCATCACGCACACGCATACGCATAGAGAGAGAAATAAAACAACTGCCACAAAAGCATTTTGTTCCAGTGTGAAGCATACCCTTGGCTTTATTTTTCAAGTTGCTGTTCAGTAATAAATTAAATAGCAGAAGGATGCAGTTCATCTAGAACGGTGTTTATTTTACATTTAGGCTATGAAGAGACACTGTACAGCAAGGAGAGTGACTGATGTGACTGAAAGCCTGAATTAGCTGCTATGACAGGTAGAGCAAGAGATTCAGCTCATTTAGAACTTGAGTGAAGAATTCAGAAACAAAAGCCAGCGGATTGGAGATGTCTTTGGCATTGCAGTGAAGCAGTTTATCTGCGCGAAAAAAAAGGTACAGAACAAAAAATGAATGACAGAAATGGATGAAAGCTGAAGGAGAATTAAACAAAAAAAACAAAGAATTTGAACAACTTTGGCTGGTTTCCAGTTTGAAGTCTAGTGCAAAAATCATACCAAACTGAAGGGTTTTTGAAAAAAAAGAATGTTTACCAGATGAAGAGTGAATTAGCTGGATTTCATTTTGCATGAGTTTGGAATTACTGCCTGTCAGTTGTTGCTAACTAATTGAGTTACTTATAGCATCGAATGAAGTATTTCCACCAGGTTCATTCTCAGCTCAATATGGTCTAAGACACAGCAGCCAACACTGCTGCCTCTCAGCGCCAGGGACCCGGGTTCAATTCCTGGCTTGGGTCACTGTGTGGAGTTTGCACTTTGGCCCCATGACCGCGTGGGTTTCTTCCAGGTGCTCTGGTCTCCTCAAGTTCTGAAAGACACGCTGGTTAGGTGCATTGACATGATCAGACGCTGGTGACTAGGGGAATTTCACAGCAACTTCATTGCAGTGTTAATGTAAGCCTTACTTGTGAGTAATATAAACTTTTAACTTTAACAAAATCCTCTTCATTATAGACCATTCCACAATGAAACAGACACGAAGAAACAAATCGGACTTACTAATTCCACCACTTTCCATCACCGTCACACATTCCCTGTCTCTCCTTATGTTTCGAACTAACCTTCCTCCTAGAGTTTCAGGACGTGTAGGAAAACCAAAGGGAGAGCCATTCCTCGTCCATACATCAACTTGTTCTCTCCAACGGGCTTTCAAACATTGCAAATTTTGCCACATTAGAGAGTTGGATTACTCCTACAGTGTAAACTGCACATAGAGGTATGATTCAGAGTTATGATGAAGAGTCACCCAGACTTGAAACATTGGCTCTGTTCTCTCATCATAGATGTTGTCAGACCTGCTGAGATTTTCCAGCATTATCCAGTTTTGTATAATTCAGTTGTTCATCAATGCTAATTTGGAACAGCAGTCTTATACTACAACTCTGACTAAAGACAGGCTGAAAAATAAAATTCTAGCAATCCCATATGATCGGTCACTAAATACCTTCATCCAAGGATGAGCAGGTTGGGTTAATTGGCCATACTGAAATTGTGTCTTAGTATCAGGGAATTAGCAGGGTAAATGCATCAGGTTTGGACCTGGGTGGGATTGCTGTTAGTGCAGACTCAATGGCCTCCTTCTGCATTGTAGGGATTCTATGATTAATGGCAGCACGGTGTAGTGGTTAGCACTGCTGCCTCAGCGCTAGGGGCCTGGATTCAATTCTCAGCTTGGGTCACCGTCTGTGTGGAATGTGCATGTTCTCCCAGTGTCTGTGTGGGTTTCCTCCCACAGTCCGAAAGACATGTTGGTTAGGTGCACTGGCCGTGCTAAGTTCTCCCTCAGTGTACCCGAACAAACACCAGAGTAACTACATTGCAGTGTTAATGAAAGCCTACTTGTGACACTAAAAAATAGAAACACTACAACTGAAAGTAGAATAAATAGAAAAGTTGCTCCAGCTGAAAAAAAACTAGAATGGCACAACGGGTCAAATGTTTGCCTTGTTCTTCAAGCTGAAGAGGTTAATCTTCTTTCAACGTTACTCAGCAGAGAGAAACGGGACTAATTGGATACTCTATCAACAAGCTAGTAAAGGCACGTTGGGCTGATTGAAGGAGCACTGAGCTGTTCTAGAAATAGTCTCTTCTCTTTAAGGCAGTCTTTCATCTTTGGAGACAACTCTGAAACATTGTTTGGTGTGGCTCAGAAGTCCCATCCTGCAACAGCATTCTCTGCTTCACTTGATACTGTGCGTGAAGGTAGTGGACCAAGGTGGTGCAGGATTCACTGGCTTTAATGTATCTGTCTCGCACTGGATGCTGTACTCATTCTCCTTGCAATCAATGGAAAGGCTAAGGTTGACCATTCGTGTTTATAAGCTGCATCACATACGAAATAGGAGCAGGAGTCGGCCATCTAGCCCCTTGAGCCTGCCCCGCCATTCAATAAGATCATGGCTGATCTGAAGTGGCTCAGTTCCACTTTCCCGCTTTCTCCCCCTAACCCTTAATTCCCTTGACTGTCAAAAACCTATCTACCCATGACTTAGATATATTCAGCAAGGTAGCCTCCACCACTTCAATGGGCAGAGAATTCCAGAGACTCACCACCCTTTGAGTGAAGAAGTTCCTCCTCAACTCTGATCTAAACTGGCCACCACCCCCCCCCACCTTATTTTGAGGCTGTGCCCTCTAGTCCTGCTATCCTTTCTAAGCAGGAAGAATCTCTCTACCTCTTGGATCACCCACTTGGATTGTCAAGAACAAGCGTCTCCAACCAAAAACAAATAGTTTAAACCATCCACCATCGGTTTTGTTCAAGTTGTGGTGCTGCAAGGCCTCAATTTGGGTCCATTCACTCCAAAATGGGATGGACCTCCTTTACAACTATTATAATTTTCCTTGGGATCAATTTATCCAGATTTGTTGAATTCTTTGTCCACATGGGCAGCACAGTGGCAGTGTTTAGCACAGCTGCCTCACAGCACCAGTGACACGGGTTCAATGAAAGACTTGGGTGACTGTCTGTTTGAATTTTCACATTTGCCCCGTGTTTGCTCGGTTTCCTCCCAAAAGGTTGACAACGAAATACTCTGAATGGTAGGAAGTTCTGTGGAACAAAGGGACCTTGGCGTGTTTGTCATCAGATCTTTGAAAGCCAAAGGGTATGTCAGTAGGGTGGTGAAAAAGGTACATGGGACACTTGCCTTCATCAATCAAAGCATAGATCGCAAAAGTAGGAAGTCATGTTGGAGTCAAATGGAACTTTGGTGAGGCCACAGAGTGTGCAGTTCTAGTCACCACATTGTACAGGAGGGGGTGCAGAGGAGATTCACCAGGATGCTGCCTGGGATGGAGCACAAGTTAGGTCAGCTTGGGTTGTTTTTGTTGTTGGACAGAAGACTTGAAAGGCGACCAGATCAAGGTGTACAAGATTATGAGTGACATGGACAGAGTGGATAAGGAACAGGTATTCCCTTTAGTCAAAAGCTCAGTCACAAGGTGAGGGGTAGGAGGTTTAAGAGAGATGTGCGGAAATACTTTTTTCAAACCCAGAGGGTGGCGACGTCTGGAATGCCTGGGAGGGTGGTAGAGGTGGATTGCCTCACGTCCTTTAAAAAGTACCTGGATGAACACTTTGCACATCATAATATTCAGAGCCATGGGCCAAGTGCTAGTAGATGGAATTAGGCAGGTGGTCAGGTATTTCTAATGTGTTGGTGCGGACTCGATGGGCCAAAGGGCCTCTTCCACGCTGTATGATTCTTTGTGCAGATTTGGTGGATTGGCCATGCTAAATTGACTCAGTGTCCAAAAAAGGGTCGACTAGGGGGACTACTTAGGGGAAGTAGCAGGGTAAATACATGGGGTTGTGTGGATTGGGCCTGGGTCAGACGCTTTGTTGGGGAATCAGTGCAGCCTCAATGGGCCGAGTGGCCTCTTTCTGCAGGAAATCTATGATTCTATGAACTTATCAACATGGGATTTGACTTCAGGATCTTTGAGTGACTAGGTAACCCCTCTGAATATGCTTGAAAAAAAAAATCATAACCTAGTCTCCTGTGATTAACTCACAAGAAAATCAGCAAAATCAATACTTTCCCAAAGTGAAAATGGACTAAAAATAAAAATCTATGACTTGCCTGAACATTCAAACTGTAATGAAACCAGCCAAACAATGTGGTTCATTTCAAATTAGCCAGATGACCAAAATTAACGTTAGCAAATGGAGCCAGCGTACTTTTCAAACAAATGAAAAGTGCAAGGGTGTTGGAGGAAAATCAACTGGAAATTCTGCCCAGAATTCCAGATGTACACCAGCGAATGAGAAAAATGAATCGGATGTCAAAATTTACAATACAAGTGTTCGTGCAAGAAAGATGCAGTAATAACCTGAAGGATAGGAAATTAAAGGTACGCAAGGACATGGAGGTGCAGTCAGTCAGATGAGAATACTAAAAAAGGGACAAATTTTCTAATCACTTATTGATTAGTTTAAGAATGAAAATCCGCTGAAGTTACAAGTTACACACACACACACACACACCCCCGCATGCCACTGTACAGATGTGACCAAAATTGTAAGAATACAAGAGATGTCCACATCTGACACAAGGTTAATTGTGTCTAGGACTCATTAGCTCTGGGTAAGAACACACATCTCTTTCAAGTAAATGAATCTCGTGTATCGAAACAGCTGTTAGTCCATTGAGGCACACATGGGCAGAACGGACCAAAGTTTCAGGGCTGCAGGCTTTGCAATCCTGCTTTGGTAAGTCTGAACATTTGTTTTGGGCAAGATTCAATCCTTTCTTTCCTCCCAAACAAAACAAATGAACTCCAGCAATTAAACAGAGTTAGAAAAACAGAATTGAGGATTTAAACACAGCACACTTGTGTATTGCTGGAATCCTGATTTAAACAGGTAATTATTATGCAGGAACTACACCACTGTACTTCCACGTTTAAGCAAAGCCATTCTAGTTCAAAAAACGAGATGTTAAATCAGTGCCTCTAACTCAGTTAATTAAATATGTAAACATTAGTGCAAAAGAGAGAAATAAAGAAAGGAGTCAGAATCAGTTACATGGACAGAAAAAAAAAGATGCAGTAAGTACAAGAGAGCAGGCACAAAGAAAAAGATTTACATTGATGTCATATCGTTGAGAGCATGGTCCAATTCCTCACTGATCGCCTTATACTTCAACTTCTGAGCATACAACTCATCTACAAGGGCATAGGAAGGAGAGAAGATGATGATGTGATGGTAGTTGAGCAAATGATGAAAGGCCAAAGTATCCAGTACAGAGGAGAGAAAAAAAAAGAGAGCCAGGTACAAATTAAAAAACAAAATGGGAGGAAAAACAAAGAAAGAAATGAGCCAATCTGCTATTTCATGCAAATACCCTGTCCTTTATGAACAAGTCAACAGTTTAAAGATATCAGCCTTTCTTAAGTAAATCTACCATTTTAATAAAAATCACATCCACTCCTGCCGTCCAAAAGGTTAATGTCGTACTTGGTGAACTGCAACATCTAAACAGTATAAGAATTGTTGCTGACATGAAGAATCAAAGTTATGAAGATAGGCCACTAGAACGACCAGAATCCATTTTAATTCCAGCAATTTTCAAATTAAACGTCTTCACTAAATAGAGTCAGAGGTTTACAGCATGGAACCAGGCCCTTCAGTCCAACTTGCTCATGCTGTCCAGTTTTTACCATTAAGCTAGTCCCAATTGCCTACCTTTGGCCCATATCTCTACACCAATCTTATGTATGTAACTGTCTTATGGCTTTTTAAAAAGACAATTGTACCTACCTCTACTACTACCTCTGGCAACTCATTCCAGACACTCAAGTGTGTGAAAAAATTGCCCCTCTGGACCGTTTTGCATCTCTTCCCTCTCACCGTAAACCTGTGCTCTCTAGTTTTAGACTCCCTTACCGTTGGGATAAGATGTTGACTATTAGCTGATCTATGCCCCTCATTATACCATGCAGGTGGCACAGTAGTTAGCACTGCTGCTTCACAGCTCCAGGGTTCAATTCTTGGCTCAGGTCACTGTCTGTTTGGAATTTGCACATTCTCCTCATGTCTGTGTGGGTTTCCTCCAGGTACTCTGGTTTCCTCCCACAGTCCAAAGATGTGCGGTTTAGGTTGATTGGCCATGCTAAGAAATTGCCCCTTAGTGTCCAGGGTCGCGGAGGTTAGAGGGATTAGTGGGTATAATATGTAGGGATATGGGGGTAGGGCCTGGGTGGGATTGTTTTCGGTGCAGACTCGATGGGCCAAAGGGCCTCTTTCTGCACTGTAGAGTTCTATGATTATTTTAAAGACCTCCATTAGATCACCTCCAAGTCTTCTATGCCACAAGGAAAAAGTCCCAGTGTATCCGGCCTCTCCTTATAATTCAAGCCATCAAGTCCCAGTGAGGTCCTGGTTAATCTTTTCTGTGCTCTTTCTAGTCTAATAATATCTTTTATAATAGGGTGACTAGAACTGTACACAATATTCCAAATGTGGCCTTACCAATGTCTTGTACAACTTCAACAAGCCATCCCAACTGCTGTATTCAATGTTCTGACCAATGAAACCAAGCATGCCGAATGCCTTCTTCACCACTCTGTCCACCTGTGACTCCACTTTCAAAGAGCTATGAACCTGTACCACTAGATTTCTTTCTAACACCCTACCGTTAACTGAGTGAGTCCTGCTCTGATTCAGTCTGCCAAAATGCATCACCTCACATTTATCTAAATTAAACTCCATCCACCATTCACCAGCCCACTGGACCAATTGAACAAGATCCTGTTGCAATCTGAAACAACCATCTTCACTGTTTATTATGGCACAAATTTTGGTGTCACCTGCAAACTTACTAACCATACCTCCTAAATTCTCATCCAAATCATTAATATAAATGACAAGTAACAGTGGACCCAGCACTGACCCCTGAGGGACACTGTTGGTCAAAGACCCTCAGAATCATAGAACCCTACAGTGCAGAAAGAGGCCCTTCGGCCCATCAAGTCTGCACCGAACACAATCCCACCCAGGGCCCTACCCCCATATCCCTACACATTATACCCACTAATCCCTCTAACCTCCGCGACCCTGGACACTAATGGGCAATTTCTTAGCACAGCCAATCAACCTAACCCGCACATCTTTGGACTGTGGGAGGAAACTGGAGTACCCGGAGGAAACCCACACAGACACAAGGAGAATGTGCAAACTCCACACAGACAATGACACGAGCCAGGAATCGAATCCAGGTCCCTGGAGCTGTGAAGCAGCAGTGCCTAACCACTGTGCCGCCCAGTTCTCAGTTTGAAAGACAACCCTTTACAATCACTGTCTTCTGTCGTCAAACCAATTTTGTATCCAATTGGCTGCTACTTCACCCTGGATCTGGAGAGATTGAACCTTATGCAACAACCTACCACGTGGTACCTTGTCAAAGGCCTTGCTAAGGTCCACATAGGCAACGCTGCCTGCATTGCCCTCATCTACTTTCTTGGTTACCCCTTCAAAAAACTCAAATTTGTACAGCATTATTTTCACTCTCAAAGCCACGCTAATCAGTCATTACATCTCTAAATGCCTGTAGGTCCTGTCTCTCTCTCTCAATACCTTCTAACAACTTAAGAACATAAGAACATAAGAAATAGGAGCAGGAGTAGGCCATCTGGCCCTTCGAGCCTGCCCCGCCATTCAATAAGATCATGGCTGATCTGTCGTGGCTCAGTTCCACTTTCCCGCCCTCTCCCCATAACCCTTAATCCCCTCTCTTATCAAAAACCCATCAACCCGCTTCTTAAAAATATTTAGCGAGGCAGCCTCCACCACTTCAACGGGCAGAGAATTCCAGAGATTCACCACCCTTTGAGTGAAGAAGTTCCTCCTCAACTCCGTTCTGAACCGCCCCCCCTTTATCTTGAGGCTGTGCCCCCTAGTCCTACTGTCTTTTTTGAGCGGGAAGAGTCTTTCCACCTCTATCCTATCCATCCCATTCATCATCTTATACGTCTCAATGAGATCTCCCCTCATTCTTCTAAACTCTAACGAGTACAAGCCTAGTTTATTCAGCCACTCCTCATAGCTCAACCCCCTCAACTCCGGTATCAGCCTAGTAAACCTCCTCTGCACTCCCTCCAAGGCCAAAATATCCTTGCGCAGGTGCGGCGCCCAAAACTGCACACAGTACTCCAGCTGCGGCCTCACCAATGCCCTATACAGCTGCAGCAAGACCTTACCCACTACAGACTCACCAAGCCTGTAGTTCCCAGGCTTTTCCCTGCAGCCCTTCTCAAAGGAAGGCAAGCCATTCGCCACCTTCCTATCTTCAGTCACCTCACACGTAGCTGTCAACGATTCAAAAATCTCTCCTAGCGGACTATAATTTCCTCCCCAGCCTCCCACAATGTCCTGGGATACACTTCATCAGGTCCCAGGGATTAATCTACCTTGATGCGCTTTAAGACTTACAGCACTCTTCCCTATAATACGTACATTCCTCAAGACATTACTATTTATTTCTCCAAGTTTCCTAACATCCATGCCTCTCAGTGAATAACTGATGAGAAATATTCATTTAGGATCTTACCCATCTCTTGTAAATGCACACAAAGATGATCTTTTTGATCCTCAGCAGGTCCTATTCTTTCACCCTTTAAGTATTTGTAGAAACACTTTGGAATCTCTTTTGCCTCATCTGCCATAGCACTCATGTCCCCTTTTTTGCTCTCTCACTAGTTTTTAATCACAGTTATGTTAATATGGAAAAGTGAGAGAGAAGAGAGCTGATCACAAGTTACTGACACAGTAACGTTTCTACACCAGGCCACTTGGAGCACAGTGGATGGAAAGAGAGGGAAAGAAAGAGGGAGAGAGACACACACACACACAAAACATCTCTACTCCACACTATTTGGAACACAAAACGTCACCTGCCTTTCACGTATGCTTCTGGTCATAACTAACAGTACAAACGGACATCAGTAGCCAGGGGATATGGGAGGAGTGATTTACAATCATACCTTCCAGATCATCAATGGATTTTTCCAACTTGGTGACAGACCTCTCTGCAAACTCAGCACGAGTTTCAGCCTGAAAACATCAACAAAGATTTGAGTTTGTGAATGTTATAATTCACAAGGACAACATTGAAAATCACAAAATCCAATAGAAAAGTGCCACCCACCTCCTTCAGTTTGTCAGACAGAACTTTGATTTCTTCCTCATACTTGTCTTCCTTTTGTGAGTACTGTGAGAAGTGTGGGGAGTGAGAAGAATCAACATCACAAATCAGAGGTTTCCCCATTACCTCCCCCCACCCGTTCCCTTCTCAACAGGAAGAATTTGATGGCAATGTTTTCAGTGTGTATATATCATATATTCCATATTCTAAATACCTTGTATTATTTGGAAAGGCTATTGGTAATCATTTGTCAATATTTATTTTAAAATTGTTCACCATGGAACAGTTCAAAAACTGTTTCTTTCTCCAACATGAAAAAGTTGTATTCATAAATCATGAGCATTTATTGTCTTTGTACAATTCCTCCAATCTATCAGAGCGTAGAATCTATGTACAATTAGCCAGAAATTACTGAATTATAAAGTGCTGCTAGGTTGTATTGTGGGCTATTTAAAATTAGATTAACCACATTAATTGATTCTTAAAATCTCAGATCCTGAAAATTGGCAGCACAGGTGAAAAAAGGTGGTGAAGAAAGCAGATGGCATGCTTGCCTTCATCGGATGGAGCATTGAGTATAAAAAGTTGGCAAATTACGTCACAGTTATATAAAACGTGGACATTTAAATGTAAACATTTGGAATACTGTCCCCAATTCTGGTCACCACACTACCAGATGGACATGAAGGCTTTGGAGAGAGTGCAGAAAAGGTTGACCAGGATCTTGCCTGGTATGGAGGGCATTAGCAACAAGAAGAGACTGAGATTGTTGTCCCTAGATAGACAGACGCTGAGGGCGGGGGGGAAACCTGATAGAAGTTTATACAATTATGAGGGGTATAGATAGGGTGAACAGTGAAAGCTTTTTCCCCCAGGGCAGAAATGACAGTTACAAGGGGGCAGGGCAGAAATCACTATTACAACGGGGCACAAGCTCAAGATGGGGGGGGGGGGGGGGGGGGGGGGGCAGGTTCCATGGAGATGTGCGGGGCGAAGTTTTTTTTTATATATACAGAGGATTTGAGAGGGGGTCCTGGAATGCACAACCAACTAATGTGGTTGAGGCAATTACGTTAGCTACATTTAAGACTTATCTCGATAGGCATATGAACAAACAGGGAATAGAGAGATACAAGCAATGGGTCTGAATAGGTAAATGTGATGGGCACAGGCTCGGAGGGCCTGTTCCTGCCTTGATCTTTGTTTGATTCCTTCTTTTTTGCTTTAAGCAGAGGAAAGTATGAATATTTGCAACTAGGTAATCCATAATCATTATCTTTTATAGTATTTAACATGGACAATATCAAAGCAGAGGTTCTGCTCTCTCCTACCTTCTCAGCCTGAGCCTCCAGTGACTTCAGGTTGTTGGTCACAGTTTTCAACTCTTCTTCAAGCTCAGCAGATTTACTGTTTTAAGTCAGAGCAGAAAAGAGGGGAAGCAAAGACAACAAAAAAAAAAGTGTAGTGTGTGCATGGGGCAGAGTGAGGGAGGTAGAGAACAAGAGATAAATAAAGGGATGGGCACAGTGAGACGAGCGGAAAGACAGAGGGGGCAGAAAAAGAGAAAGCATGAGACAGAGCACAAAAACAAGCGAGAGAATGAAGAGAGCAAGACAGTGAAAAAGAAAGCAAGAAAGAAAGAAAAATAGAGGAGATTTAACAAAATAGCTCTAAGAGCACAAAAAGTCGCCTTAAAGCAGCTAACTCCTTCAGAATCACATCCAGTTTAAAATCAATAAGATCTCAATTAGGAAACAAATTAAGAACCCTGGAATCAAGGAAGATTAGTTTGAAAATTCTCTTTCAAAATGGAAAGAATCAACTGCTTTTAGGCCACTGCTGAAGGAAATAAAACATCAAGATTGGAAGTCCAACACCAAAAAGTTGCAGAATGCAGAGTAGGCAGCAAGGAGGGGAATGAGTGAATCCTTCCTAAACACCAATGGCACTTCTCATCCCGCACAAAAGGCTCCCCCCAGCCCCCAGAGTGTGTTTAGATAGCGCATACAGCACACTGTGATATGAGCGAGGCCAGAGAGTGTATTAGTTCCAGTACCTTGCCTTCTGCTGCCTCTAAAGATTTCAAGGTTTGGTCCATTATTCTAACCTCCTCTTCCACTCGACGAGCTCGACTAACAGATCACGAGAAATGCACATGGCCACAAAACAGTGTGCAATGAAAGCATGCAGTGAAGAAGAGATAAAACGTTAAAAAAAAAACAAATTAGATGTAGCCAAGACATTTCATATCTGGATGAGTTTCACTAGTGCCTTAATTCTTTGAGTACAGGATTCAGTGGAATACAATCAAATTCCAATAATTGATTATTTTCATAGCCACCAAGTTGCATAATATTTTTTTTAATGAAAGCTAGCCAAGATTTACAATCTTTGTACTCAAAGACTTAACTTTTTCCAAGTTGCTTTGCATTTCACATTTATAAGCAGGTTGGCTTTAGCTGACAGACAATGCACAGCAGGAAATACAATACATACGATTCAGAGAGTTCTGCTCGCTCCTCAGTCCTCTCCAGGTCACTCTCAATGATCACCAGTTTACGTGCTACCTGAAGAAACAATAAAAGAGTGACCCAAAGGCTCCAGAGACCTTTCCAAAGGCAACAAAGCTTCAGCCTAGGTCACATTAGGAGATGTATTTCCCTCCTTGGTGACAGCTTACACACCTTTTGTGAAATAAAAGCTTATATACGTGCCTGCACATTTTAGAAATCATAGAAATCCTACAGTACAGAAAGAGGCCATTTGGCCCATCGAGTCTGCACCGACCACAATCCCATCCCCTATCTTCACGCATTTACCCACTAATCTTTCTAACCTACGCGTGTCAGGACACTAAGGGCAATTTTAGCATGGTCAATCAACCTAACCCGCACATCTTTGGACTGTGGGAGGAAACTGGAGCACCTGGAGGAAACCCACACAGACACGAGGAGAATGTGCAAACTCCACACAGACAGTGACCCAAGCTGGGAATCGAACCCAGGTCCCTGGAGCTGCGAAGCAGCAGTGCTAACCACTGTGCTACCATGCTGCCCTTAATTTTAATTAATTAATTCATGGGATGTAGGCATTGATGGCTGTGCCAGCATTTATTGTCCATCCCCGAGGATATTGAACCACATTGCTGTGGGTCTGGTGTCACATGAGGCTAGACCGGGTAAGGATGACAGATTTATTTTCCTGAGGGATAGTAATAAAACCTTTATTTGGTTCACTAATGACAATTGTTTAATGGTCATCATTCGACTTTTAATTCCAGAGTTTTATCAGATTTCGCCATCTGCTATGGTGGGATTCGAACCCAGGTGCCCAGAGCATTACCCTGGGTGTCTGGATTACTATGAAGCCCTATGCCACTGCGTCCCCACGATTATCCATAGAAATATAAAAGCACAGGAGACTGCCATCTGGCCCAACAGGCCCATGTTGGTTCATTGAAAGGGCTATCTAACCCATCTCATTTTCCATAACCCTGAAAAAAATCTATCCATTACCCTTCAGAACATTCCTGTTGAAATATCCTTTCAGGCAGCACATTCCAGATCACAAGAAACTCACTACAGGAAAATCTCATCTTCCCACTGGTTCTTTCTGAAAAAGGTAGTTTTGTATTTTGCTAACTGCTCACTCGCTTGTACTTTGTGTATCTAGCAGATACAAGTCATACAGCATAACCAAAAGCACATCGGCTACACAAAACGTGAAAAGGATTAACAAGTCCCACCACCTGGTGTTCTAACTCTGGGACTAAGGTTAATTACCAAAGCAGATTATTAGGATGAAATTCCCATCTGTTTGCTTACTGTTAAAAGGTAACGGAGTGAAATGCGGTTTGAACAGCCAGAACTCAAAGCTGCCAACACCAACCACCAAGCGCCCCACCACCACCACCACCCCCCCCCGCCGACAATCCACAATTCACCACAAATCACAATCTCTGCACGAGATCTGATGTGGCAAATGGAAATATGTCCTTCCCGCTGGATTTGGAGACAGGCAATGCACGTTGGCCTTCCCGTAATGTTCATGTCTTGAACGGAAAAAAATCAGCTAAAATTAAGAAAATTGAAAACTTATGAAGCTTTTGGCCTGTCTTTCAGACAAAACGCATGTGACACGAAGGACCAACCTCTTCATATTTGCGGTCAGCCTCCTCTGCAATGTGCTTGGCTTCCTTAAGCTGGATCTCCTGCAGCTCCATCTTCTCCTCATCCTTCTGGGCCCTGTTCTCAATCACCTTCATGCCTCTGAGAAAAGAGAGTAAAAGAGGAGATGAGCACAAAGCCACAACCATGCAGTGACAAGTCACTGGCAGATCACAACAACACCTACTCCATCATCTTGCCAATGTGGCTTTGGATGACTACCTCCATTTCATTCCCAGGACCTCTCATTACCCTTTTGATTTCACCTGCACAGTCCTGAGAGATCCCTGGCTTGGTCTTTGGACCAGACGTATGAGCATTCCCTAACCTGGTCCCTGGCATGCATAGTTAGTGAAACATAGGCCCGCTCCCTTTATGGTTCTATGATATGGTTGGCAACAGAGTGAAGAAGAGACCAGTCAGCCCATCAAGCCTGTACTGACACGAGAAAGACTTGGCCTCCCACTAATTCCATTTACCAGCACATAGATCTGAATATTATGCCGTGCCAAGTGCTCAAGGTACTTTTTAAAGGATGCTAGGCAACCCACCTCCATCACCCTCCCAGGCAGCACATTCCAGAACCCCCCTCTAGGTTTCCTCACATTTCCCCCTTAAACCTCCTGCCCCGACCTTGAACTCATGTCCTCTCGTGACCGACCTTCTGATTCAGCTGCTCCTTATCCACTCTGTCCATGCCCCTCAATCTTCTACACCTCGATTATGTCACCTCTCAGTCTTCTCTGCTCCAGTGAAAACAACCAAGCCTATCCAACCTGTCTTTATAATTTACATGGGCCATCGCAGGCAACATCCTGGTGAATCTCCTCTGCACCCTCTCCAGTGGAATCATCTTTCTGATAATGTGGTGAGCAGAACTGCACACAGTACTCTAGCTATGGCCTCAAATTCTAGACAACTCCAACATGACTTCCCTGCTTTTGTTCATTGGGGCATAGATTACAAAGTCCCATATGGTTTATTCACCATCCTAACATCTCCTTCCACCTTCAGAGATTTATAGACATTCACACTAAAGTCTTTGTTCCCAGAACCTCCAGGTGTCATGCCATTCATTTTCAAATTACTCCTTCCAAAGTGCCTCCCTCACATTTTTCAGGATTGAATTCCATCTGCCATTTATCCATCCAGTCTATATCTTGTTATAGCTTAAAGCACTCAACTTCACTGTTAACCATTTGGCCAATCTTTGAGTCATCTGTAAACTTATCAATCCTACCCCCCACTTCCCCAGTCATCTATATTGTTTAGATCAATAAAGAATAATAATAGAATATAGAACAGTACAGCACAGTACAGGCCCTTCAGCCCTCGATGTCGTGCTGAGCTATGTCCGAACCCAAGATCAAGCTATCCCACTCCCTATCATTCTGGAGTGCTCCATGTGCCTATCCAATAACCGCTTGAAAGTTCCCAAAGTCTCCAACTCCACTATCACAGCAGGCAGTGTATTCCACACCCCAACCACTCTGAGTAAAGAATCTACCTTGGACATCCCTCCTATTTCTCCCACCATGAACCTTATAGTTATGATCCCTAGTAACAGCTACACCCACCCAAGGAAATAGTCTCTGCATGTCCACTCTATCGATCCCTCTCATCATCTTATAAACCTCCATTAAGTCACGTCTCATCCTCCTCCGCTCTAAAGAGAAAAGCCCCAGCTCCCTCAACCTTTCCTCATAAGGCCTACCCTCCAAACCAGGCAGCATCCTGGTAAATCTCCTCTGCACTCTCTCCAATGCTTCCACATCCTTCTCAGAGTGAGGTGACCAGAACTGAACACAATATTCCAAATGTGGTCTCACCAAGGCCCTTATGGTTGCAGCATAACCCCACAACTCAAACTCAAACCTCCTGTTAATAAACACTAACACACTATAAACCTTCTTCGCATCTCTATCCACTTGAGTATCAACTTCAGAGATCTGTGAATATGAACCCCGAGGTTTCTGTTCTTTCACATTCCTCAGAACCCTGCCGTTGACCCTGTAATCTGCATTCAAGTTTGTCCTACCAAAATGAATCACCTCGCACTTAGAGTTAAACTCCATCTGCCACTTTTCAACCCAGCTCTGCATCCTATCAATGTCTCTTTGCAGCCTGCAAGAGCCCTCCACCTCATCCACTACTCCACCAATCTTGATGTTGTCAGCAAATTTACTAACCCACCCTTCAGCCCCCTCTTCCAAGTCATTGATAAAGATCACAAATAGCAGAGGACCCAGCACTGATCCCTGTGGTACACTGCTGGTAACTGGCCTCCAGTCTGAAAATTTTCCCTCCACCACCACCCTCTATAAGACAGCCAGTTACTTATCCAATCGGCCAAATTTCCTTCTATCCCACACCGCCTCACTTTCTTCATGAGCCTACCATGGGGAAACTTATCAAACGCCTTACTAAAATCCATGTATACGACATCAACTGCTCTACCTTCATCTACACACTTAATAACCTCCTCAAAAGAATTCAATCAAATTTGAGAGGCAGGACTTATCCCTCACAAAACCATAGAACCATAAAACCTTACAGTGCAGAAAGAGGCCCATCGAGTCTGCACCAAACACAATCCCACCCAGGCCCTACCCCCAGATCCCTACATATTGTACCCACTAATCCCTCTAACCTAAGCATCACTGGACACTAAGGGGCAATTTTTTAGCATGGCCAATCAACCTAACCCGCACATCTTTGGACTGTGGGAGGAAACCGGAGCACCCAGAGGAAACCCACACAGACACGAGGAGAACGTGCAAACTCCACACAGACAGTGACCCGAGCTAGGAATTGAACCCAGGACCCTGGAGCTGTGAAGCAGTAGTGCTAACCACTATGCTACCCAAACTGTGCTGACTATCCCAGATTAAGCTGCATCTTTCCAAATGGTCAAAAATCCAATCTCTCAGGACCCTTTCCATTAACCTACTGACCACCAAACTTAACGAATAACACACGCCTGTGGTACAGCACTGGACACTCGCTTCCAGTCACCAAACCCTTCTGCCATCACCCTCTGTCCTTGAACTGAGGGAATTTTGAATCCACTTTATCAAACATACCTGGCATCTCATGTCTCCCATGAGGAACTTTGTCAGAAGATTTGCTGAGATCCATGTAAATTACACCCAACTGCATTAGCCTCATCTACACACCTGATCACCTCCTCAAAATATTCAATGAAGTTTGTTAAGTCCTCTAATGAAACCACATTGATGTTCCCTGATCAAACTGTGCCTCTCCAAGTGGAGATAGACATTCTGCTTCAGAACCTTCTCCGATAATTTTCCCACCATTGACAGTAGACTTATTGGTCTGTAGTTCCCTGGCTTATCTCTACAACCCTTAAATAGCAGAACCACGCTAGCTTTCCTCCAGGTCTCTGGCAAGAGGAATTAAAATTTGGGTTAGAGCCAGTGTAATCTCCTCCCTTACCTCCCAGCAGCCTGGAACACTATTTATCCAAACCTGAGATTTGTCCACTTTTAAGCCTGCCCAAACCTCCAATACCTTGTCCTTCCCTACGTCAGCTGGATCAAGAACCCCTCAGTCTCTCTCCCTGAATTCCATACATCGTCCTCATTCTCTTGAATGAAAACTGATGTGAAGTATGCATTCAGCACCTTGTCCTCTGGCTCAATCCACTAATGCCCCTTTGGCTTTGCCTGGTTCCCCTTGTCCCTTCACACTTCACCCACCAATGACGTTCTGTTAAGGAGAAGAAAGGTCCAAGTCAACAATACTTTCTATTCAAGCTATTTCCTCGTTCAGCAACAAGTCAAATTAAAAAAAAAAAATCAGTTTTCAGAGCGGAGACTTCATTCACACCGGGTTTCCGCAGGAGACAGGGGCAACACTCCATTGTCCCAAGGACCTCTACAGAACAAAGCGGTTTCTCTTTAAAATGTAATTAATCCCTTGGGAATAACAATGATTAGACAAGGTGAACTATGCTGATGTGTTTCAATGGAAATCATAGTCCTGCATCCCAGATTGTGCATCTTCACTTAAGCAAGGATAGAACAGGGGAGAAAGTAAACATCTTGATTTGAAAGTAACCTCAGCTACCAAGACTAGTAGGTGCTACGTTCTGAGACAAATCGAGTTGGGAGGGATAGGAATGAATAAAAGATCATTTCCAATGATTTAGTCAATGCTATCTTTAAGTATCGCATTTGTAGATCAAGTTCCATTTCAAAGCACAGAGTAACACAATTACAATATACCATCCTTTCCACTCCTTCAATGTTACACCAAAAGCTGGACTGATACCAGATTGCTCATTCTTGGTTTTAAGCTTGCATAACAAAACAATGGAGAATTCCAACCCAGCCCAATCCTGTTGTTACAACATCCATGCAACTTCTAGCACAGGCAGGCACCCAGGCCTGGATATCTCAGTGGGGAAAATGGATGGGTCTTCATATGAGAAGCCAGAGATGATACCCAACAACTGTCTGAGCACGTGACCACAACATACAGGAAGACAGCTCAAACCTGTACCCATCTCCGCCCCCAATAACCTTCTTTTGAGCAATTGTAAAAACAGGATCAAATTTCCTGGACGTCTTCTGATTTCCAGGTCATCTGTCCGCATTGGAATGCGGACAGGAATGAGGTGGTCCCTCTCCATCCCGTCTCGAGCAACTAAGCAAAGCATCAACGTCCATCAGCCAGAGAATGCCATTGCCCAGCTGGATGTGGAACTGCAATTCAATAGCAGGGGAAGAATTGGAACAAATTATATCTATTCTACTTGGAGCACTGGATTACTTGGTAAAAAAGGAGCAGAACTGGATTTAAAATATTAACACTAACTACTTGTGCAGCATCCGAGGATGCTTTACTATGTTAATTACAAGTATGCTTTCATATCAAAACAATTAGCTTCAGTCTTCATTAATTCTTACCACCGGAGCTCTAAAAAGAATAAGGTTTGTCATTAAACATTCAGCCTTAAAATATTGAGGGAAGAGATCTATATAAGGTATTAATAACCTGGAGATAAAACCCGGGCTCGCAAAGGGATTTAATCAGCAGCAAGTTTCCTCACCTTTCACTCTCATCTGCAGCCTTCTCAGCCTCCTCCAGTTTCTGGAGAGCAGTAGCCAGACGTTCTTGGGCCCTGTCCAACTCTTCCTCAACCAGCTGGATGCGTCTGTTCAGCGAGGCAACCTCTGCTTCAGCCTGGGACAGAACGACACACATTTAAACTCCGTGACAAACACAAGGTGGCACAACCACACCAGAATGAGTCGACTTTGATGAGCTGAGCTGCTCACAGACATGGTTCACCTTTACTGGTTGCTGCAACATCCCCTTTGTTCTAAACATTTAACTGGGATCTTTGCTCAGAATGGGAAAATAAAGCATATATTTAAACACAGCCCACTGTAACCCTGCCCTTCAAGTTCCCTTCAAATTATCTAGGATAGAGAAATTATTCTACAAACAATTGTATTTGCAACTTATTTAATCAGAGGAACACTTCAGCAAGAAGTTAACTAAATGGGAAACACAATACATGCAAGGGATTTCCAAACATGAAGCCTCAAGATAGATTTAGAGCTGACCCAACCTTTTGGTCAGTTGCTTTTAGTTATTACACGCCAAGGTTATCTGAACTAGAGGGGCCATTTAGATAAAGTCAACACTATCCCAGTGTGGTTCACTCTGGTGTTCTGCATAAAATGAAAAGCAGACCACAAAAAAGTAATAGAGCAGTTTCTGCACAGGAAATTCACAGGAAACTGCTTGTAATCATTAACTCTCAAAACCTAAAGTTTATTTATTTATTAGTCACAAGTAAGGCTTACATTAACACTGCAATGAAGTTACTGTGAAATTCCCCTTGTCACCACACCCCAGCGCCTGTTTGCGTCAATGCGCCTAACCAGACTGTGGGAGGAAACCAGAGCACCCGGAGGAAACTCACGCAGACACAGGGAGAGCGTGTAAACTTCACACGGACACTGACCCAAGCCAGGAGTCGAACCCAGGTCCCTGGCGCTGTGAAGCAGCAGTGCTAACTTGCCGCCCCAATTTCTAAGCTAGTTGTCAGTTTGTACATAGGAACAGGCCAGGCGACGTAAAAAGGTTAATGCCTTTATTTAACGCCACCTCACATTGAGTTATTTTGCCTAATTACTACTTTTTTTTTAAAATCCCTCGTCTTTGTCCAAACTCATCCGCTTAAATTCATCTATGCTCCATGCCTCAACTACCCGGAGTGGTGAGAATGTGGGACTCGCTGCACATGTAGGACATCCTTTCCAGTTTTTGATTGAATTTATTAGTGGCCCAATTGGCAATGAACTTTTTGTTTCTGCATTCAGTAAAGAACGCCAGAAGTTGAACCTCAGTTCTCATTCACAGGGGGGGAGAACGTCAATGAGCAGCTTGTACATTCCAGAGAAAACCCGGTTGATTTTGAGAGGTCTGGGATCTGAAAGATTACCCATTCCTGAAGAGCAGACAAACAATGCTGTACTTGGGCAGCAGGAACCCTCTTGTTCAAGCATTTCTTCAAATAAACTACAAACCTAATGTTATAAATTGCCCCAAACATAATGAGGTCAGGTTCATTGTAAATCAGTATGAATAAAGACATGGAAAGTTTACATACTCTCTAACCACAGCCCAAACTTAGCTCCCATTCAATCTCTAACCTCGGCCGATGAACAACCTGCCCCATCACTGATTCCACCTTCACCTCCTCCCAGGGCTAGCCATCCTTCTCCAATCCTTCCGGAGTGTGGTGGCGGCACTGGGGCAGCAGTGGTGAGGACTGCTGCCTCCTAGCACCAGAGACCCAGGTTCAATTCTGGCTTTGGTGATTGTCTGTGTGGAGTTTGCATGTTCTCCCCATGTTGGCGTGGGTTTCCTCCAGGTGCTCTGGTTTCCCCTCAGTCCCAAGATGTGTAGGTTACATAGCTTAGCCCATTGGTTATCATAGAATCATAAAACCCTACAGTGCAGAAAGAGGCCCTTCGGCCCATCGAGTCTGCACCAAACACAATCCCACCCATGCCCTACCCCCATATCCCTACATATTATACCCACTAATGGCCTCTAGCCTACGCATCCCTGGACACTAAGGGGCAATTTCTTAGCATGGCCAATCAACCTAACCCGCACATCTTTGGACTGCGGGAGGAAACCGGAGCACCCGGAGGAAACCCACGCAGACACGAGGAGAATGTGCAAACTCCACACAGACAGTGACCCGAGCTGGGAATCGAACCCAGGACCCTGGAGCTGTGAAGCAGCAGTGCTAACCACTGTGCTACCGTGCCGCCCATAAGGGTATGGCAGGGGATCAGACCTGGGTAAAGTACCATGTTGGTGCAGACTTGATGGCCACGTGGCCTCTTCTACACTGTACGGATTCTATGAATTAAAGATCAGCCTGAAGAAGCTGAGAGAAAAATCATTAGGGCACAAAGAAAACTAAATCCGAGCTGGTTAAAAACACTTCCAGGTAACTACGAGTTTATTTGCTTTCCAATTGGTGCAGCATCAAGGCGAGCCTTTGGACTTGACAGCTGGATGTAGATCATGTGATCAAAGCTGTAATCCTTTTCCTTGTGAGAACATGAACAAACTCATTTATATAGCCCCAGGAAGCAGTAAAACATCCCAGAGGGCTCTACAAGCGTGCACGCATTTGACAATTAGGCAAGGTGACTGAAAGGTTGGCTCTGAGGAGCATCTCAAAAGAGGAAAGCAACGTAAAGAGGCAGCCAGGGGTTTAGAACATAGAACATTACAGCTCAGTACAGGCCCTTCGGCCCTCGATGTTGCACCAACCAGCGGCACCAATCTAATGACCCTCTAACCTAAACTATTCCAATGTTATCCATATGCCTACCCACTGACCATTTGAACGCCCTTAAAGTTGGCGAGTCCACAACTGCTGCAGGCAGGGCATTCCACGCCCTTACTACCCTCTGAGTAAAGAAGCTACCTCTTACATCCGTCCTATAATTACCACCCCTTAATTTAAAGCTACGTCCCCTTTGTGTTAGCCATCACCATCCGAGGAAAAAGGCTCTCACTGTCCACCCTATCTAACCCTCTGATCATCTTGTACGCCTCAATTAGGTCACCTCTTAACCTTCTTCTCTCTAACGAAAACAACCTCAAGTCCCTCAGCCTTTGGAGGGAATGCTAGAGCTTGGGGTGTTGGCAATTCAAAGGCACAATGGTCAAAGTCGGAGATATTCAGATAGCCAGAATTAGGGGAGTGGAAATATCTCAGACAGCTGAGACATCAGAGATGGGCTGGGCATGGGAAGAACTTGAAAACACAGGTGAGAAATTTCAATCAGCAGTGCTGCCAGGCTGAGGGCAACATGTGGGTGCAGGGCGATGTGGGCAAAATTACAAAACAACATCAAACCTATGAGGAGGAAGGTCACATGGGGAAAGCAATAGAATTGTCAACCCTGACGGTCACAAAAGCATGGCTGAGAGTTCTTAGCAGCAGGTGGGCTGGCTGTGAAGATAACACTTCTGTTTTCTGCTCCACCCAACCTCAATTACCCGAATGGAAGATTGTACTAGATTCTCAAAGGAAAAAAAAAATCCAGAATAAATTAGGGGCAACGCAGTGGCAAGCACTGCTGCTTCACAGCAACAGGATTCAATTCCGGCCTCGGTGCGGAGTCTCCACATTCTCCCCATATCTGTGTGGGTTTCCTCCCACAGTCCAAACATATGAAAATTAGTTTGATTGGCCATGCTCAATTGCCCCTTAGTGTCAGGGGGATTAGCAGGGTAAATGTGGCGTTACAGGAATAGGGCCTGGGTGGGATTGTATTGGGTGCAGACTCAATAGGACAAATGGCCTCCTTCTGCACTGTAGGGATTCTACAAACGTTCCTCCATTCATTCTGAACTTTCCCCTACTTTGGGGTTCAGTGGTTTCGAGACCCGTGCCTCCTGATTCATTGCACCTGGTGTGGGGGAAACAGCACTCCGATGACATGATTCCTATTAAATCTTTTAAAACAATTCACAACAGCATTGCCCACATTTCAATCTCACTATGATTCTGAGCCAGTCTTCATTTGGAAAGACTGAACCAAGAAACAAGGGATGACAAGAAATCAGAGCAGTAGATCATATGGCAGATGGGACTTAATGGGATTGAGTGTTATAGATAGGCCTGGTAAGTAGGGATACGATCGGCACAATTTGTGGGCCGAAGGGCCTGTTTGTGCTGTTGTGTTCTAGATCTCAGTTTCCAACTCTACTTTCCCCATCCACTCAATTCCCTCAGATTTAAAAATCAGTCTATCCCATACAAACAGATGAATTTAGGAGCAAGAGGAGGCCACTCATCTCCTGGGGCCTGCTCCAGCTTTCAGTAAGATCATGGTTGATCCGACTGTAACCTTAACCCCACATTCCTGCCTCTCTTCCCCCCCCCACCTCGTTAATCAAGAATCTATCCCACTCCATCTTAAAAATATTCAAAGACTCTGCTTCCTTTTGAGGGAATTCAGGAGACTCACGATACTCACGAGGAAAAATTTCTACCCGTCTTGTCTTAAGTGAGCAATGCCTTATTTTTAAAGTTTCACCACTAATTCTAGATTCTCTGACGAAAGGAAACATCCTCTCCACATCCACTGACAATGGTGTTCAGGATCTTAAAATGACAGAGCATTGATAGAGACCCGTTGGAGCAGATATTTCCAAAGATTCACAACCCTTAGTGGAGAAATCTTACCTTATCTCAATCCTAAATGAACAGCCCTTATCCTGCCTGACATAAGGACTTGATTTAATGTTTTTGTAATTCCCATATTCTCCAATAAAAGCAATTATAGCATGGTGGTGACCATTTGGCCCATCATGCATAAATAGGGTCTTTGTAAGAGTTCCACTTCACACCATTCTTTCTCCATACCTCTGTATATTTTCTCCTTCAAATATTTACCCACTTTATTTATCAAATTTACTTTCACCACTCACTTAGGCAGCATACTCCAGGTCTTGGATTGTTCTGTAAAAATTCTCATCACCCCAGATTCATTCAGCAGTTATCCTGCTGGTAAAAACAGCTTCTATTTAATTGGCCAAAATGTTCTTATAGCCAAATTTGCCAAGGACACAAAGATAGGAAGAAAAACAAGTTGTGAAGAGGACACAGTCTGCAAAGGGATGAGTAAGTAGTCGAAGAAAACTGGCAGATGGGGCATAACATGGGAAGTGTCCACTTTGGCAGGAAGAATAGAATGTTATTTCAACCAAGAGAGATTGTTGAATGCTGTGGTACAGAGGAATCTGGGGAGCCTTTTATATGAATCATAGAAAGTTAGCATGCAAATATAGCAATTAAAATGTTGGCCATTATTGCAAGGGAGATGGAGTAGGGAAGTCTTCTGTGGAGAGCACTGGTGAGACCACACCTAGAGCATGGTATACAGTTTTGGTCTCCTTGCCTAAGGAGGGATACACTAGCATTGAAAGCAGATTCCTGAGGAAAGATTAAGTAGGTTGGGCCTATATTCGTTGCCTCTCAATCTTTTAAACTCCAATCTCATTGAATTCTGAGGGGGCTCAACAGGGCAGAAGCTGGGCAAATGTTTCCACTGGTGAAGAAATCAAGAACTAGGAGACAGTCAAAGGGCCTCCCATTTAAGACAGAGGAGGAGGAAGCTCTGCCCCCAAAAGGATGGCTAGTCTTTGGAATTCTCTTCCACTTGCAGCAGTGGAGAGGTTGGGTCATTGAATAAATACAAAACTGAGTTAGACACAGGAATGAGGGATTTTAGGGAACAGACAAGGAGGAGGGATCTCAGACCACAATCAGATCAGCCGTAATCTTATTGAAAGTTGGGCTGAATGTGGTCTATGCCTTTTCTGTGTGATCTTTTGATCTCTGCTCCAAGGTGTTTTGCCAGCATTTTGTCCCCGGCATTATTTTAAGGAATGTGGAGTCCAAGAGGTGTAGACAGAAGTCGTAGGTAGGAGGAGGATTGGAAGTGAGGCGCTCACTGAGTGTTAAAATGGGCGGCGCGGGCTCGGAGGGCCGAAGGGCCTGCTTCCTGAGCTGTGTTGTTCTTTGTTCTAAATCTCCCTCTGCAAGGCCTCGACAACCTTCCCAAAGTGTGGAGCTGACAGTCAGACAATATCCCAGCTCAGGCCTATTTATAAAGGCCCGCGTGTTTTTTAAAAAAATAAAGACTAACTTTTTCCTGGGTCCTTTAATTTGTATTCACCTATCATTACACTGCAAAAATCACTGAATGAAACTGTTAACCCTTTAAGTCAGAACGTAAAAATCCATTTGTTCGGCAAGCTAGAGTCCTTTTATTTTACAGAACAATAAAAAGCTCAATACACACCAAGGAAACTCCAATTCAAAATACATTTGGATTCTATTTCACACAAAGGTGAATCAGACAAGGTTCAACACTGAGACCGCACCCCATTCTACTTTCCAATTCCTGGAAGTTTATCATTCTGAGGGGCTAAAGGTTGTAATTTGTCAGCATTTACAATACCCATAGTGGAAAGTTGCCTCATACCAGCAATGCTTGGATTGGAGGGAAGGAAGCTAAGAGGAGATTTGATAGAGATATTCAAAATCATGAGGGGGGCTAGACAGAGTGGGGGGGTAGGGGTTTCCACTCGTAAAAAGATCAAGAACGAGAGGGCACGAGTGATTCAAGTGATTGGCAAAAGAAGCAAATGTGATAGAGAAAAAAAAAATGACTTCACACAACAGGTGTTCAGGCCTGGAATGCAACGCCTGTAAGTGAGGTGGAGGCAGGGGTAGGGGAAAAGACTGAGTCATATTCCTCATTCAGAGAGCCAGTGCAAACACAATGGGCCGAGCGGCCTCCTTCTGCACTATAAGAATTCTGTAATTCTGCTCAGCACCTGCCCATATGGCAAAGTCTCAATTGTTAACTGTACATTGTTACTGTTACATGACTGCCATTCTGCAAGATTTTCACTTAAAAGGCCAAGCTGTTTCAAAAAATTACATAAGAATGTCTCCTTTAGCTACTTGGTAGCACAACTTTACTACTGTTTGGGGGGGCAGGGGGGGGGGGGAGAGGAGAGAAAAAGAGATGGGCCATTAAATTTACGTTGTGCGCGCCAATTTGGAAACACGCAAAATTGTTCATGATGACATTGGATGCACAACCCAAAATCATCGTCTACTTGAGCAATATTTTGGTAGGCAGGGGCGCACGGGAGTTGGAAGTGCGCTCTTTAACAATCAAGCAGACAATTTCGCCCGTCAAGGGGCCATGTGAATGTAATTCTATGTGGCTTATCTGCGTTTAGTTGGTGGATGGGCCAATAGAGCAGGCCTTTGTATTTTAGCTTCAACCTCGATCCAGGGTGGGATGAATTGTCAAGGCTGAAATAAAATTAACAGGTGCCTGGGGACGGAGGTTTGTGTTTGAATGAACTGCCTAGACACTCTGCTTAGTTTTCACGGATCTTCCTTGAGGTAGCTCTGCAGTGACCTTCCCTGATGGTTCAGGGATCTGCAGTTCCCTGAGACAGTTCTGCAGCGACTGTCCCAGATGGAGTACATTAGAAGGAACAGCTCACACCCTTCCTCACAGTGCCCACCCTCCCCTGCAACACTGAACCTTTCCCAGCCTGTTGGCTGCCATTAATTGGCTAGCAAGCATGAAATGACCTTCCAGTGCCAAAAGCACATTTCATGCCAACTTCTGGACCCTTCGAATGCCCATGCCCAGTAAGTTCTGGCCGTGAGGTCAAAGCACTCACCAGGACAGGCAAGAACGTCAAATTTCAAATAAATAAACAATTCATTTTGCTTGAAAAAGGGGCACTGATTGGTTCCTAAGTCAGCTCCAATTGGTCAAGATGTTGCCATGGTGAATACATCAGTGAGTTACCATTCTCAAAAAAAAGCAGAGGATTGGTCCATATTCATCGATGTAGCTTGCAGAAAGCACAAGTGAGCTCCATAATGAGCCCAAATAATCATCTTAAAACGGTTGCTAGCGTAATTCCTAGCAAATTCAGGATTGTTCAACAAATGCTGCCCATTCTCAGAATCAGACCTAATGTTAGGCATTATGCTGCCAAGTCTGTCGGTTGTATGCCCCAGTGACTGATGAATTGTATCAAGCAGCACTTCCCAATCGACTGTTCACAAAAGGCACTATTGTACTCAAAGTAACCCTGCTTGCAAAAAAATTAGAACTGTCCCCATCTGTTCTATAGATTGCCTCCATGTACATGGAGCAATTTGCCGGAAGTGAGGTGTCATATTAGAATCAGAGGCCCTTCAGCCCATCGAGTCTGCACCAAAACCAAGAAACACCTGACTTCCCACCTAATCCCATCTACCAGCCCATAGCCCTGAATGTTATTTGCCAAGTGCTCATCCAGGTACTTTGTACAGGATGTGAGGCAACCCACCTCCACCACCCACGCAGGCAGTGCATTCCAGACCATCACCACCCTCTGGATAAAAAGTTTTTTTTTTACATCCCCCCTCAACCTGAACCCATGTCGCTTTGGGACTTACCCTTCAACTAAGGGGAACAGCTGCTCCTTATCCACTCTGTCCATGCCCTTCAATCAGGTCGCCCCTCAATCTTTTTTGCTCCAATGAAAACAACTTAAGCCTATTCAACCTCTCTTATAACTAACGTTCCATCCCAGGCAGCATCCTGGTGAATCTCCTCTGAACCCCCTCCTGTGCAATCATATCCTTCCACGGCAACCAGAACTATACACAGATCTCTAGCTGTGGCCTTAACAAATTACTTGACTTCCGTGCTTTGGTAATCTATGCCCCGATTGATAAAGGCAAGTATACCAAATGCCTTTTTCACTACCCCACTAACACACCCTCCCACTTTGAGAAGTATGGACAAATGGCAAGGTCCTTTTGTTCAACAGAACTTCCGAGTGTCACGCCATTCAGTGACTATTTTGTTGTCAAATTATTCCTTCCAAAGTGCATCACCTCACACTTTTCAGGATTAAATTCCATCTGCCACCTGACCATTCCGTCTATATCTTTTTGTAGCCCCAGACACTGAGGTGGGACATTGAGGGACACTTGGTCTGCACTCACACAGAAACTGATGCTTCTGAAGCAAATGTGGAAAGGGAGTTTCCCTAGACACCTGGAAAACCAAGATCCTCATCCAACCAGCTCCCAAAGCACAACATTTACACCACCCACTTAGATCCTGGACTATTTTCCTTGTTTTAGAACCACAGAAACCCTACAGTGCAGAAGGTCATTCGGCTCTGAGCATAGAACACTACAGCACAAACAGGCCCTTCGGCCCACAAGTTGTGCTGATCATATCCCTACCTACCAGGCCTATCTATAACCCTCAATCCCATTAAATCCCATGTACTCATCCAGAAGTCTCTTAAAAGACCCCAGTGAGTTCGCCTCTACCACCACCGACGGCAGCCGATTCCACTCACTCACCACCCTCTGAGTGAAAAACTTACCCCTAACATCTCCTCTCTACCTAACAGGCTCATTGTAATCGGTGCAGGCTCAATCCCACCCGAGCCCTATCTCCACTTAGTTATTCTGCTAATCCCTCTAACCGATTACATCCTGGAACACTACGAGTCACCACATCCAATCAGCCTAACCCGTACATCTTTAGACTGTGGGAAAAAAAAACGGAGGAAACTCACACAGACACAGGGAGAACGTGCAAACTCCACACAGAGACCCAAGTTGGGAATTGAACCCAGGTCCCTGGTGCTGTGAAGCATCAGTGCTAACCATTGTGCTGCCCTGTGAAAATTTGTGAAGCTCCTCTCAACAAAGACAGAGGGATGATTAGATTTATCATTGCCTCCAATGTGCCAGCACAGTCGGTGGCCAACTGAGATCAGGAGGATCTCAAAGTGACGACTAAGGTCTAAGGCTAAGGTAGCAATAATTAACACTTTGGGTACTTGGACAACCTACAGCAGGCACTCAAAGCACTAAAGTAGCAGCAACAGTAGCACCTTCACAAGATACTCCAAATCCAGGGGTAAGAAAGGCAATCCAACAGCAGCATCTTTTCTCAAGCCAATTTAGCCAGCATTGAGATGCTAATCACTCAGAACCAGTTCTGCTGGGTCAGACGTGTTACTAACATCAGACTCGTTAAGCAACTGCTCTACTCTGAATCAGAGCAGAGACTCCCAGGGGGACAGGGAAACAGGTCAGGGTGCGTTTGAGGACATCCTTTAAGAAGTCAAACATATCCCCCCCCCCAACTCACGGGGAACTCTGACTTGTGACTGACTGAACTGCAGAAGGCTCATTTCCCACTGCAGGAGGGTGCCCAACACCCCCAGAGACTGTGTGGGGAATGTTTAGAGGGAATGCACAGCCTGTCTACCCAACCCTTCAAGCATGTGGCAGAGTCCAGATTGCACACTGCTTTTTAAATAAGAACATAAGAAATAGGAGCAGGAGTAGGCCATCTAGCCCTTCGAGCCTGCCCCGCCATTCAATAAGATCATGGCTGATCTGAAGTGGATCAGTTCCACTTTCCCGCTTTCTCCCCATAACCCTTAATTCCCCTGTCTATCAGAAACCTATCTACCCGTGACTTAAATATATTAAGCAAGGTAGCCTCCACCACTTCAACAGGCAGAGAATTCCAGAGATTCACCACCCTTTGAGTGAAGAAGTTCCTCCTCAACTCCGATCTAAACTGCCCCCCTCCCCCTTATTTTGAGGCTCTTCCCTCTAGTCCTGCTATCCTTTCTAAGTGGGAAGAATCTCTCTACCTCTACCCTATCCATCCCCTTCATTATCTTATAGGATCCCCCCCTCATCCTTCTAAACTCCAACGAGTTTAGAATCAGCCATCTCAGAACCCATCACAGTAGCATGGAAGCAGTCACCCTCAATCCGGAGGGACTGCCCAAGGAGAGATGTCCTTGATAAACTCTTCGAAACCTTTAAACAGACAGCTCTGGGCTGAGCTGATTGCGGCAGCCTCTCCTTTGTTCTGTCCACCGACAGACCGGAAAATCAGCTTCAAATAAGGCGGTTGATTAAATCAAGGCAGCCTCCCAAATGCCGGACAGTACAAACCACATCAAAGCAAGGACTCACCAGAAGTTTAGCACGGATACATCTCCCAATTCATTTCCTACCCAAACACAGAACCATAACTAAATGCACATCTTAAATTTTAAAATAAAAAGGTTTAACCTTTGAATGAACTCATTAGTGCAACTAAACGATGCATCCATAGCACACAGAAAACAAATTTCCTGAACTAAATGCAATCTTCAAAACCCAGGAAACTATGGGGAGGGGGAGGGGGAGGGGGAGGGGGGGGGGGAAATGGAAATAAACCTATAATTAAATACCAATCTGTAATTAGGAGAAAAGCTGCTTTGAAACTTGCATTTCCAGACTGGCTTATCCACGTTTAAGGAATGGACATCTTTGTGTATTTAATCTTCAATGGCCTCCCTCTCTCCCCAAGCCCCAAAGGAGCAGAAATCCTATCCTTTATAAACAGGTAGGCGAGCTCCCGTTAAAGAGGTCACAGTTTATTTTCCAGTCTTTGTTGTTCTGGGTGAAAGTTGGTGGGTGGGTGGTGAGGGGGTGAAATTTGGGGTGGGGTGGGGTGGGGTGGGGGGGGGGAGCTGGTTACAGGATCCCCCCCCCACCCGCCAGGATTACATTGTTACCGCCGCCTGCTCCCAGTTGCCCAGCCTTTCAAGGTTACTGGCTCTCACTTGCTCCCGGCACTGCCGCTCTGTATCCACTTCTCTCTGCAGTCTCTCCGCTTTCTCCTCCGCCACATCTGCCTGGTCCTGCAAACTCTTAATTTTCCTCCTCACTGCATCCACCGACATCGCGCTGGCCATTCTATTCCTCTTCACTTGCCTCCCCTTTCACTCTTCCTCTCTCCCTCCTCCCAAAAAAAAGGGGGAAACAAAAAAAAATCAAGCTGAACCTTGGGGGGAGGAAAAATCCCTTTAGAGAGAAAAAAAATCTCTACTCTCCCGGTTTCGAATGCACTTAGCACCGGAAGTAACCCAGCTTTTAACCCTCTCCTGCCCACACTGCAAATTAACTACACATCAGGGAGGGGCAATGTACAAATCCTGGCATGGCCAGTTCGGATTAGAACCTCTCTGCAGCGATCTATTAGATTTTTGTCCCCTTGCTGTAGACTTTTTGGTTGCAGGGGCCACACGTTAAATGCCCATTGTGGGAGGTTTCACATTCCAAGGTGTATCACACCGGAACACGCCATCTACAGGAGTTACAGACTGGGAACTGACCCTGGGGGAAAGGAAGGCATTTCTCTGCTGGAGAGCGGGGTCAGCAAATGCTGCAAATATTCGCGTATACACCCAAAACCTGCAGTATCCCACGGGGGGAAGATACATCCGAGCGTCAGTCCTTTTAGTAAATGAAAAAGCAAAGCATTTGACATTTATATAACGTCCTCAGGCAGAAGTAGTTCTGATATGCTGTTGTAATGTAGAGGGAGCTGAATCGTAGAATCCCTGCAGTGCAGCAGGAGAACACAGTAAAAAGTCTGACAACACCAGGTTTAAGTCCAACCGATTTATTTGATAGTAAACTCACAAGCTCACTCAGTACATATAGGCCAGTACAGAGAGGCCAGAACTCTCCATTCACCTGACAAAGGGACAAACCCCGAAAGCTTGTGAGTTTACTATCAAATAAATAGGTTGGACTTAAACCTGGTGTTGTCAGACTTTTTACTGTGTTTACCCCAGTCCAACGCCGGCATCTCCACATCAGTGCAGCAGGAGGCCATTCGGCCCATCGAGCCCGCACCCTCAACAATCCCAACCAGCCCCTATTCCCTGTACCCCCCCCCCCATATATTTACCCCACTAATCCCCTTGACATTAATGGACAATTTATCATGCGCAGTCCACCTAACCCCGCACATCTTTGCGCAGTGAGTAAATCCTGCACAGCAAGATCCTACAATGAGGTGGTATGACCACTTTTGTTTCTGTAGGCTTGCTTAGGATGATTCATTCATAAGGGGTAATTTTACAACCTCACCTCTTCTGGGTAGATTTGTAACACAGTAAGAAGTCTGACAACACCAGGTTTAAGTCCAACCAGTTTATTTGATAGTAATCCCATAAGCTTTTGGAAACGGTGTTCCTTCGTCACTTATCAAATAAACTGGTTGGACTCAAACCTGGTGTTGTCAGGCTTCTTGCTGTGTTTACCCCAGTCCAACGCCGGCATCTCCATATTGTAAATTTGTAACACCAGGTTAAAGTCCAGCAGGTTTATTTGGTAGCATGAGCTTTCAGAGCTCTGTCCCTTCAGCAGATGAGTCCTGATGAAGGGGCAGCACTCCAAAAGTTCGTGCTACCAAGTCAACCTGTTGGAGTTTAACCTGTGAAACTGTGCCCACCCCCTAGTCCACCCCCGGTATCTCCACATCACGTGTAAAGTTGAAGCATGGAGCCAATTTTTGAATGCACTGAATGACACTCGGGGAGCCTCAGTCCCAGTGGTGCCAAGTTTGAGGGATGTGAATACCTGTGATTTGCCATTGCCTCTTATTTATAAACATAATTGAATGAACAATTTAATAAAGGAAATTATACTGCTGAAGAAATTGTCTTCTCAAATCTAGGCCTTTAGTTTGAATGTACCCTGGAATGCTGCAGCGATTGTGCTCTCTTCCTGGATTGTAAGGAAGCTTGCACCATCTTTCAATAAGGTACATCCATTCCAATCTCATTTAAACTGCCTTTAGCTCAAGATGTGGAGATGCTGGTGTTGGACTGGGGTGGACAAGATGAGAGGTCACACGGCACCAGATTATAGTCCAAGAGGAAATCACAAGCTTTCAGAGCGCTGGTCCTTCATCGGGTGAAGTCTTGACTGGAGAGGGGAAGTTTTGACTTCACCCGATGAAGGAGCAGTGCTCTGAAAACTTGTGATTTCCAATAAACATGTTGGACTCTAACCTGGTGTTGTGTGACCTCTCATCTTACCTTCAGCTCACACTAAAGCTGGCTCAGATGGGCTGTGATGGCAAGCATAATGAGTACTGTGCTTCAGTACATTGCCAACTGACAGCTGTGTCTTAGCAGTAGTAGTCTGCAACAATTCTCAACCAAAACTTCCACCGTGGTACAAAGGACAAAGAACAACACAGCATGGGAAACAGGCCCTTTGGCCCAACGAGCCCGCGCTGCTATTCTAACAGTGTGCTTTTCTTCCTCCACCCCTGACCCATGTCTATGCTTATGGTACCCCCATTGGAAACCAATTGGTACTGAGGGAGTACTACACTGTCAGAGATGCCATCTTTCAGATGAGATGTGAAATCCAGTCTGCTCTCAGCTGGATATCACATTATTGTGAAGAAGGGCTGTCTTGTGTCCTGGCCAATAATTATCCCTTAAACGTCACAAAACATGTTATCTGGTCTCAGTCGGATTGCATTTGTGGGATTTTGCTGCGTGAAAATTTCTTGCCGTGCTTTCTACATTTCAACAGTGCTTCAGGAGGGATTTACTGTAACGTGCTTTGAAACAAGCACATATAACCTGTTCCCACAAGGGCTGACAGATGGCATTGAGCACATACCATGCTAGGCATGTTTCATCATCCCATTGACATCTGGCAACTAGACAGACACAAATGTTTATGAAAATCTGCATGGATTCAGTACACAGTGACTCCAAGTATGAGAACAGGAGAGTGAGAAAAGGAAGGGTTGGGGTTGGAATTAGCCAGGACTCCTGATTACTTTCCAGCTTACTCCCTTCTGCAATATTGGTTATGGTTATGATCTGGATGCAGTTATGTTTGATAAGCCGCAATGCTAGCTGCCCATAAACAGTGACCATTTGAATCAGACACCCCCATCTGATTCAGTTATTGCTCCACAAGTAGGAAATAGACCATGAATAGGAAGAGGCCAACTGGCCCTTCAAACCTGCTCCATATTCAATAAATATAGAAGCTTAGAAACTAGAAACAGGAGTAGGCCATTCAGCCCTTTGAGTCTGCTCCACCCATTCATTATGGCTTTGCACCAAATTCAATATCCTGATTCCCCCTTCCCCCATATCCCTTGATTCATAGAATCATAGAACCCTACAGTTCAGAAAGAGGCCCTTCAGCCCATCAAGTCTGCACCGGCCACAATCCCACCCAGCCCCTACCCCCATATCGCTACATATTTTACCCGCTAATCACACAATGTTTTACCCTCAACTACTTTCTATGGTAGCAAGTTCCACACATTTACCACTCTCTGGGTGAAGAAATTTCTCCTCACCTCAGTCCTAAAATGTTTACTCCTCATCCTCAAACTACAACCCACCTGGACTGCCCACCATTTGGAACATTCTTTCTGAATCTACCCTGTCTAAGCTTAGAATTTTATAAGTTTCTATCATAGAATCTCTACAGTGCAGAAAGAGGCCATTTGGCCATCGAGTCTGAACCGACCACTATCCCACCCAGGCCCTACCCCCATATCTCTACATATTTACCCACTAATCCCTCTAATATAGACATCTCAGGACACTAAGGGGCAATTTTAGCATGGCCAATCAACCTAACCCACATATCTTTGGACTGTGGGAGGAAACCGGAGCACCCGGAGGTAACCCACGCAGTCACGAGGAGAATGTGCAAACTCCACACAGACAGTGACCCAAGCTGGGAATCAAATCCCGGTCCCTCGAGCTGTGAAGCAGCAATGCTAACCGCTGTGCTACCGTGCCACCCAGACCCCCTCTATGAGATCTCCTTTCACTCTTCTAAACTCTAGTGAATATTATCCTAACCAACTGAGTCTCTCCCCAAATAACAGACTTGCCATCCCAGGAATCAATCTGGTAAACGTTCGCTGTACCCCCTCTAAAGACCTGGTTGTGGTCTCAACTTCACTGTCCTGTTTGCACCACCCTACCCACACCCCCATCACCCCTGAACCCTCAAAAATGTGTGTATCTCAGCTTGAATACATTCAATGACACCCCCCCACTGCTTTCTGGGAAGAGAATTTCATAGACAAAGGACCTGCTGAGAAAAAAAATCATCTTGGTCTTAAAAAGGAGACCTCTTATTAAACCCCACTTCTAACCTCCCCCTGGAAAAGGAACCTGCCCCCTTAATCCTAACAAGTTCCCTCAGGATCTTACATGTTTCAATAAGATCATCTTTCATTCTTCTAAACTCCAATTGGTATGGGCCCAACTTGTTCAATCTTTCTTCATAAGATTCATCTCAGGAATAAGTCACATTTACATCCCTTTCCAAATAAGGAGAGCAAAAAGACGCACAGTATTCCTTCCATATCTAGTCCTGCCAAAGCCCTGTACAGCTGGAGTAAAACTTCCCAGTTTTGTAATCCATTCCCTTTGCAATCAACACCAACATTCCATTCCGTTCTTCCCTTTAGGAGAGGAGGAAACAGGAGAAGGGAGCAACATAATCCATCTGAATCAGGAGGGGTGAATCAACCCCCCCCCCCCATTCTCATTATTAATTGGTAGCTACAAACTTATCCACTCATTCTGAAACCATACACATGGGTGAGGGAAGGATGGGGATGATTCCGTCTGGCTGACGCTGCCTGCAGCCAAGATTAAGACATGAAGAAGGGGCCACTTTGCTGGAGTTTTGGGATCCACTCAGTCCCAAACCAGCGAGGAGTTCAATCCTCCAACAGAAAAGCCAACATTCCCAGTGAAATAGAATGGGAGAAAAAGGCCTTTCCACCTCTTCCTTTGATGCCTTTTTCATTGAGGGATTGATATCATCCAGAAAATCCCAGCATCCAGCCATCGATACATTTATTCCCATCCCAATCTAGAAATGTTCCCCTATCCACACACAGTGCGCTCACACTCTTGGCACAGTGGCTGGGAGAGGAGCAGAGTTCCCCTTGTTACACGAATTTGGAACTTACATTAAAATAAAATATTTTTCTGACTACAATCTCCTCGAGTTGAGAATAATCTGTAGCATTTTAAAGATTTTCTGAATGGGGTAAAATAGATTTCCACCGCAGCTGGGGTTTGGCGGGGCGACAAAGTGGCTGGGATCTTGCTGTACATTCCGTCCAACCTGAGAAATACTCGGGACATGGGCAGCACATAAAATAATGTAAATAATTTTTAACTTAAGAGTGGGATTAACACGTGGCACTTGTTAATACAGCTCCCTCGAGTGATTTAACTTGGCTGTGTCAAAGCTGCGGTGATCTGGTTAAACCGAGTTATTTGTTGTACAGAATGCCAGGGATATAAGTGCTATTCGGAATACTCCGCATACTTTTCCTTTTAAGGAATATCCCTCACTAACGTAATCTCAACTCGTATTCAAAATAGATGAGGGGGGGTTGGGGGGGAGATGGATTCTTGTTGCCGTCCTTTGGAGGCGACACCTCCAGGATGTGATCGCTGTCTAAGGCAGTTTTATTCCCACTCATTTGCATAGTTGTGAGCTAATAGTGAGGGACAAGTTTGTTAAACACATTAAACATCCTTGTCGGACATCTCTCACCTCTCCAGGGGGGCAGGTCCCTAAAGCCCACATAGATAGCTCAATGCCATATAAAGTACTGGGCTATTAATACCCACACACACCCCACTCAGGATAGAATGCACATACATCTCAGCTTGTCTTAAATCTCCAAGGAGTATTTTTAGGTGCAAACTTGGGGGTTTCGCTGTCTACACAAGAAGAGGAAAAGTCTTCACAAACAATAGGAAACAAACTGTATAACAGTGCGGATAGCCGCTGGGACTTTTGAGCTTTGTCATGCATTGAGATTTGTGAAGGGAAATCAGGCAGGACTGAAGTAGTTTAATTTCTGCAGATATGAAGCAGTGCACTATACTCACATCAGTGGCTTTCTTCTCAGCCAGTTCCAGCTTCTCCTGCGCATCTTTCAGAGCTTCAGAGTATTTGTCGAGCTCGTCCTCTGTGCCTTTTAGCCTTTTCTGTAAGGCCACCAGCTCATCCTCCAACTACAGTGAGTGTGTGTGGGGTTGTGCACAGCACCAAGGCGTCGGCAGATAAGTGCAGAGACAGAGAGAGGAGACAGAGCGGAGACAGGCGGCGTGCCCGGCGCAGATCGGGAGTCGAGTGTTTGAGAGAGAGAGAGAGATGGAGAGAAAGAGAAAAGAAAGCAGAAGAAGTTAAGAGAGATCCATTGACTGGGGCACAAATACCTTCGTAGCATTCTCCTCCGCGAGCAGCTGTCTCTCCTCAGCCTTGTTAAAATCTTCCAAGAATTTATCCCTCTCATCCTCCACCGCACGCAGTTTCTTTTCCAATTGCAAAGCATCATCCTCAAACTATCAGAGATTGTAAAATGTATTAAAACATATTTTAAACTCCAAAACGCTGCGTTCAAATTATCCCCACAGTGTTGGACTCCCGAAACTGGCAAGAGAGAATTTAACATTGCCGGAATCCCAAACAGGGAAATATCTACAAAGCAGCCCCTTTCTAAAAGCAGAGTTTCATTATCTACTCATTAACTGTTGTACATTTACAGCCTGTTCCAGTGAGGGTGGAACATCTGCAGCCTGTGCCCCCTGGTACAGGAGCCTGGCAGAGAGGGGAGCCGGCTCAGGGGGGACTGGTCTTGGGGTGGGGGGGGGGAATGGGGGGGTGGTTGAAGTGGCCAACCTGTTTGCTCCGGTCCTCTGCTGCTTTCTTATCCGCCTCAGCTTGTTCAGCTCGGTCCAAGGCATTCTCCTTGTCCAGCTTCAACATCTGCATCTTCTTCTTGATGGCGTCCATGGCTGCTGCTTTGTTTGCCGAGGGCTAAGACAAAATATATATCAAAAGTGAGGAGAGGGGGAGCGCGGAAAGGCTGCGAGGAGGGAGAGAGAGACCGAGCTGATCCAGGAGTTAAGCTGAAGTGCACCGAATCGAGTCCCGGCCTGAGAAATATGTTCCTCTCAGGGCAGATTGAATTCCTTGGGACATTTAATACTTTTTTGGAAGCAGTCGGAGTTTCTCCCTACCCTATGGCCAATCTTGCTCCTGCATCAGCCCTTTGATTCGTTGCTGGGGAACATTTGACTTGCAGCATCACCGTATATGGGGAGTTAGTGCGGACACGTTCATCCGTCAGCACAATTCCAGCAGCTTTTAGTGTGCGGAACAGAACAGAGAGCAGCTTCACCCGGGACACAGAGACAGACAGAGAGACAGAGAGAGATAGCCCACCCCACACCAACACAGCACCCTCCCCAACACCCAACACAGCACCCACCCCACATCAACACAGCACCCTCCCCAACACCCAACACAGCACCCACACCAACACCAACACAGCACCCACACCAACACCCAACACAGCACCCACCCCACATCAACACAGCACCCTCCCCAACACCCAACACAGCACCCACACCAACACCCAACACAGCACCCTCCTCACCCCAACACCCAACACAGCACCCACACCAACACCAACACAGCACCCACACCAACACCAACACAGCACTCACACCAACACCCAACACAGCACTCACACCAACACCAACACAGCACCCACACCAACACCAACACAGCACTCACACCAACACCAACACAGCACTCACACCAACACCCAACACAGCACTCACACCAACACCCAACACAGCACCCACACCAACACCAACACAGCACTCACACCAACACCCAACACAGCACCCTCCCCAACACCCAACACAGCACCCACCCCAACACCTAACACCCAACACAGCACCTACACCAGCACTCAACACAGCACCCTCCCCAACACCCAACACAGCACCCACACCAACACCTAACACCCAACACAGCACCCACACCAACACCAACACAGCACTCACACCAACACCCAACACAGCACTCACACCAACACCAACACAGCACCCACACCAACACCAACACAGCACTCACACCAACACCAACACAGCACTCACACCAACACCCAACACAGCACTCACACCAACACCCAACACAGCACCCACACCAACACCAACACAGCACTCACACCAACACCCAACACAGCACCCTCCCCAACACCCAACACAGCACCCACCCCAACACCTAACACCCAACACAGCACCTACACCAGCACTCAACACAGCACCCTCCCCAACACCCAACACAGCACCCACACCAACACCTAACATCCAACACAGCACCCACCCCAACACCAACACAGCAACCACCCCAACACCAACTCAGCACCCACCCCAACACCCACCCTGGTACCCATATGAACACCCATTCCAGCACCTACCCCAACACCCACCCAAACACCCTTCACAACACCCACCCCAATACACTACCCAACACCCTGCCCAAAACCCACCCCAACATCCAGACTCAATATGCACAAAAATACTCACCCCAACACAGAACCCAAATAACACCCACCAAAACACCAATCCCAACAACCACCTAGCACCCAGCCCAACACCCCATCACGCTCACCAACACCCTCCCCAACACCCAGCCCAACACCCTCCCCAACACCCAACACGCTCACCAACACCCTCCCCAACACCCAGCCCAACACCCTCCCCATCATGCTCCCCAACACCCAGCCCAACACCCTCCCAACACGCTCACCAACACCCTCCCCAACACCCAGCCCAACACCCTCCCCATCATGCTCCCCAACACCCTCCCCAACACCCAGCCCAACACCCTCCCAACACGCTCACCAACACCCTCCCCAACACCCTCCCAACACGCTCACCAACACCCTCCCCAACACCCTCCCAACACGCTCACCAACACCCTCCCAACACCCTCCCCAACACCCAGCCCAACACCCTCCCAACACGCTCACCAACACCCTCCCCAACACCCTCCCAACACGCTCACCAACACCCTCCCCAACACCCTCCCAACACGCTCACCAACACCCTCCCAACACCCTCCCCAACACCCAGCCCAACACCCTCCCAACACGCTCACCAACACCCTCCCCAACACCTAGCCAAACACCTTCCCCAACACGCTCAACAACACCCTCCCCAACACCATCCCCAACACCCTCCCAACACCCAGCCCAACACCCTCCCCAACACCCAGCCCAACACCCTCCCCATCATGCTCCCCAACACCCTCCCAACACCCAGCCCAACACCCTCCCAACACCCCAACACCCAGCCCAACACCCTCCCAACACGCTCGCCAACACCCTCCCCAACACCCAGCCCAACACCTTCCCAACACGCTCACCAACACCCTCCCCAACACCATCCCCAACACCCTCCCAACACGTTCACGAACACCCTCCCCAACACTCAGCCCAACACCCAATGCAACACCCACCCCAGCATCCTCTCCAACACCCTCCTCAGCACCCACTCTAACACCCACCCCAACACCCTCCCCAGCACCCAACCCAACATCTACCCCAGCACCCTCCCCAACACCTAACCCAGCATCCACACTGGCAGCTACCCCAACACCCATCCCAGCACTCACCCCAACATCCACCCAAAACCCTCCCCAACACCCACCCCAAAACTAACCCCAGTGCCCACTGCAACACCCTTCCCAACACCCACCCCAGCACCCACCCCAACACCCTTCCCAACACCTTCACCAACACCCAACCCAGCACCCACCCCAACACCATCCCCAACACCCACCCCAAAACCCACCCCAGTGCCCACCACAACACCCACCCCAACACCCTCCCCAATAACCACCCCAGCACCCACCCCAACACCCATCCCAGCACCCATTCCAACACCCTCCCCAAGATCCGCCCCAACACCTACCCCAACATCCTCCCAACACCCATCAAAACACCCACCCCAACACTCACCCCAACACCCACTCCAATACCCACCCCAACACTCACCCCAACCCCCACCCCAATACTCACCCAACACCAACCCCAATGCCCATCCCAACCCCCACCCCAAAGCCCACCCCAATACCCCCCAACATTCACCCCAACACCCAGCCCATACCCACCCCAATACTCACTCCAGCATCCACACCAGCACCCATCCCAACACACACTCCAGCATCCACCCAACATCCCCACCAGCACCCACCCCAACACCCTCCCCAACACCCTTCCCAATACCATCCCCAACACCCAACCTAGCACCTATCCCATCACCCACGCCAACACCCATGCCAGCACCCACCCCAATACCCACCCTAACATCCTCCCCAACATCCACCCCAACACCCTCCCCAACACATATCCCAACACACAACCCAGCAACCACTCCAACACCCTCCCCAGCACCCAGCGCAACACCCAACACAGCACCCTTCCCAACACCCACCCAAAACATCCAATACCCACCCAAAACATCCAACACCCACCCAAAACTTTCAACACCCACCCCATCAACTCGATCACCCACCCAACTTCACCCCAGAAGTATAGAGCAAAGACAGCCAGGCCCCCACTGCCACCCTCCCCAGTACCCTGACACCCCTCCCCAATAACCCATCCCTGATACCCCTTCCCAAAGCCCTCCACAATACCTCTCCCCAATACTCCTCCCTGATACCCTTTCCAAATACCTCTCCCCAATACTGCTCCCCAAATACCCCTCCATCACCGTCCCATCACCCTAATATCCTTCCATCACCCCAATTCCCTTTCCCAATACCCCATCACCCCCAACATCCATCACATCACCCACCTATTTGATTTGATTTGACTTTTATTTATTATTAGCACAAGTGTACAGTGAAAAGTATTGTTTCTTGCATGATGTGCAGACAAAACATACTGTTCATAGAGTATATTTGGGAAAAGGAAAGGAGAAAGTGCAGAATGTCGTGTTACAGTCATAGCTAGGGTGTAGAGAAAGATCAACTTAATATAAGATCGGTCCATTCAAAAGTCTGATGGCAGCAGGGAAGAAGCTGTTCTTGAATCAGGTGGTAAGTGTCCTCAGACTTTTGTATCTTTTTCCTGACGGAAGAAGGTGGAAGAGAGAATGTGTGGGGTGCGTGGGATCTTTGATTATGCTGGCTGTTTTTCTGAGGCACCCCAACTACTCCCATCAGTTTCATCACCCAACCTATCTCACCTACCCTCATCCCCAGTACCATCTCATGTGCCCTGAAACCCAATGTCCACCCCCACCATTATTTCCCAACACCACTGATTCACCTCTTGCCACCCCAGCCCCTCCCTGCTCCATACCCAGGAACCTCTCATCTCAAAATTGGACGTAACTCACACTCACCCCAATTACACTCTCCCAATGGTATATAAAATGGATTTTAGTGCCCTGAACCTCAATCACTCCCCAGGGCCATTGCAGCCCCCACCTCCCAGTAAAGCAGCAAAATAACTCTCCCCCCACCTGTCACTGCGCTGCCTGTGCCCACTAGCCCACTGAGAAGTGTCTGTTCAGCCTTGGGTTGCCTCATTCCCTCTACTCGAGGGTACAGACTGCACCCCATCTACTTGGGGGAACACACTGAATCCCCTCTACCCAAATGAACAGACTGGACCCTCTTTGCCCTGTTTACAGAACAGACACTCTGTACCTCTGGTACAGACTCAACCCTCTATGCCCTGGGTACAGACTGTGCCCCGAGTGCAGATAACCCCTCTGATCTCCAAGTACAGACAGATCCCTCTGTGTCCCAAGCACACACAAATCCCTCTGTGCCTCAAGTACGGACAGATCACTCTGTGCCCTGAGTACAGACTGGACCCTGTGTGTGTCTCCGGTACAGACCAGACCCTCTGTGCCCCAGGTACAGACTGAAGCCCTTTGTTGCACTATGGTAAAGTTTCTGAAATAAGCATAATTTCAGCATCAGTTCCGTGTCTTACACACACACACACACACACACACACACACACACACACACACACACACACACACACACACACACACACACACACACACACACACACACACACACATCCATGTAGGATACATAGTTCACAGCGACCAAATGACTAAGTTGAATTTTAGCAATGTGTTGTATCAATGTTGTTGGGTGTACTGAGACTGCAATGACCTTTTCATTGCTTAATGCATTTCTCAAGTACTTTCAAGCTGTTTGACTTCCCCTGTGAGCTGGTACTGACCCAGAACAACATCAACACATCTCATAATATTAACTGAGAGGCAATCTCCATGTTCTACAAGTGAGTTTCCATCTTATGCAGAGAGAGTGGATACAGGATACTTCTTGGAGGGTATTTGACTCCGTGTACAGGGCTCTCTTGGGTGCAGTAATCTGAACAGGAGCTTTAAGAGTCAGTTCCTTACACAGGCTGCGTACGTCCCTGGCTCTGAAGCTGCCTCTGACCCACTGGATAGATATATAAAGTGAAAGGAGGGAATTAGCAGTCAGCAGAACTGCTTGGAGCCTCTGATCAAGCTGTTGTCAGATGTGGTTAGCAATCGAGCTGATTTGTTTTTATACCAGTGAGCTTGAAAAATGTTCAGATAAATAGAGTCACCTTGTAGAAGTCCCATGGTATGGGTTAGAGGGATACCCTTTCTAAACTTGCCATTGCAATATAGATTTCACTAAAAGTCCTCTCTTTTACAATGCTGAAATGGAGCCTTGTCCCAGGCAAGCATTCTGGAAAATCTGAGTCATCCTGAAAAAAAGAACTTACCAAAATAAACTTAACCAGAGAGAACCTCTTTGGCAGCCTGGCACTGCTATTTTATTATTTAACTGAAACAACTGAGACACAAGTTTAGTACTTCAAATATACCAATTAGACTATAAGATTGTTGGACAATCAAAGCCAAGTCCTGATTCTGAATCAATATTCTTCAATCAATCCTGTTGGTTGTAAATTGCGTTTTACTCATTGGGAAGCCTGGGTACAATCTTATTTATCGTTCTCTGATCTTCTTATCAGTTTAGTTCTTGCTATTGAGCTGAGATAGAGCATTCACCTCTGGGATGTAAGATGGTGCATTCAAGCCTCACTCCAGAGGTTTGATCACATTATCTAGGCTGACCCTCCTGCACTGTGGGAGTTGACATCTTTCCAAACACTGTCTTCTCTCTCAGAGAGATGGAAAAGATCCCACGGGTCAATTCAGAGAAACACAGGGCAGTCTCCCAGTGTCCTAGCCAATATTCAACCCTTAATCAATATCGTTGAAACAGACTATTCAGTCACTGGGTTGAATTCTTTTTTGTTTAGTTGCGATGGGCGGGTCCCTGACCCTGAAACGTATGGAGCAGTGACTTCTGGCTCCACTCCTGAGGGACAAGGTTTAAAGGAGATGTACATGGCAAGTTTTTTTTTACACAGAGGGTGGTGGATGCCTGGAACTCGCTGCTGGGGGAGGTAGTGGAAACAGAAACAATAGCTATGTTTAAGGGGAGTCTTGACAAATACATGAATAGGATGGAAATAGAGGGGTACACTCTCTGGGAGGGTAGGGGATTTTAATTCAGTCGGGCAGCATGGTCAGTGCAGGGTTGGAGGCCAAAGAGCCTGTTACTGTGCTGTAATTCTCTTTGTTCTTTCTTTGTTCTTTAAGCTATTAGACACAATTGTCTAATGGAGGATTGGGGGGACCGAGGTTGGGGATGAGGTGAGGGAGAGGGAGAATTGTTACCACCAGGGTCCTCTCATCTGCTGTGTCCAGTTTGCCATCTAAACCAATCCCTGTGGTCAGTCCTGCTCTCATCATTCTGATCTTCCTCTGGCCAGAATCCTCCACTATCAATCCTCCTACCACTCCTCCCATCACCCAACTCTTCTGCAATGAGTTGTATACAAAGCCGTCATTATTCGTGTCCAGGATGGAGCTGGTTGGTTAATTCCACCATCAATGCTGCAGATTAGACTGCTGTAAATAATTGGGATTGATTTTAGGTAAATCTCTTGTACGTAACTATCCTACACTAACTGCATTTTTCTGGGGAACTAGTTTTGCTTTTATCAGGGGAATCTGCCGTAGTTTCTATCACAAGTTCTGTTACTTAGGTTGTAAAAACTTCTTAAAAAGTAGATTCTGTAGACTGTTTGCTGTTTATAGAAGTCATGTTTGCTGAATAAATATCTTTAGTTTTTTTATGATAGAATCATAGAATCCCTATAGTGCAGAAAGAGGCCATTCAGCCCATTAACTCATCCCACCTAGGCCCTCCCCTCTGCCCTATCCCCGTAACCCTGCGTATTTACCATGGCTAATCCACCTACCCTGCACATCTTTGGACTGTTTAATGTAAGTTCTTCCCTCTGCCGCTCCCCCCCCCACCATTCCTTCCTTCTGCCTTCAAGTCATTGGCTGACACAGCGTTGTCAACAGACAGAGAGGCAATAATTTTGTGGCTCCCCAACAAAGGATTTGAGGGGGGGGGACTCCAAGGATGTGCTGGGAAATTCCTAAAGTTCTCACATCACGGTTTTGTCCAGCAGTGTTAACTCCACCTGGGCAATTGCGCTGGGAACCATCGGACAAAGTGATTCAAATTTCTAATTTCAAATGATTCTGGAAGTGGTGGCCAACAGACAGAGCAAGAGGATGAAGCAGGCAGTGCAGGAATCTCCTGTGGCCATTCCCCTACAAAACAGAGTTTTGGATACTGTTGGGGGGGAATGGCCTAGCAGGGGAAAGCAGTAACAGCCCAATTCATTGCATCACGGTTGGCTGTGTTGCACAGGGGAGGAGTAAAATGTGTGAGAATACATTAATTATATAGGAGGATAGATAGACATTACTGTGGCCACAAATAAGACTCTACGATGGTAAGTTACCTCCTTGGTGGTAGGGTCAAGGATGTCTTGGAGTAGTTACAGGACTTTCTGGAGGGGGAGAGTGAACAGCCGGTGATTGTGGTACACATCGGTGTCAATGACAGATTAAAAAATAAATGAAGTCCTAAAAGCAGGATATGGGAGTTGAGAAGAAAGTTGAAAAGTAAAACCTCAAAGGTAATGATCTCAGGATTACTACCAGTGCCGTGTGCTACTCAGTGTAGAGACAGCAGGATATCTCGGATGAATACATGGCTGAAGAGAAAATAAGAAGTCTGACAACACCAGGTTTAAGTCCAACCGATTTATTTGATAGTAAACTCACAAGCTTTCAAGGTTAAACTCTCTGTCAGGTGAATGGAGAGTTCTGGCCTCAGACAGAGCATATAAAGCACAGACAGAAGGGATGTCCCGAAGCATGGTATATTGGGGAGACCACACAGACGCTACGACAACGGATGAATGAAAATCGCTCGACAATCACCAGGCAAGACTGTTCCCTTCCTGTTGGCGAACACTTCAGTGGTCACGGGCATTCGGCCTCTGACCTTCGGGTAAGCATTCTCCAAGGCGGCCTTCACAACACACGACAGTGCAGAGTCGCTGAGCAGAGACTGATAGCCAAGTTCCGCACACATGAGGACGGTCTCAACAGGGATCTTGGGTTCATGTCGCACTATCTGTAACCCCCGTGACTTGCCTGGGTTTGCAAAACCTCACTCACTGTCCTGTCTGGAGACAATACACATCTCTTTAACCTGTGATCAGTGCTCCTTCCACTCACATTGTCAGCCACTTTAAGATTTGAACAGCAGGTTAGGTGTAAAGATTTGCATTCTAATCAGTAATCTGTAAACTGTCTGTGCTTTATATGCTCTGTCTGAGGCCAGAACTCTCCATTCACCTGACAAAGTTTAACTTCGAAAGCTTGTGAGTTTACTATCAAATAAATCAGTTGGACTTTAACCTGGTGTTGTCAGACTTCTTACTGTGTTTACCCCAGTCCAACGCCGGCATCTCTACATCATGAAGAGAAAGTGTCATGGGTAGAGTTTCAGATTCCTGGGACACTGGGACTGGTTCTGGGGGAGGTGGGAGTAGTACAAACTAGATGTGTTATACCTGGGCAGGACTGATATCCTAGAAGGAGTATTGCTGGAGTGATTGGGGAGGGTTTAAACTAAAATGGTAGGGGGATGGGAACCTATGTAAGGAGTCTGAGGAGGTGGAATCAAGGACAAGAACAAAAAATAATAAGGGGAACAGGAAAAGTGATAGGCAGAGAAACCAAGGACCAGAATCAAATGTGGCCACATTGAAAAATAATGGGAACAGGACCAGTAATGTTAAAAAGGTAGAAATGCTTTGTGCCTCAAAACACATAGCATTCGTAATAAAGTGGATGAATTAGTCGTGCAAATAGATGTAAGTGGGTCTGATACAGTTGGGATTATGGAGACATGACTGCAGGGTGACCAGGATGGGAACTGAACATCCAGGGGTCTTCAGTATTTAGAAAGGATGAGACAGAAAGGGAAAGGTGATGGACCTGCATTGCTGGTTAAAGAGGGAATTAACGCAATAGTGAGGAAAGATATTAGCTCTGATGAGGTGGAATCTATATGGGCGAAGCTGAGAAACACTGAGGGGCAAAAACATTAGAGCCCAAACCTGTAGTGGTGCTATTGGAAATGGCTTTAAACAGGAAATTAGAGGTGGACGTGATAAAGGAACATCTCTAATTATGGGTGACTTTTATCTGCATATAGATTGGACAAATCAAAGTAGCCAAAATACCATAGAGGAGGAATTCCTGGGGTGTAATGGGCAGTTTTCTGGAGCAATACACTGAGGAGACAAATAGAGAGCAAGCCATCTCCGACTGGATATTGTGAAATGTGAAAGGAACAGCTGGCACAAAAATGCTTGAAAATCTCAGCAGATCTGATAGCATCTGTGGGGAGAGAATAGAGCCAATGAATAATTGACTATCTAACTGCGTGAGGCCCCTTGGGATGAATGACCATAACATGACGTACGTGATTCTGAGATAAGGCTCCTGAATCTTAGTAAAGGAAGCTATAATTCTTCCTTTTTCTATGAAGCTACAACGGTATGAGGTACAACTTGGCTATGATGGAACGGGAAGTGTTACTTAAAGGGATGGCAAAAGAACAAAAGAACAAAAACAGCCCGGGAAACAGGCCCTTCGGCCCAACGAGCCCGCGCCGCCATTTTAACATTACCAGTCCCCCCTCCACCCATGACCCTTATCTATGTTTATGGCTTTCCACATTGAGGGAAACTAATTTAGGGACAATTTATTACTGCCAATCAGCCTAACAGCACATCTTTGGGGTGTGGGAGGAAACCGGAGCTCCCGGAGAAAACCCACGCAAGCATGGGGAGAATGTGCAAACTCCCACATTCACTGGCCCAAATCCATGTGTCTGCACAGCAAACAGTGATAGTCACTGAGCTGTCGTGTTGCCCAGCATCTGGTCCAGTTTAAGCACACAATAACGACGTGAAATACTAGGCTATTCTCGAACATCCAAGAGCAGCCCCAAGTACGACCCATCGCGTGTATACCCCTCGTTGGACAACAAGGCGGACCGACTTAAAACCTGTGAATGAAAAGAGAAAAACATTAGTATCATTCCACATCCTTTTACATTACCAGGGACGTCCCAGTGCTAATGAACCTTATTTAAAACAATCTCCTATATCCTCCCATCTCCAACCCACTCATGTGCCTGTCTAAGTTACTCTTAAACAACTCCAGCATGCCTGCCTCCACCACCTTACTTGGCAGAGCATTCCAAACCCCCACTACCCTCTGTGTGAAAAACCTCCCTCTAATATCCGTGTTATACCTCTCCCCCCTCACCCTAAGCCCGTGGCCCCTTGTACTGTGTGTCTCTAACATAGGAAATAGCTTATTCTGTTTACTCTACCTATACCCTTCATAATCTTATATACCTCTATTAGACCCCCCCTCAGTCGCTGTCTTTCAAGGGAAAACAGCCCCAATTTGCTCAATGACAGTGGACAGGCAGTGGCAAATATTTAAGGAATGCATGAGTGAACCACAACATTTGTTTATTCCTGTCTGGCACAAAAGTAAAACAGGAAGGCTTACAAGGGAAATTGGCAATAGCATTACATCCAAGGAAGAGGCGAACAAATTGGCCAGAAAAAAAAACAACAGAGCTAAGGATTGGGAGCAGTTTAGAATTTAGCAAAAGAGGACAAAGGGACAGATTAAGAAGGGGAAAAATAGAGTATGAGAGTAAGCTTGTAGGAAACATAAAAAACTGACTGTAAAAGTTTCTATAGGTATGTGAAGAGAAAAAACATTGGCGAAGACAAATGTAGGTCCCTTACAGTCAGAAATTAGGGAATTTCTAATGGGGAACAAATAAATGGCTGAGCAACTAAGTTCATACTTTGGTTCTGTCCCACAAAGCAGGACATAAGTAACATAACAGAAATGTACACAAGGTTTAGTGAGAGGGAGAAACTGAAGGAGGTCAGTATTAGTAGAGAAAGAGTGTTGGGGAAACTGAAAGGATTCAAGACCCATAGGTCCCCAGGACCTGATAATCTACAACCCAGAATATTTAAAGAAGTGGTCCTAGAAATAGTGGCTGCATTAGTGGTCATCTTCCAAGATTCTATAGACTCTGGAACAGATTGGAAGGTAGCTAATGTCGTGCCACTATTTAAAAAGGCAGATAGAGAGAAAACGGGGAATTTTATATCAGATGGCCTGACACCTGGTTTGGGGGAAATCCATTATCAAAGATTTAATAGCAAGTCATTGGAAAACAGTGGCAGAATTCAACAGAGTTAGAATGGATTTATGAAAGGGACAAATCTACTGGAATTATTTAAGGATGTAACTGGTAGAGTTGATGAGGGGGAGCCAGTGGATGTGGTTTATTTGGATTTTCAGAAGACTTTTGATAAGATCCAAATAAAAGATTAGCATGTAAAATTAAAGCCTATGGGACTGGGGTTAGTATCTTGACATAGATAGATATCAGGCTAGCAGACAAGAACAAAATGAGAGTGTGGTGGAGACAGATTCACACAGTGAGTGGTTAGGATCTGGAATGCACTGTCTGAGAGAATTTAATGTTGGCAAGTGCGAGGTGGTCCACTTTGGTAGGAATAACGATAGGAAGGATTATTACTTATGGGGTGAAAAACTGCAGCAGGCGACGGTGCAGAGGGACCTCGGGGTCCTTGTGCATGAGTCGCAAAAACCCAGCTTGCAGGTGCAGCAGGTGGTCAGGAAGGCTAATGGGATGCTGGCCTTCGTAGCGAGGGGGGATTGAATATAAAAGTAGGGAGGTCTTGCTGCAGCTGTATAGGGCATTGGTGAGGCCGCAGCTGGAGTACTGTGTGCAGTTTTGGTTGCCGTATTTACGCAAGGATATTTTGGCCTTGGAGGGAGAGGAGGTTTACTAGGCTGATTCCGAAGTTGAGGGGGTTGAGCTATGAGGAGAGGCTGAATAAACTGGGCTTGTACTCGTTAGAGTTTAGAAGAATGAGGGGAGATCTCATTGAGACATAAGATGATGAATGGGATGGATAGGATAGAGGTGGAGAGGCTCTTCCCACTCAGAAAGGACAGTAGGACTAGGGGGCACAGCCTCAAGATAAAGGGGGGGCGGTTTAGAACGGAGTTGAGGAGGAACTTCTTCACTCAAAGGGTGGTGAATCTCTGGAATTCTCTGCCCGTTGAAGTGGTGGAGGCTGCCTCGCTAAATATTTTTAAGATGCGGGTTGATGGGTTTTTGATAAGCTAGGGGATTAAGGGTTATGGGGAGAGGGCGGGAATGTGGAACTGAGACACGACAGATCAGCCATGATCTTATTGAATGGCGGGGCAGGCTCGAAGGGCTGAATGGCCTACTCCTGCTCCTATTTCTTATGTTCTTATGTTATTATGAGAGTGTGGTGGAGACAGAATCACACAGCGAGTGGTTAGGATCTGGAATGTACTGCCTGAGAGTGTGGTGGAGACAGATTCACACAGTGAGTGGTTAGGATCTGGAATGTACTGTTTGAGAGCATGGTGGAGACAGATTCACACAGCGAGTGGTTAGGATCTGGAATGTACTGTCTGAGAGTGTGGTGGAGACAGATTCACACAGTGAGTGGTTAGGATCTGGAATGTACTGTCTGAGAGTGTGGTGGAGACAGATTCACACAGTGAGTGGTTAGGATCTGGAATGCACTGTTGGAGAGTGTGGTGGAGACAGATTCACACTGTGAGTGGTTAGGATGTGGAATGAACTGTCTGAGAGTGTGGTGGAGACAGATTCACACAGTGAGTGGTTAGGATCTGGAATGTACTGCCTGAGAGTGTGGTGGAGACAGATTCACACAGTGAGCGGTTAGGATCTGGAATGAACTGTCTGAGAGTGTGGTGGAAACAGATTCACACTGTGAGTGGTTAGGATTTGGAATGAACTGTCTGAGAGTGTGGTGGAGACAGATTCACATAGCGGGTGGTTAGGATCTGGAATGTACTGTCTGAGAGTGTGGTGGAGACAGATTCATACAACAAGTGGTGAGGATCTGGAATGTACTGTCTGAGAGTGTGGTGGAGACAGATTCAATCGCGGGTCTTCAAAAGAGTAATAATTATCTGAATAGAGAAACATTGCAGGGTTATGGGGAAGTAAGAATGAGGGCCAGCAAAGTTGTTCTTGTGATGAACTGGTACACACCCGGAGGGCTGAATGGCCAGTTTCTACACTGTAACCATTCTATGATTCAATTTCATGATTGGATAATTCTGCTGTCTCTCATTGAGGTCTTCAGAAGAATGTGAAGTTGATGCTGTCTAAAATATTTATTACTGTTTCCAACATTAGAAATCAAATTGCTATCCAATTGGCTTCTTCAGTGCATCAGGAGTCACTGTGGGGGTCCAGCTGGATAGCAGATCCTCTGGGACCTGATCCACTGGGATATTAAACACAGACTGGAAATCTCTTCACTTCTAATCCCTGTATGACTGCAATAAAAGCAGATCTGTTGCCAACTCTGCAGAGATACACACATACTGAGGAAGGCCCTGATCCCTATTAAAGTCATACATTATGATTTATTCTGATTAATTGATGTTTTTGAGAACGTGGATTGTTTATACGTCACATTCCCTGATTCTAAAAGGTGTTCTGCCAACAAGATGACTCATTTTATCCAATGCACCCTTAAGAACTTCACCTTTTTCATGGCTTCAAGCAGTGCTGAACACAAACTGATTACACTGTAACTACCCCTACTCACACTGTAAATACCCTCAACTCCATCTGGAGTTGAGGTGAATAGATACAGTTAAAGGAAAGCAAGATAAACACAAAGGAGATAGGAATTGAAGAATGTGGCAATGCAGTGAGATGAAATATTGACACATGATGGGCTGATTGCCCGTCTCTGTGTTGTAATCACAATGTAACTTTATAAACAAATCCATACATTACCTACTTGTACTGAGCGGTTAGACTTGGTCTGGTGTGATAGTGTGAAATTGGGTGATAATACTGCCTGTTACGTATCATAGAATCTAGCATAGTTAATCCACCTAACCAACACATCTTGGGATACTAAGGGGCAATTTAGCATCGCTAATCCACTTAACCTATACATTTTAGGACACTAAAGGACAATTTAGCATCACTAATCCAGTTAACCCATTGAGTCTGCTCCAAATGTCTAAAATCCAGATCCACATCATGTCCCATCCCTGCAAAGCCATGCATTTGCCCCAGTAATCCCCATAACATACACATCTTTGGAGACTAAGGAGCAATTTAGTGTGGCTAATCCACCTAATCTGCACATTTTGAGACGCTAAGGGGCAATTTAGTTTGGCCAATCTCCCTAACCTACACATCTTGGGATACTAAGGGGCAATTTAGCATCGCTAATCCACTTAACCCATTGAGTCTGCTCCAAATGTCTAAAATCCAGATCCACACCATGTCCCATCCCTGCAAAGCCATGCATTTGCCCCACTAATCCCCATAACATACACATCTTTGGAGACTAAGGAGCAATTTAGCATGGCCAATCCACCTAACCTGCACATCTTGGATACTAAGGGGCAATTTAGCATGGCCAATCTACCTAACCGATACTTCTTAGGACACTAAGGGACAATTTAGCATTGCCAATTCACCTAACCTAACCTTTGGGCTGTGGGAGGAAACTGGAGGAGCGTGATTTGAAAGGTTGGAAAGAGAATGAACAGAAGCTGCTGATTTGGGTGTTGTGGTTGTAGAGGAAGTGCCTTTTTCCCTGACCTGTCACCGTGCTGTCTCACCTTAGTGCCCAGCCTGAGTATTGACAAATTATCCAAACAGATTTTCATTAATCGCATTTTCAGTTATTTTAAGCTTTAAATGTCTAATTTCAGCCTGGATCATTGAAAGTATTAAAAGTTGAGGTGGATAAATATTTGATAGAGCGAGGAATAGAGGACTATGGGGGAATGGTACAGAAAAGGCATTGAGGCTGGCATAGATCATCCAGGATGGTATTGAATAGTGGGGCAGGTGAGACCACCCCTGGAATGCTATGTACAGTTTTGGTCTCCTTACTTGAGAAAGGATATACTGACACTGGACGGGGTGCAGAGGAGATTCTAGATTGATTCCGGAGTTGAGAGGTTGGCTTATGAGGAAAGATAAAGTAGACTGGGGCTATATTCATTGGAATTTAGAAGAATGAGGAGAGATCTTATAGAAACATATAAAATTATGAGGGGAATAGATAAGATAGAAGCAGGAAGGTTGTTTCCACTGGCGGATGAAACCAGGACTAGGGGGCATCAAAATAATGGGGAGCAGATTTAGGACTGAGTTGAGGAGGAACTTCTTCACACAAAGGGTTGTGAATCTGTGGAATTCCCTGCCCAGTGAAGCAGGTGGGATTACCTCATTGAATGTTTTATGGCACAAATAGACAGATTTTTGAGCAACAAAGAAATTAAGGTCTATGGTGACCGGGCGGGTAAGTGGAGCTGAGTCCATGAAAAGATCAGCCATGATCTTATTGAATGGTGGAGCAGGCTCGAGGGGTCAGATGGCCTATTCCTGCCCCTGGTTCTTATGTTCTTATCAGCTTGTTTCTTAAACATTTCAGTATCTTCGTTTCCTATACTCCATCTGGGACTCCAATTTTTCTGCTGATTTGTGCAAAGGACAGGTTTCTGATATTTGTCCTTAGTTTATCCATTTCTGTGACTCTGGGTTTAGGTTTTCGGTCCCTGGCATCAGGTTCATGTGAGAGTCCTGGCACTAAACAGTCTTGACGCTCGTGTGCAGCACTGAGTGAGTGCTGCACTGTTAGGGGTGCTGCGTTTTAGGTGAAATGTTAAAATGACACCCCATCTGCTCTCCCAGGTGGATGTAAAAGACCCCATTGTGTTTCAAAGAGCAGGGAATTTTCTCTGGTAACATTATGTATTCCTCAACCCAAACCCACTAAGAGGAGTTATCTGCTCATCTGTTCCATTACCTCTGGAGGTCCTATGAGGAGAGACTGAGGGATTTGGGGTTGTTTTCACTGGAAAGAAGGCGGCTAAGAGGGGATCTAATAGAAACATATAAGATGATTAGAGGTTTAGATAGGGTGGATGGTGATAGCCTGTTTCCTCGGATGGAGAAAGCTAGCACGAGGGGGCATGGCTTTAAATTAAGGGGGGGTAGTTATAGGACGGATGTCAGGGGCAGGTTCTTTACCCAGAGGGTGGTGAGGGACTGGAATGCCCTGCCTGCTGCAGTTGTAAATGCGCCTAGTTTGGGGGCGTTTAAGAGATTGGTGGATAGGTTTATGGATGGAAAGGGATTGGTTTAGATTAGTGGGTCAATGTTTTTTTTAAAAATAAGACTGGTCGGCGCAACATTGTGGGCCGAAGGGCCTGTTCCGCGCTGTAATGTTCTATGTTCTATGTTCTATGTTCTATGTTCTTGTAGGAGCTTGCTTTATGCCGATTGTTTCACTTGCATTCCTGGTTGGATGTCTTGGTGACTAATTTTTAGGGCTGAGGCGAGGAGAAATTTATTCAAGCAGACATTAGTGAGCCTGAGAATTCTCTACTAGAGAAAGCAGTTGGGGCCAAAACATTGTATGTTGTCAAGAAGGGGTTAGATATAACGTTTGGGTGAAGGGGATCAAAGGATATGGGGGAGAAGATGGAATCGGGCTATTGAGTTGGATGATCAGTTATGAGCATAATGAATAGTGGAGCAGGGTTAATGGGCCGAATGGCCTACTCCTGCTGCTATTTTGTTATGTTTTATGACTATCTTATATTGATGATCTCTTCTTGCTCACAGAAAGAAACATTCTGTCAAAGCCTTTCACAATTCATTTTCATGGAAAGGCCTCTATTAGAATATCTCAACCTTTTTGAAAAGTAAAGTGACCCAGTCTGTAGGTTTGATATGTAAACCCACACATCCCTGGTATCATCATGTAAATCCTCTCTGGGGCCTCTCCAGTGTCTCCGAATCTTTGTTGTAATATGGAACCGTGTGCCACACTGAGTGTGGTCCAAAGCAGATTTGATACAGATTCAGCATTACTTCACTTTCTCAATTCTATCCCTCTAGAAATTAAGCCCAGTGCTTAATCTGTTTTTATGGCGTTGCTAATCTGTGCAGCAACTTTTAATGATTAATATATTTGTACTCCGAGATCCCTTTGTTCCTCTAACCCCACCTTGCAACTTCCAAATAATAAATGATTTAACTATTCTTCCTGCCAAAGTTTACTATCCACATTTATCAAAACCTCATAAGCTTTATTCCAATTCTGAAGAAGGATCATATGGACTCAAAACATGAACTCTCTGTCTCTGTGTACAGGCGCCGCCGGTTTGTCCAGCATTCTCTGGTTCCATTTCAACAAGGAATAATTGTGTTGGGCTTATTTCCTCAGCATACGTAGCGTATATTAAATTTAGTCCTTTCACTGCTTGGATGAACCTGCCCTGTGCTTCCTCCAATCCTACAGCTTATCCGAGGTTTATTCAACCTGAAAGAAAATATTCATTGCCGTCAGGTGAAACTTCCCAAGCAGAGAACCAGCTGATAAAAATCTACCCAACTGAATCAACAATTGCAACCAAATTCTTTCCAGCACAGAAAAATGCAAAGAATTCACTCCTTGATCTTTCAGGAAACACTCAGTCCTTCATCAGGTTGAGATCATATACACAATTCAATTCGTTGTGTTAATATTTCTGTGATGACGCTAAGGCTTTTAGTGAGACAGCTGCACATCCCACAGATCGAGATTGGAGAGTAAGAATTTCATATGAGCATTTGGGGCGGCACGGTAGCACAGTGGGTTAGCACTGCTGCTTCACAGCTCCAGGGACCTGGGTTCGATTCCCAGCTCGGGTCACTGTCTGTGTGGAGTTTGCGCATCCTCCTTGTGTCTGCGTGGGTTTCCTCCGGGTGCTCCGGTTTCCTCCCACAGTCCAAAGATGTGCGGGTTAGGTTGATTGGCCGTGCTAAAATTGCCCCTTGGCATCCAGGGATGTGTAGGTTAGAGGGATTAGTGGGTAAATGTGTAGGGATATGGGGGTAGGGCCTGGGTGGGATGGGCCGAAGGGCCTCTTTCTGTACTGTAGGATTCTACGATTCTTTCAGTGATTAAGAGCTCCGTCATTCATGTTCTAGTTGTCACTGAGTATTGTTTAAAGATTTGTCAACAGTGCAATAGAAACAATTTCTAAATCTGATTTTTGTGGAGTAAAATAACAGCGCTCCTCAGGAATTGCAGCCATTCAAGATGGCGGCTCACTACCATCTTCCCATGGGACAATAAAGGCCACCGATGCCCACATCCCATAACGGATATTAAAAAAGATATTGGAGCTTGTCATAGGTATGAAAAGTTGGAAGTGAAAATATGGGGATAGAATCTGACAGGAAAGGGTCTTTGGGGCAGTTGTTTCCGGGGAAACCAGGTTTCCATGCAGATAGTCAAAGGGTCAGGAAATGAGCCTCCCCATCCATTCCAAAAAAATTTATAAAAATAAATCTGAATGTGTATCTGGGAGGAACAGGAAACCCCCCCCCTCATTAAATCCACAAGCCACAACTGTTTACCAATCCCTTCCCACCTCCCAATTACCCCCCTTCAGAAGGTTCACCTTCCTTCATCAAACCCCCCTCCCAAACACCCCCCTCCCGATCACCCCCCCCGATCATCCCCCCTCCCGATCACCCCCCCCCCCGATCACCCCCTTCCCGATCACCCCCCCCGATCATCCCCCCTCCCAAACACCCCCCTCCCGATCACCCCCCCCGATCATCCCCCCTCCCAAACACCCCCTTCCCGATCACCCCCCCTCCCGATCACCCCCCCTCCCGATCACCCCCCTCCCGATCACCCCCCCTCCCGATCACCCCCCCTCCCGATCACCCCCCTCCCGATCACCCCCCCTCCCGATCACCCCCCCTCCCGATCACCCCCCTCCCGATCACCCCCCTCCCGATCACCCCCCCTCCCGATCACCCCCCTCCCGATCACCCCCCCTCCCGATCACCCCCCCTCCCGATCACCCCCCTCCCGATCACCCCCCTCCCGATCACCCCCCCTCCCGATCACCCCCCTCCCGATCACCCCCCCCTCCCAAACACCCCCTTCCCGATCACCCCCCCCGATCGCCCCCCTCCCGATCGCCCCCCTCCCGATCACCCCCCCTCCCGATCACCCCCCCCGATCGCCCCCCTCCCGATCACCCCCCCTCCCGATCACCCCCCCTCCCGATCACCCCACCTCCTGATCACCCCCCCCCGATCACCCCCTCCCGATCACCCCCCTCCCGATCACCCCCCCTCCCGATCATCCCCCTCCCGATCACCCCCTCCCGATCACCCCCCCTCCCGATCATCCCCCTCCCGATCACCCCCTCCCGATCACCCCCCTCCCGATCACCCCCTCCCGATCACCCCCCCTCCCGATCATCCCCCTCCCGATCACCCCCTCCCGATCACCCCCCTCCCGATCACCCCCTCCCGATCACCCCCCTCCCGATCACCCCCTCCCGATCACCCCCCTCCCGATCACCCCCTCCCGATCACCCCCTCCCGATCACCCCCCTCCCGATCACCCCCCCTCCTGATCACCACCCCTCCTGATCACCCCACTCCTGATCGCCCCCTCCTGATTAGACCCCCCCCCGAATCATCACACCCCCTCTCGATTTCCCCCCCCCTCCTGATTACCCACCCGCCTGACCAGCTCCCCAATTAACACCCTCATGATCATCCTCGCTCCTGACTGTCACCACTCCTGAACACCCAGTCCCGGTTATCTCCCTCCCAACCATTCCTCCCTCCCGATTACACCCTCCCGATCACCCACGCCTAATTTGATTTGATTTATTATTGTCAATGTATTAGTATAAAGTGAAAAGTATTGTTTCTTGTGTGCTATGCAGACAAAGCATACCATTATTAGAGAAGGAAATGAGAGAGTTCAGATTGTAATGTTGCAGTCATAGCGAGGGTGCAGAGAAAAATCAACTTAGTACGAGTTAGGTCCATTCAGAAGTCTGAGCAGCAGGGAAGAAGCTGTTCTTGAGTCGGTCAGTACGGGACCTCAGACTTTTGTGTCTTTTTCCCGACGGAAGAAGGTGGAAGAGAGAATGTCCGGGGTGCGTGGGGTCCTTAATTATGCTGTCTGTTTTTCCGAAGCAGTGTAAACAGAGTCAATGGATGGGAGGCTGGTTTGTGTGATGGATTGGGCTATATTCATGATCCTTTGTAGTTCCTTGCGGTCTTGGGCAGAGCAGGAGCCCAGACCAAGCTGTGATACAACCAGAAAGAATGTTTTCTATGGGGCGTCTGTAGAAGTTGGTGAGAGTCTTGGCTGACATGCCAAATTTCCTTAATCTTCTGAGAAAGTAGAGGTGTTGGTGGGGCTTTCTTAACTATAGTGTCAGCATGGGGGGGACCAGGACAGGTTGTTGTTGATCTGGACAACTAAATACTCGAAGTTCTCGACCCTTTCTACTTTGTCCCCATAAATGTAGACAGGGGCATGTTCTCCTTTACACTTCCTGAAGTTGATGACAATCTCGTTCGTTTTACTGATATTGAGGGAGAGATTATTATTCCTGCACCAATTCACCAGATTCTCGATCTCATTCTCATGCCTCGTCATTGTTTGAGATCCGACCCAGTACAGTGGTGTCGTCAGCAAACTCACCCGATCCATCCCCATAGTCCCCCGATTATCCCATCCCAAACACCCCATCCCGATCACCCCCCCATCCCGATCACCCCCTCCATTTATCCTCTGTGATCATACCCCTCTCCCCATGATCCCCTCCTCCCCACCCTAATAACCCTCTGCGATCAGCCCCACCTGATGACTCCCACTCCAATCACTCTCATCCGGATCATCCTCCTCTGGATCACACGCTCCCCAGTCACCAACCTCCCCCCACCCCCCCAACCCTCGCAGATCAACTCTGAGCAACCATTCTCTCCATCACACCCTCTCCCAATTGCTCCCTCCGCCTCCCATTTCTTTGATCACCCCCTCTTCCAATTACCCCCACCCCCCATGCACCTCTCTTTCCCCTCAAGTACACCCAGTGACCCGGCCTCCACTGCTCACTGGGGGTGAGAATTCTCTGAAAGAAGAAATTCTGCCTCGTTCTCACCTTAAATGGGCACACTATTCCGAAACTGTGTGCTCAAGATCCAGCCTCTCCCAAGAAAGTCACTGAATATATATAAGGCTGAGTTAGACAGATCTTTTGATTGATAAGAGAGTCCAGGATTACTGGAGCAGGCTGGAAAGTGGAGTAACATACAAGATAGGAGTAGGAGGAGGCCATTTGGCCCTTCAGGCCTGCTGCACCATTTATCAAGGTCATGGTTGATTGTCCAACTCAATAGCCCAATCTTGCTTTCTCCAAATAACCTTTGATCCCATTTGCTCCAAGTGCTGTATAGAAATCATAGAACCCATCAAGTCTGCACCGAACACAATCCCACCCAGGCCCTACCCCATATCCCTACATATTATACCCACTAATCCCTCTAACCTACCCTTAGAGACACTAAGGGGCAATTTCTCAGCACGGCCAATCAACCTAACCCGCACATCTTTGGACTGGGGGAGGAAACCGGTGCACCCGGAGGAAACCCACGCAGACACGAGGAGAATGTGCAAACTCCACACAGACAGTGACCCGCGCCGGGAATCGAACCCAGGACCCTGGAGCTGTGAAGCAGCAGTGCTAACCACTGTGCTACCATGGCCATCTCTTGAATAAGGACAGATTAGCAATGATCTTATCGAACGGCAGAGTAAACTCAATGAGCTGAGTGACTGACTCTTGTTCCTATTCCTTTTAATCTCATGAGCAACTCCCTCCCCTGTAACCGTCACTCCTATAGGCAGAGAGAAATAGTCAAATAAACCAGTTTACTCCAAATGATCCCTACATTCTATTCCATTTTTAGATAATTGCTGTATTTACACTAAACCTAAAATGGAAAGACTGTGCAAGTGCTGAAGATGTGTCTGTTCAGTGGTTGTTGCAAAATGATCCTGGGCTGGGACGCACAGTGTTTACATTGAGATTCCCTTTATCGCAACAACCGGAGACTCAATTTTCCTGTTAACCCAAACATGTTTAACAGGCCTCAGGAGTTCACGATAGCAACAAATACAGAGAGTGTGGAGAGATTATAAAATCATAGCACGGAGTTGTGGTGTTGAAGATGCAACACTCTAAGGTTTAAGTTCAATGGGGTTTAATATGTGTATCTTTTGTGGAAAGGAATCCTTTATTTGGTCATAAGAGTGCAGCATTTAATCCTTAATAAACAGCAGCTATTTGACTCCATGTCCAAGAATTCATCCTTGGAATCCAGGCAGGACTGGAGCCACTGTCCATTTTATTACGAAATTCAAATTCTTAACACCACCACAGGCAAAGACTAAATTTCTCCTGAAAATGCAGTTACACAGTATCCAAACTTGGATATTTGCCACATTCCTTCATTGTCAAAATTTGGAAATTTTCCATTTAGCATCGAAACCATATCACCACATGGGGTGCTGGAGTTAACAGCCCACGTCACTTACCCGAGAAACTCAGGATGCCCAATAATGGTGGCCTCGCCAGAACGGGCACATCCAGAAGGGAATTGTTTAAGAACTGGGATAGAACACAGCAAGTATTTCCTTACACTGAATGTATACAATACCCACGATTGGGTGACAACCACCTCGCATCAAAAGAATTGGTCTCACAGAAATGAAGAGCAGCTAAGATTGGGGAACAAACTTTCTGAAGAAGATTGATATGGGACTCGAAACATTGGGTGTGATTTTCATCAGTTGTGCAGATCAGGTGAGGAAAGCTGTGAAAGTCTCCTGATTTAATATTGTTCAGTGCATTTCCCAAGTGCTGGTGAGGACCACACAGTAAGAAGTCTCACAGCAGCAGGTTAAAGAGTAACTTAGACAGGCACATGAGTGGGTTGGAGATGGGAGGATTTAGGAGATTGTTTTAAATAAGGTTCATTAGCATTGGGACATCCCTGGTAATGTAAAAGGATATGGAATCATACTAATGTTTTTCTCTTCTAATTCACAGGTTTAAGTTGGTCCACCTTGTTGCCCAACGAGGGGCATACACGCGATGGGTCATACTAGGGCTTCTCTTGGATGTTTCGAGAATAGCCTAGTGCTTCATGTCGTTAGTGTGTGCTTACACTGGACCAGATGCTGGGCAATACGACAGCTCAGTGACTATCACTGTTTGCTGTGGAGACACATGGATTTGGGCCGGTGTCTGTGGGAGTTTGCGCATTCTCCCCGTGCTTGCGTGGGTTTTCTCCGGGTGCTCCGGTTTCCTCCCACACCCCAAAGATGTGCTATTAGGCTGATTGGAGGTAATAAATTGTCCCTAAATTAGTTTCCCTCAATGTGGAGTGCCACAAAACAATAGATAAGGGTCATGGGTGGAGGGGGGGACTGGTAATATTAAAATGGCGGCGCGGGCTTGTTGGGCCAAAGGGCCTGTTTCCCGGGCTGTTTTTGTTCTTTGTTCTTTTATTCTTTAAAGTCCAACAGATTTATTTAGTTTATTACTCAGAGAGTGGTTGGGGTGTGGAATGCACTTCCTGGTGGAGTCGTTATTGGATAGGCACATGGAGCACACCAGAATGATAGTGAGTGGGATAGCTTGATCTTGGGTTTGGACATATCTCAACACAACATTGAGGGCTGAAGGGCCTGTACTGTGCTGTACTGTTCTCTGGTAGCACAAGCCACAAGCTTTCGGAGCACTGTCCCTTCACCAGGTGTGTGGGAGCTGTGTTCACAAATAGGGCGATGGTATTGTGAGATTTCTCACTGTGTTTACCCTAGTCTACGTCGCGGATTGCACAGCCAGCTGGAGAGTGAGGTTTTACACATTCTGGCAAGGTTAAATTAATAACTCCCTTCCCAGCCCCCCCACCACTAATGGACCCCAAACCCCAACACCACTAAGAGTGGAACTCTCCACTGAGATCGGGAAAACCCCCACCATGGTGATGGGACCTACCCTTACAGAGATTGCCTCCCCACACCCCCCCAATCGCCATGGAGATTGGGACCTCTCTCCCACAGCCACTGGGACATCCAGATGAGTGGCGCATTGGCAGTTTCGCACTGCTGCCCCAGGTATAATTCCAGCCTTGGGTGACTGTGTACAATTTGCACGTTCTCCCTGTGTCTGCGTGGGTTTCCTTCGGATGTTCCAGCTTCCCCCCACACTCCAAAGATGTGTAGGTTAGGTAGATTGGTCATGCTAAATTGCCCCTTAGTGTCCCAAGATGTGTAGGTTAGATGAGTTAACAATGATAAAATGTGTGGAGTTACGGGGATAGGGTTGGGGGGAGGACCTGTGTGGGATGCTCTGTCAGAGATAATGCAGACTCAAAAAGGCTGAATGGCCTCATTCTGCACTGTAGAGATTCCATGATACCAACATGCAAATATTGGGGTAACTCCAATCCACAACGCTCTGATGCTGATGGTGGCCTAACCCCCATCCCCCAACATCAGGGCACTCCCTCTCTCCCTCATTGGCATAGCGCCCCTCATCATTGGCATCTCCCCCACTCCAGGTCACGAGCTCTGCCCCCTCACTCTTCACAATCTCCACCCCCCCCCCACCCCAGTGCATGCAAAAGGGATGAACGGGATGAAAAGAAGAAACAAAATGAAATACAATTGATGGAAATGGGGTTAAGGTGGGGGAGAGAGTTCAAGCTCTAAAGTTCTAAGTCCTCTCTCCCCCACCTTCAACTCACTTCCATTCATTTTATTTCATTTTGTTTCTTCTTTTCATCTCAATCATCCATTTTTATCATCCTTCATTCTCACTTGCTTTTTTCCACTCTCCATCCCCACATTCTTTCTTGCCCCAACATTCCTCCCAGCCCACGCCCCCTCCCTACCCCCACCCCGCTTCAGGGCAATTGCCTGAACTATCTGTACCTCTGTTCTGCCATTCACACATTCTGATCACTTATTGGACACGATTAGCACCTTTTTCATCCTCATTGACACTCCCTTTGTCCAATTACCCCATGTCCATCTGACCAACCCATCTGTATTTTACTATAATCTACAACCTTCTTCAATATTAACCGCCCGATTACTCTTGGTGTCATCTACAAACTTGCTTGTCATTCCCCCCACATTATCATCTACATCGTTTTATGTATATAACAATAAGGGTCCCAGCACTGAACCTTGTGGTGTGCCACTGAACACAAGCCTTCAGACACTCAAACAGCCTTCCACCAACACCACTTGTGTCCCATTACTGAGCCAGTTTCAAGATCCATCTGCCAAGTTCCCCTGAATTCCATACACTCCCATGTGGGACCCTTGTCAAAGGCTTTGCTAAAATTCATATAAACTACATCAACTGAACTTCCCTCATCCACACACGAGGTCACATTTTTGAAAGATTCTATCTCAGTGTTTCAACAGTTAAGGAGACATCAAATGCTGCAAGCGTTTGAATCAGAAGGTGCCAAAAAGTGCACAGATCACCGAAAGTGGCAACGCAGGTGGAGAAGGGAGTCAAGAAGGCATACAGCATGCTTGCCTTCATCGACCGGGGCACTGAGTTTAAAAATTGGCGATTCATGTTGCAGCTTTATGGAGTGAGGCCACACTTGGAATATAGTGTTCAATTCTGGTCGCCACACTACCAGAAGGATGTGGAGGCTTTGGAGGGGGTACAGAAAAGATTTACCAGGATGTTGCCCTGGTATGGAGGGCATTAGCTATGAGGAGAGGTTGGAGAAACTTAGTTTGTTCTCACTGGAGGTTGATAGAAGTCTACAAGATTATGAGGGACACGGACAGAGTGGATAGTCAGAAGCTTTCTACCAGGGTGGAAGAGTTAATTATTAAGGAGCACAGGTTTAAGGTGCGAGGGACAAAGTTTAAAGAAGATGTACGAAGCAAGTTTTTTATACAGGGGGTGATGGGTGAGGTAGTGGAAGAGAAACGATAGTGGGCGGCACGGTAGCACAGTGGGTTCACACTGCTGCTTTACAGCTCCAGGGACCTGGGTTCGATCCCCAGCTCGGGTCACTGTCTGTGTGGAGTTTGCACATTGCCCTCGTGTCTGCGTGGGTTTCCTCCGGGTGTACTAGGATGCGTAGGTTAGAGGGATTAGTGGGTAAAATGTGTGGGATACGGGGGTAGGGCCTGGGTGGGATTGTGGTCGGTGCAGACTCGATGGGCCGAATGAACTCTTTCTGCACTGTAGGGTTCTATGATTCTGTGAAAATAAAGCAAAAATTCTGAAAGCGCAAGGAAATGCTGCCACTTCCAGTTCAGTACCAAGAGCATTTAACATTTCAGACAAGACCTTCCTCTGTTTAAGAAGGGCAGAGAATCCGGGGAATTACAGGCCTGTGAGCCTTACATCAGTGATGGGGAAATTATTGGAAAAGATTCCTAGGAACAGGGTGTGTTTACATCTGGAAAAGAATAGGTGAATTAGCGCTAGGCAGCATGGTTTTGTAAAGGGATGGTCGTGTCTCACAAACCTGGTCGAGTTCTTTAAGGACCTGACAAGAAAAATTGACCAGGGCAGGGCAGGGCATGTTGCACACGTGGATTTTAGTAAAGCCTTCAATAAGGTTTCTCATGATACAGGAGACCATGTGGGATCTGAGGTAAGCTGGCAAGATGGATACAAAACTAGCTTGGGCATAGAAAGTAGCAGTGGAAGGATAGAGCCATAGATCCCTACAGTGCAGAAAGAGGCCCTTTGGCCCATCGAGCCTGCACCGAACACAATCCCATCCAATCCTTACCCCCACATCATACCCACTAATCCCTCTAACCTACGCACCCCTGGACACTGAGGGGCAATTTCTTAACATGGCTAATCAACCTAACCCGCACATCTTTGAACTGTGAGAGGAAACCGGAGTACCCAGAGGAAACCCACACAGACAGGAGGAGAATGTGCAAACTCCCCACAGACAGTGACCCGAGCCGGGAATTGAACCCAGGACCCTGGAGCTGTGAAGCGGCAGTGCTAACCCACTGTGCTACCGTGCTGCCCTTGTTTTGGAGGTCTGTGACCAGCGGTGTTCCACAAGGATCAGTGCTGAGGCCTCTGCTGTTTAGAATATATATCAATGAAATGTAGGTGGTCTGATTAGTAAATTTGCAGATGACACAAAAGTTGGGGGAGTAGCGGACAGTGAGGAGGATACAGCAGGATAAAAATCGGCTGGAGATCTGGGCTGAAAGATGGCAGATGGAATTTAACCTGGACAAATGTGAGGCGATGTGATTTGGAAGGTCTACTGCAGAAGGAAAGTTTACAGTAAATGGTCGATCCCTGAGAAATATTAGCATGCAGAGAGGTCTAGGAGTGCAGATCCACAGTTCCCAACTCAGGTGGCAACTCAGGTGGATAAGGTGGTCAAGAAGGCATAAGGCACCTTCATCGGTGGGGCCGTTGAATGTAGGAATTGGAAAATCATGTTGCAGCTGTATAACACTTCGGTTAGGCTGCATTTGGAGTATTGTGTGCAATTCTGGTTGTCACACTACTGGAAGGATATTGATGCATTGTAAGGGTGCAGAAGAGATTTACCAGGATGTTGCCTGGTTTGGAGGATTTGGACCATGAAGAAAGGTTGAACAAACCTGAATTGTTTTCATTAGAGTGTTGGAGGATGTGGGGGGGGACCTGAAAGAGGTTTATAAGATTATAGAGTGGATAGTCAGTCTTTTTCCCAGGGTCGAAGGGACAATTCCTCAGGACATAGGTTGAGAGTGAGAGCGGAAATGTTTAAAAGAGATGTAAGGGGCGGTCTTTTCACACAGAGGGTGGTGAGTGCCTGGAACGCGCTGCCGAAGAAGGTGGTGGAAGCAGATTCTGTAACAACGTTCAAGAGGCGTCTGGATAGATACATGGATAGGCAGCGAATAGAGCAATACGGACCATGTAGAGGCAAGAAAATATTAGATTGGAGAGGCATCTGTGTCAGCACAGACTCGGAGGGCCGAAGGGCCTGTTCCTGCGCTGTACTGTTCTTTGTTCTAAAGTTTGAAAGTTTTGTGAATCCACGGGAGAGGGTCAGGGTCTGTGGCAACCTGACAAATATTTAGATCTTAAACAAAACTACCAAACTGTGTTCCTTATCTCTATTTGTTGTTTGTGGAATCTTGCTGTGCACAAATTAGATGCCACCTTATCCTACATGATAATAGTCACAGCACTTAACGAGCATTTTATTGGTTGAAAAGTGCATTGAGATGTCCTGAGGTTGGGAAAGGTGTTACAGAACTGCAGCTTCTGTGTTTTGCGCACAGTTTGGGTGAATTTATCCCTTTAACATTTGCTCTGTCTGTGTTAGTTTTTGTCTGGGTTTGTGAGGAATGATAGCAAACTACATATTCAGCAAACAGCACCTGCGCATTGGTGAATTCTTTAGCTCAACAACTTGTAAACATAACAGAGAAAATGCGCATTCAAACTGACCAACACAGATAACGTGATTGTATATTGGGAGCTCGGAATACTGGCATCAAAATGCTCCAGCACAAAGTCAATAAACATTTTCCATCCTCATGTCTGAGAACAAAAATCTGCCCGGAATAGCAGGAAGAAATTACACTGGTTAAGGAGGGCCAATGATTAGAGGACATTAACAAGCCTTGTTTATTTGTTCTAAGATTGAAGGCCTGTGATTCCCCTGGGTCGTCATTACACTCACTGTTATCCATGGTGTATCTCGTACAGCTCCCTGCCCAGTGTGCTCACAGAATGTTTGTACCATTCCATTCGACCAAAAAGAGGGTTTTGCCAGTTTACGTGTGTATGGGCGAGTGCGGGGATCGCTCTGTTTGTGTGGGTGGGATATGAATGTACGCTGGGTGTGTGTAGAACTGTGAACTGGCTTAGGAGAGTGAAATATATTTAAGGAGGGGCAGCATTGAGAGAGGGTGAGAAAGTGTGTGCGTGAGTGCATGTGGACAGTGTGTTGCGAGTGTGTGTGGGTAGTGTGTGTGAGTGTGTGTGGACAGTGTATACGACTGCATGTGGATAGTGTGTGTGAGTGTGTGTGGACAGTGTGTACGACTGCATGTGGATAGTGTGTGTGAGTGTGTGTGGACAGTGTGTACGACTGCATGTGGATAGTGTGTGTGAGTGTGTGTGGACAGTGTATACGACTGCATGTGGATAGTGTGTGTGAGTGTGTGTGGACAGTGTGTACGACTGCATGTGGATAGTGTGTGTGAGTGTGTGTGGACAGTGTGTATGACTGCATGTGGATAATGTGTGTGAGTGTGTGTGGACAGTGTGTATGACTGCATGTGGATAGTGTGTGTGAGTGTGTGTGGACAGTGTGTACGACTGCATGTGGATAGTCTGTGTGAGTGTGTGTGGACAGTGTGTACGACTGCATGTGGATAGTGTGTGTGAGTGTGTGTGGACAGTGTGTACGACTGCATGTGGATAGTGTGTGTGAGTGTGTGTGGACAGTGTATACGACTGCATGTGGATAATGTGTGTGAGTGTGTGTGGACAGTGTGTACGACTGCATGTGGATAGTGTGTGTGAGTGTGTGTGGACAGTGTGTACGACTGCATGTGGATAGTGTGTGTGAGTGTGTGTGGACAGTGCGTACGACTGCATGTGGATAGTGTGTGTGAGTGTGTGTGGACAGTGTATACGACTGCATGTGGATAGTGTGTGTGAGTGTGTGTGGACAGTGTGTACGACTGCATGTGGATAGTGTGTGTGAGTGTGTGTGGACAGTGTGTACGACTGCATGTGGATAGTGTGTGTGAGTGTGTGTGGACAGTGTGTACGACTGCATGTGGATAGTGTGTGTGAGTGTGTGTGGACAGTGTGTACGACTGCATGTGGATAGTGTGTGTGAGTGTGTGTGGACAGTGTGTACGACTGCATGTGGATAGTGTGTGTGAGTGTGTGTGGACAGTGTGTACGACTGCATGTGGATAGTGTGTGTGAGTGTGTGTGGACAGTGTGTACGACTGCATGTGGATAGTGTGTGTGAGTGTGTGTGGACAGTGTATACGACTGCATGTGGATAGTGTGTGTGAGTGTGTGTGGACAGTGTGTACGACTGCATGTGGATAATGTGTGTGAGTGTGTGTGGACAGTGTGTACGACTGCATGTGGATAGTGTGTGTGAGTGTGTGTGGACAGTGCGTACGACTGCACGTGGATAGTGTGTGTGAGTGTGTGTGGACAGTGCAGGTGTGTGGACATTGTGTGTGCGAGTGTGTGTGTGTTTATGCGTGTGTGTGGACAGTGTGTATGTGTCTGTGTGTGTGTGCATATAGATAGTGCCTATGTGGACTGTGTGTGTGTTTGTGTGTGTGTGTGAGTGTGTGTGTGTGTGTGTGTGTGTGTGTGTGTGTGTGTGTGTGTGTGTGTGTGTGTGTGTGTGTGTGTGTGTGTGTGAGTGTGTGTGTGTGTGTGTGTGTGTGTGTGTGTGTGTGTGGACTGTGTATGTATATATGTATGTGAGTGTGAATGTGGTAAGAAGTCTCACAACACCAGGTTAAAGTCCAACCACTTTATTTGATAGTAAACCCACAAGCTTTCGGGATTTGCCCCTTCGTCAGGTAAGGAAGGGGTAAACCCTGAAAGCTGGTGGGTTTACTATCAAATAAACTGGTTGGACTTTAACCTGGTGTTGTGGGACTTCTTACTGTGTTTACCCCAGTCCAATGCCGGCATCTCCACAGTGTGAATGTGGGGCAGGGTAAGAGTGAGCCTGTGGTCAGTTGTGAGGGCAGAATTGAATGGACTACTGGATGAGGGACTGTGGCTATCCCACTGTGGGCATTTCTGGACCCAATTTCGATCATGCTGCTCGTTGGCTGCCGTTGGGGATCCTAGAGGATGGAGATCCCATTTCCAAGCCAATCAGGGGCCAGCAGCTGTCCAGTGCCAACAGCACCACTGAGAGTGATGGCGGAATCTGGTATTGCAACAGGCCCAAAATCCTGGCAAGAGAATGGGTGATGGGTAGATTAGGTGGGATTTCTGGAGCCAGTCAGGCACCTCAGGCCAGGGGGAACGGGGGAATGACAAAAGAGTAGGGGTGGAGGGGTGAGTGTCTTCCTCCAAGGGCAGCTCTTTCTGCCAACTGGTCAGTCCTTTGGTCAGCGTTCCTGAATAAGAGGGATCCCCTCATGGCAGACTGCAGACATGTTCACTAGGCCATACCACACATGGTGTATCCCCTCTCCAACCAGTGGTACACCAGAGGCAACAGGATGAGGTTCTCCAGTGACCACCTAATGTCCTCAATTGGCCTCCGGGTGGGATGGACGTTCTCAATCATTTATGCCCGGGATTAGGAAGGGGAGACAGAAAGGTGACCAGCCCTCCATCCCGAGCCTTCCCACCCCATTCTACCCCCTGCTGTGCCTCCAAGGCTGTTCCTGAAGAGGGGAGTTAGATTCTGCGCTGACAGTAGCTCTGTCAGTACAGGCAGGACATTCAGAATTCAGTGAGGTAAAAACTAATGGTAAGTTTTATATTCTCCGCGAGGGTAAAGGAGGCTCACGTGATGAATTCACATATCCTTTATCTGTCTTTGTTTTGGTGAGTTGTGTCATTGCTGGTGATGGGATCGTCCTGTGCACTGTACAGCCTGCCAGAGTGCAGTGTCGGGGAGCCACTTTCTGCATGCCACCAGCATCATCCAGACAAAGCTTGAAACCTGACTCCAAGAGTAACGACGTGATTCTTGGACCTGACAAAGGAAACTGGGCCTCGAAACACAGCTGATGACATTAGTCAATGAATGATTAATGTGACCAGATGACATTCCCCGGTCTACTGTTCCAACAAGGCATTTAGCTTAAATGGGTTAACACCTCCATTAAAATACTGGAGAACGGAATGCCAGAAGAATGTTTGAAGCAAGCGTGTCCAACAATAACTCCCAGCTCGGAGCTACATAACAGTGAAACACCCAGACAGGGCAAAGATAATGCCGTGATTGTTAAATACTTCCAGAGCTTGTGTCCAACAGATTAGTCCCTATCTGTACTCAATGATTGATGGCAAATGGTGACTGATGTCCAATTGTTCAGACTTGCCAGGTCTCACTTGAGCATAGTCACAGAGATACAAGCATGGGTATTATTGTGTACACACATTTAAGGCAAACACGCACACACACACACGCATGCACGCACATACTCACGCACACACACGCACACACACACACACACACACAAGTGCATATTCGCACACACATTCACACCCGCACACTCACACATACATACAAGCACACAAACGCTTTCTCACACACACACGCACACATGCACATGCATACACATGCACATAGGCACGCACACACATTCTTGCACACATACATAACCTTCTGCACTCACAAACACATAAGCACACACATGCGTGTACACACACGAGCGCACACATACACACAATTAGAACATAGGACATTACAGCGCAGTACAGGCCCTCGATGTTGCGCCGACCAGTGGAACCAATCTAATGACCCTCTGACCTAAACTATTCCAATCTTATCCATATGCCTATCCACTGACCATTTGAACGCCCTTAAAGTTGGCGAGTCCACAACTGCTGCAGGCAGGGCATTCCACGCCCTTACTACCCTCTGAGTAAAGAACCTACCTCTGACATCCGTCCTATAATTACCACCCCTTAATTTAAAGCTATGTCCCCTTGTGTTAGCCATCACCATCCGAGGAAAAAGGCTCTCACTGTCCACCCTATCTAATCCTCTGATCATCTTGTATGCCTCAATTAGGTCACCTCTCAACCTTCTTTTTAACGAAAATAACCTCAAGTCCCTCAGCCTTTCCTCATAAGACCTTCCCACCATACCAGGCAACATCCTGGTAAACCTCCTCTGCACCCTTTCCAATGCCTCCACATCTTTCTTGTAATGCGGCGACCAGAACTGTACGCAATACTCCAAGTGCGGCCGCACCAGAGTTTTGTACAGTTGTAACATGATCTCACGGCTCCAAAACTCAATCTCGCTGCCAATAAAAGCTAACACACCGTACGCCTTCTGAACAACCTTATCAACCTGGGTGCCAACTTTCAGGGATCTATGCACATGTACACCGAGATCTCTCTGCTCGTCGACACTACTAAGAGTCCTTCCATTAGTCCTATATTCTGTACTCCTGTTACTCTTACCAAAGTGAATCACCTCACACTTTTCTGCATTAAACTCCATTTGCCACCTCTCGGCCCAGCTCTGCAGCTTATCTATGTCCCTCTGCAAACTGTAACATCCATCCTCACTGTCTACAACTCCTCCGACTTTAGTTTCATAACAATGGAGATTGAGGGGGGCCCTGATAGAAGTCTACAAGATTATGAGAGTCACGGACGGAGTGGATAGTCAGATTTTTCCCAGGGTGGAAGAGTCAAGGTTTAAAGTGCGAGGAGAAAGGTTTAAAGGAGATGTACGAGGCAGATTTTTTTTACGCAAAGGATGCCTGGAACTCACTGCCGGAGAAGATAGTGGAAGCGGATATGATCATGACTTTTAAGGGGCATCTTGACAAATACATGAATGAAATGGAAATAGAGAGATATGGTCCCCGGAAGGGTAGGGGTTTTACTTTAGATAGGCAACATGGTCGGTACAGGCTTGGAGGGCCGAAGGGCCTGTTCCTGTGCTGTAATTTTCTTTGTTCTTTGCTCAGGGTGTTCTTTGCAATTGATACAATTCATAGTCAAGAATGCTGTGATCTAGGAAGCACTTTATTCATAGCTGAGGTGTTGAAGAAACAGACGCAAGAAAGAGAGAGGCAGACATCTTCAGGAAACAGCTCAGCGAGAGATCAATTGCTAAAGACAAAAGCCAGATTGTGCAAAAGATTTTTCTTTGCTGAACCAAAGACCATTCCCAAGTCTTTATCAGTTAACCTTTACAATATGATAATCATTGGTTAGATTTGACCACTACGTTCATCGTTGTTGTTTGGAAATGGGCGTCTCAGTAGAATTTCGTGGGGGTATGGAATGCACTATCAAGTAAGGTGGTGGAGGCAGGCACGCTGGACTTGTTTAAGGTTTACTTAGATAGGCACATGAGTGAAACAGGGATGGAGGGTTATAGTAGACGGTTTTAAAAAGGGTCAGAGCCTCGGGACGTTACTGAAAATCTAATGCTACGTGTGTTAATGTTTTGTCTCTTTTACTCCGCAGGTGTCAGTCCACCTTGTTGTCTAACGAGGGGCATGCACACGGTGGGTCGTGTGTGGGCTGCTCTTGGATGTTTCGAGAGTGGCCTAGTACTTCGTGTCGGTGTGTGCTTAAACTGGACCAGCAGACGGGCACCACGACAGCTCAGTGACTATCACTGTTTGCTGTGCAGATACATGGATTTGGGCCGGTGTCTGTGGGAGTTTGCGCATTCTCCCCGTGCTTGCGTGGGTTTCCTCCGGGCGCTCCGGTTTCCTCCCACACCCCAAAGATGTGCTCTTAGGCTGATTGGTGTACCAAATTGACCCTACACTATTCTCCCCTGAATCTGGTTACAATAGGGGTACCATTCACATACACACGGGGCAAGGTAGGTGTAGGAAAATGCTTTAAAATGGCGGCGCGGGCTCGTTGGGCCGAAGGGCCTGTTTCCTGTGCCGGGTTGTTCTTTGTTCTTTGTGGGAGAAAACCGGAGCACCCGGAGAAAACCCACGCAAGCACGGGGAGAATGTGCAAACTCCCACAGACACCGGCCCAAATCCATGTGTCTGCACAGCAATCAGTGATAGTCACTGAGCTGTCGTATTGCCCAGCATCTGGTCCAGTTTAGGCACACACTAACGACATGAAGTACTAGGCCAATCTCGAACATTCAAGAGCAGCCCAAGTATGACCCATCGCGTGTATGCCCCTCGTTGGACGACAAGGCGGACTGACTTAAAACCTGTGAATTAAAAGAGAAAAAAACATTATTATCATACCATATCCTTTCACATTACCAGGGACGTCCCAATGCAGATGAACCTTATTTAAAACAATCTCCTATATCCTCCCATCTCCAACCCACTCATGTGCCTGTCTCAGTTACTCTTAAACAACTCCAGCGTGCCTGCCTCCACCACCTTACTTGGCAGACCATTCCATACCCCTGCTACCCTCTGTGTGAAAAACCTCCCTCTAATATCTGTGTTATACCTCTCCCCCCTCACCTTAAGCCCCAAGATGTTAGGGGTAAGTTTTTCACTCAGAGGGTGGTGGGTGAGTGGAATCGGCTGCCGTCGGTGGTGGTGGAGGCGAACTCGCTGGGGTCTTTTAAAAGACTTCTGGATGAGTATATGAGATTTAATGGGATTGGGAGTTACAGATAGTTCTATGGCTTGGAAGGGATGGATATGATTGGCGCAACTTGTGGGCCGAAGGGCCTGTTTGTGCTGCAGTGTTCTATGTTCTATTCATGATCTTTCACCACCCATGGTGGTGATCACCCACCACAGGACGGGCACAGAGGCTGTTTCCCCCTGGCTGAGGAATACCGATCACAGGACATGACATTTGGCTCATCATTTAGGAGAAATCTCCTCGCTCAGAAGGTTGTTAATTTTTGGAATTATCTATCCCAGATGCATGGTGGAATATATTAAGGTTGAAATGGATCCAGCCTTTCTGGGAATCTGGATATCTCCGGAGTGGGTGAAAAAGTGGAGTTGAGACAGAAGATTGACTATGAACAGATTGAGTGACAGAGCAAGTTCGAGGGGTTTAAACTTCTTATGTCCATGTGGAAACTGACCTCATTTCTACAGACTGAGGAATATATATGAAGGGTAAAGATTCTATTTGGTGAAGCTCACATCAGCCTGGTGTTCATGGAGTGACTTCCCAGTGTCCCGGCAATCTCTGGCAGGGTCCGGACTGGAGGTCCCTATTGGAATACCGCTGGGACTGTGCCCGTGGGGATTCGCAGTCTCTGTAACTCCAATCACATAACTGCCAAGGTGATGGCTGGAAAGCAAAATTTGTTGAGAATTTTGGCTTTGACAATGTTGATGTGGTTACTGAGTCACTGTTCTCTGAGCTGTCACCTTTATTATAATAAAAGGGGCAGAGATAATTGTAGAACCCTACAGTGCAGAAAGAGGCCCTTGGAGTCTGCACCGAACACAATCCCACCCAGCCCCTACCCCCATATTTTACCCACTAATCCCTCTAACCGACGCATCCCTAGACACTCAGGGGCAATTTCTTAGCATGGCCAATCAAGCTAACCCACACATCTTTGGACTGTGGGAGGAATACCAGAGTACCCAGAGGAAACCCACGCAGACACGAGAGAGTGTGCAAACACTACACAGACAGTGACCTGAGCCAGGAATCGAACTCAGGACCCGTGAAGCAGCAGTGCTAACCAGTGCTACCGTGCCACCCCAGATAAGGCTGGTCTTTCCCCCTAGCCAATTATCCAATTATCTTTGTCACTTATTTCTCTCTCTGAAGGAAAGCTGGCTGATAATTCCCCGAAGGTATAGATCCAAACAGTCAGAGAGCCAGGAATCAGTTCCCACAACATTATAACCCAGGCTTTCCTCAGTCAAAGTACACACATGTGGCAGTGGCCAACACACCCATCTGTCTTAGCCTTCAGTTAGTTTTCTTGGTGCCCTTGGATAGGATTTCCATTCTAGCGTGAATCTGTACGCTCTTTGTTACTGAATGATGACTGGCAGAGTGCCAGGTTGTGCTAAATACCAGGCCACTGTGGAGCCACGCTCACTGAAGTTACTTTAGAAAGCTGTAAAATACAGATGATTCAAACTGGAACCCGAGTGTGTGCCCATTCTAAACATAACTCACACAGTCCGATTGCGCTGAATGGCAGGGTAACATTGGCAGGGTGTAACATGTGTAGCCTTGAGATAATTAGCCAGCATCCTAGTGATGTGATTAGCAGGCTGTACTGTGTGAAGTGATTGACAATGTGACAGTTTTATATCAAATATAAAACAGCCCTCAGCTTGACAGCTTATTCTCAAAATGTAATGCCAAGAGGAAGGTGATGCTCTGGCATCAGGTTCAACTCAGTGCCACCTGGAAAATGATCTGGGACGCTTGATTCTGCCTTTAAATTCCCAAAATACATTCTTGCCGTGAGATGCTCAGTTTATGGAACATGAATTTCAAAATCTATCTTTTTTTAATTTACTTTTTTGTTCCTACTTAAATTTCCAGCATTTTCAGCTTTCCAGAGAGTTGCTTTTCTTGAGTGTTGATTGGTTATTGTGGTGACAGAGTTCCCACAGAAACTAAGAAACTCAAAGCTGATTGGTTATACTCAATCTTCAGGCAGGAAGAAGGTGCCATGATGGGGGGGCCTGGGTTCCAGGGTTTCGAGTGGGTGGGAGTGGGTCTGGACCAATTTGCTTCTATGGTGTAAGGTCCATATTTCTGTCACATCAGGGCGGCACAGTGGCACAGTGGTCATCACTGCTGCCTCACAGCTTCAGGGACCTGGGTTCGATTCCCGGCTTGGGTCACTGTCTATCTGGAGTTTGCACGTTCTTCCCATGTCTGTGTGGTTTTCCTCCAGGAGATCCACTTTCCTCCTACATCAAAAGATGTGCGGGTTAGGTGTATTGGCCATGCTAAATTGCCCCTTAGTGTCACATGATGTATAGGTTAGAGGGATCAGCGGGGTAAATATGTGGGGTTACAGGGATAGGGCCTGGGTGGAATTGTGGTTGGTGCAGACTTGATGGGCCAAATGGCCTCCTTCTGCACTGTAGGGATTCTACTCTATTCTATTCATCTTCCATGATCACAGGACATTCCAAATAGTTTTACAGCCACAAAATACTTTTGAACTGTAGTCATTGTAATGCAATGTGCACAGTAAGATCCCATAAACAGCAATGGAGTAAATGCTGGATGATCGTTTCACCTGTTGTAAATATAAAGGCGCTTCTTCTGCTGTTGACGCTTGGCTTCAGCCTGCTCTTGGCAACGCAACTCCTTCCTACTCCAGAAGCTTCTCCTCCACTTCAGACAGTCTTGGGCCAGAGTTCCCAGATGCTAATGGGAATGTTTTTCCAGGACGCTCTGCAGGTATCCTTGAAACATTTCCTCTGCCCCCCCTGGGGCTCGCTGCCACGGTGCAAATGGAGCGTAAAGGAACATGTGGCAACTTGCTCCTCCAACCACTCTGTGCCCCATCTGTGACAGAGACTGTGGGCCATGCATTGCACTCCTCAACCAGCTGAGAACTCCTCTTGAGTGCAGAAGCGAGTCATCCTTGATTCTAAGGGATTGCCTGAGAAGAAGGAATTATTACCAAAACCTCATCTTCTCTTCATGATTGCGAATAACCAGGTGTACTTGGTGATCAAGGAGGTGAAATCAGGAGTGGTTCAATTGTGGTTACATTTCCAGTCCATAGGCTGAAGTCCAAATCTAAGCTGGCACCAGTGCCGTCATAGAGTCAGAGAACAGGAGGCCATTCAGCCCATTGAGCCTGCACCAACCACAATCCCACCCTATCCCCATAACCCCATGCATTTACCCTAGCTAGTCCCCCCGACACTAAGGGGTAATTTAGCACGGCCAATCCACCTAACCAGCACAACTTTGGAGTGTGTGAGGAAACTGGAACACCCGGAGGAAACCCACACAGACACGGGGAGAACGTACAGACTCCACACAGACAGTGACCCAAGCTGGGAATCGAACCCGGGTCTCTGGCGCTGTGAGGCAGCAGTGCTAAGCACTGTGCCACTGTGCGGCCCATCTGACGCAATTTAAGGGTTTGGCACTCACATCCCCAGTCCAAAACTCAATCCAAATAAAATCACCTGACTTTTTATTTTCAAAGTTTTTAATCTTATTTTCACTCAGTTGTCATTCCTTAAATGAAAAACATTTCTGACTTGTGGTTTAGCCTTTCGGGTGAGACCTTCAGTCATCCGCTTTATCAGATCGATGTGAATATTTTACGCTTCAACTGCAGGTGATTTGATCACGGGAGCTTGTGGGAGCTTGCTGTGCACAAATTAGCTGCAGAATTTCCTCAATGACGACATTGAACGCCCTTCAGTGAAGCATTTCATTGGCTGTAATGCTCTTTGAGAATGATGAAAAACGCGATAAAAAGGGGAGAATTTTTTATTTTCCTTGGAGGGCAGAATTTGGGTGAGCGTGCGGGATACAAATTGCTCCAAAATAAAAAAAAAATGTGACAGATGCTGGAAATCTGAAATCAAAGCAGAAAATGCCAGACCTGATGACTTTTCCAACATTTTCTGTTTTTTGTTTCAATTGGGTTCCTTCTGATTATCCCTTTTATCAAATCTTTGGACTGAGAGCTAATGGAAAAGAACAGAGCTATTAATATATCAGATTATGCAGCCAGCTACACAAGCAAGCTTGTCCCAAGATCTGCTTTTCCCTCCTATCCATTCTTGAGATGTGGGCGTCACTGGATGGGCCAGTATTTCTCACCCATTCCTGATTGTCCCTTGAGGAGGTGGTGGTGATCTGCCTTCCTGAATTGCTGCAGTCCGTGTGGTGTAGGTACAACCACAGTGCTGTAAGGGAGGGAGTTCCAGGATTTATACCCAGCAGCAGTGAAGGAACGGCCAATATATTCCCAAGTCAGGTTGGTCAGAGGCTTGGAGGGGGACATCCAGGTGTTATGTATCTGTGACCCTTGTCCTTCTAAATGGTAGTTGTGATTTTGGAAGGCTGTCGAGGGCCTGCAGTGTGTCTTGTAGATGGTACACACAGATGTCATTGTACATGGGTGGTGGAGGGATTGAATGTTTGTGTGTGTGGGGTTAGGGGTGCCAATCAGGTGGGGTGTTTTGTCCTGGGTGACGAGTGTTGTTGGAGCTACACTCTCCAGGCAGGTGGAGTATCACATTCATGATTTGTACCTTGTAGCTATTAATTGCAAGGGGAATGGAATACAAAAATAGGGATATTTTACGACAGTTGTACAGAGTGTTGGTGAGATAACATCTTGGGTACTGATCATAGAATCCTACCGTGCAGAAAGAGGCCCTTCGGCCCATCAAGTCTGCACTGAGCACAGTCCCATCCAGGCCCTACCCTCATATCCTATACCCACTAATCTCTCTAACCTACGCATCCCTGGACTCTAAGGGGCAATTTCTTAGCATAGCCAATCAACCTAACCGGCACATCTTTGGACTGTGGAAGGAAACCAGAGTACCCAGAGGAAACCCACGCAGACATGAGGAGAATGTGCAAACTCCACACAGACAGTTACCCGAGCTGGGAATCGAACCCAGGTCCCTGGAGCTGTGAAGCAGCAGTGCTAACCACTGTGCTACCTGTATACAGTTTTAGTCCTGTTATTTGAGAAAGGATACTAAAGCATTGGAAGTGGCTCAGAAAATGTTCACTCAACTGATACCTGGAATGAGGGGGTTGTCTATGAGGAAAGGTTAGGCAGGCTGGGTCTGAATCCACTGGAGTTCAGAAGAATGAGAGGTGATCTTATTGAAACTTATAAGATCCTGAGGGAGACTTGACAGTTTGGATGCTGAGGGGGTGATTCCCCGTGTGGGAGAGACCAGAATGATGGGGCACAGCTCAGGAATACGGGATCTCCCATTCAATCCGGAGATGAGAAGAGTTTTTTTTCTCTCAAGGGGTTATGAATATTTGGGACTCTCTTCCCTCAGGAAGTGGGAGGCAGGGTTATTGAATATATTTAAGGCAAAGATGCCTGACTAATAAAGGAATCAAAGGTTACCCAGGGATAGGCAGTTGGTTATTTGATTGTTTGAATGGCTGATCTGATGGTTGAGACCACAGCCACGATCTCACTGAATGATGTAGCAGGCGTGAGGGACTGAATGGTCTCCTCCTGCTCATAATCTGTATGCTTGTATGACACGCTTTGGAAAGTCAGGTGAGTCACTGGCCACCAGATTCCCAGTCTCTGACCTGCTGTTGTAGCCACAGTTTATATATGGCTAGTCCTGATCAACTTCTGGTCAATGGTAACCCCCAGGGTGTGGGGAATTCAGTGACGCTCAATCAAGGGAAGTGGTCAGACTCTCCCTTGTTGGAGCTTGTGTAGATGGAATTAGTTCTTTTGATCTATCTTAGTTCAAGATCAAGTTCAAAACATGAACATTGCTCTCACAACTTAAAAAGATCAAAGAGATACTGATAAGCAAAGAATGACTGGTTGAAAGAATTATGCAAACCTCTCTCGACAGATAGATAGTAGGACAGCTGCTCTTGAGCTGCCTCGGAGATAGACTTCAAATATGTATGTCGTAATCACTTAACACGTTCATTCACATTTCTGTGCTCAAGCCTAACTCCAATGGTTTGAGTGTACAGTCTGGGCTGACCCATCCAGTTCTGTGCTGAGGGAGTGATCTCCACTCTCAGAAGTGATATTAAACCAGGGTCACATCATTCACAGGAAACAAGGGAATCGTCTGGGCATCCTGTCCAATGTTTATCCTTCAATCCACATCATTTTGAAAAAACAGCTTTTCTACACATAAGAACATAAGAAATAGGAGCAGGAGTCAGCCATCTAGCCCTTCGAGCCTGCCCCGCCATTCAATAAGATCATGGCTGATCTGAAGTGGATCAGTTCCACTTTCCCGCTTTCTCCCCATAACCCTTAATCCCCTTGTCTATCAGAAATCTATCTACCCGTGTCTTAAATATATTCAGCGAGGCAGCCTCCACCACTTCAAAGGGCAGAGAATTCCAGAGATTCACCACCCTTTGAGTGAAGAAGTTCCTCCTCAACCCTGATCTAAACTGCCCCCCCTTATCTTGAGGCTGTGCCCTCTAGTCCTACTGTCCTTTCTAAGCAGGAAGAATCTCTCTACCTCTACCCTATCCATCCCCTTCATTATCTTATACGTCTCTATAAGATCCCCACTCAGCCTTCTAAACTCCAACGAGTACAGACCCAGTCTATTTAGTCTCTCTTCATAGTCCAACCCCCTCATCTCCGGTATCAGCCTAGTGAACCTCCTCTGCACTCCCTCCAAGGCCAATATATCCTTCCATATCCTTCTGGTTAAATATTGCATTGTGGTTTGTGAGTGCTGTGTGCAAATTGACTCTCGTGGTTCTCCAGGTAATGACAGTATAATTCAAACGTAATTCATTTGGTTTGAAACACTTTTGGAAATCATAGAACATAGAACATAGAACATTACAGCGCAGAACAGGCCCTTCGGCCCACGATGTTGCGCCGACCAGTTAAAAAAAAACAACAACAATGACCCACTAACCTAAACCAATCCCTTTTCATCCATAAACCTGTCCACAGACCTCTTAAACGCCCCCAAACTAGGCGCATTTACAACTGCAGCAGGCAGGGCATTCCAATCCCTCACCACCCTCTGGGTAAAGAACCTACCCCTGACATCTGTCCTATAACAACCCCCCCTTAGTTTAAAGCCATGCCCCCTCGTGCTAGATTTTTCCATCAGAGGAAAAAGGCTATCACTATCCACCCTATCTAAACCTCTAATCATCTTATATGTTTCAATAAGATCCCCTCTTAGCCGCCTTCTTTCCAGCGAAAACAACCCCAAATCCCTCAGCCAAATCCCTAGAACATGGTGGCACAGTGGTTAGCACTGCTGCCTCTCGGCACCAAGGATTCAAGTTCGATTCCTGGCTTGGATCACCGTGGGTGTGGAGTTTGCATGTTCCCCCTATGTCTGTGTGGGTTTCCTCCAGGTGCTCTGGTTTCCTCCCATACGCCAAAGATGTTGGGATATGTTGATTGGCTGTGCTAAATTGACCACGGTGTCAAGGCATTAGCAGGGCAAAGAAGTTGTGTTACAGGGAAAGGGCCTGGTTGGGATTATAGTTGGTGTAGAGTCAATGGGCCAAATGGCTTCCTTCTGCCATTTGCTTCTAGGTAAAGGTGAAATTTCCCATCTCTCCAGCATGACACGTGAAATACATTGAATAGGAGCACATATTCAAGTCACCCAGTTACCATAGAGTTTAACGTTTAGAAAGCTTTTGTTACTTTACGGATTGGTTTCAGTGGGAAAATTAGAGAGAATTCCATCAGAAAAGGCACTGTTTCAACAAGACAAACTGACAGATGGAATTTCTGTTAGCTGAAGCCAAGAACTGCTCCAGCTCCTGGAAACCAGGAATTTCTCTATGAAAACTAGACTATTATACTAACTCTGTTTCATTTGAAACATGGTAACACAGTGGCTAACACTACTGCCTCACAGCGCCAGGGATCCGGGTTCAATTCTGGCATCGCGTCACTGCGTGTGTGGAGGCTGCACATTCTTCCCATGTCTGCGTGGGTTTCCTCCCGAGCTCCGGTTTCCTCCCAGGCTCCAAAGATATGCAGGTTAGGTTGATTGGCCGTGCTAAATTGTCCCTTAGTACCGGGGGATTAGCAGGGTAAATATGCGGGGTGAAGGAGATAGGGCCTGGGTGGGATTGTGAGGTTGGTGCAGACTTGATGGTTTAAATGGCCTCCTTTTGCACTGTAGGGATTCTATGATTCTAAATAAATTCTTGTATTCTTATAGTGCCTGTCACAGAGTTAGGGTGTCCCAAAGTGCTTTATCATCACTGATGGAATGTAGGAAACACAGCGGAGAGTTTGTGCACAGCAGGCTCCCAGTAACAGCAGTGTGATATTGCTTGAAGGATAAATATTGGTCGGGATATTTGGACAACTTCCCTGCTCTTTGAAATAGTGTCATGTGGTTTTTGCATCAACTCAAAGGGTAGTCAGGGCTTTGGTTCAAAAGACAGCATCTCTGGCAATGCAGCACTCCCTCGGGAATCTAAAATATATTCTGAAATCTCCTGAGTGAAATCATAGAACCCTACAGTACAGAAAGAGGCCCTTCAAGTCTGCACCAAACACAATCCCACCCAGGCCCTACCCCCATATATTATACCCACTAATCCCACTAACCTACACATCCCTGGACACTAAGGGGCAATTCCTTAGCACGGCCAATCAACCTAACCCGCACATCTTTGGACTGTGGGAGGAAACCGGAGTACCCGGAGGAAACCCACGCAGACACGAGGCGAATGTGCAAACTCCACACAGACAATGACCCGAGCCAGGTATCGAACCCAGGAGCTGTGAAGCAGCAGTGCTAACCACTGTGCTACTGTGGGCTTGAATCTACAACCTTAGTAATCAGAGGCGAGACTGCTGCCTTCTTATCCACAGGTTGCAGCCTTTCAAAACCATGAGGCCGTTTTCTCACTCGCTAAACAAGGATTGGAATCAGTGAGAGGAATCATCCTTCACAGCCTCTCTCTGCCCTCTGAAGTGGATGTAAAAGATCCGGCATTCAAAGAAGATCAGTGGTGTTATCCCCTGTGCCAATGCCTTCAATCAACATCACAAAAACTTTGATTCGATTTGATTTAGTATTGTCACATATATTAGTTAACAGTGTATTGTTTCTTGCACACTGTGCAAAGCATACAGTTCATAGAGAAGGGAATGAGAGGGTGCAGAATGTAGTGTTACAGTCTTAGCTAGAGTGTAGAGAAAGATCCATTCAAAAGCCTGATGGCAGCAGGGAAGAAGCTGTTCTTGAGCCGGTTGGTATGTGACCTCAGACCCCAGACCCCAATTAAATCAGATCAAAGATCTTTCCATTTGTAGGAGAGACTAGGATCCATGGGCACAGCCACAGAGTAAAGGAACAACCCTTCAGAACTGAGATGAAGAGGAATTTCTTCAGCCACATGGTGGTGAACCTATGGAATTCATTGTCACAGAAGGCTGTGGAGACCAGGTCATTGAGTGTATTTAAGACTGAGATAAATTGATCCTTGATTGGTAAGGGGATCAAGTTTATGGGGAAATGGGGGGAGAATGGGGTTGAGAAACTTATCAGCAATGATCGAATGGCGGAGCCAAACGATGGGCCAAATGGCGTAATTCTGCTCCTCCATCTTCTGATCTTATTAACTCGAAAGGACTTTGGGACATCCTGTGGTTGTGAAAGGTGCTACAGAGATGGGAGAAGGAAACTGACACAAAATGAACTGAAATCCTGGCACGGGCCAAGTAAGACAAGTTGAAACACTTCTCTCATTAAAAAGGCTGCAATAAATCCATAGCACGTATCACAGGGATGTGTTTAATGGTGTGCCTATTACAGAGCCAGCACTCACTGTGCCAGGTTGAATGTCGATTGCTGTATAACAGAGGAATTTAACACATCCGGGATATCAGCAATGTGTACATTCTGGCACAGAGCAGCTAGGATTATTAGAACATTAGACATTATCTGCAGCTACTGTTTAAATTTATTCTAAGGCAGTGCTTGGACAGTGCTCTGCAAAAATATGGTGGGGGAGAGGGGGGTCATTGGACCAGGCTGTCTAATTTAAAGAATGCCTACTTCAAAGAACAAAGAACAATAGAGCACAGGAACAGACCCTTTGGCCCCCTGTGCCGATCACACTTACCTATCGAAACCAGCTGCTTATATCCCTCTGTTCGCAAGCCTCTCAAGATAATGTGCTAACACAATTGCCTCAACCTGGCAGTGCATTCCTCTGTGTAAAAAATGTCCCCGTATGTCCTCACTGAACCTTTTCTCCCTTATCTTGAACTTGTACGGCCTCAACCGGGATCTTGGGTTCATGTCGCACTATCTGTAACCCCCATGACTTGCCTGGGCTTGCAAAATCTCACTAACTGTCCTGGCTGGAGACAATACACATCTCTTTAACCAGTGCTTAACCCTCTCTCCACTCACAATGTCTGTGTCTTTAAGATTTGATTACCTGTAAAGACTCGCATTCCAACCATTATTTTGTACATTGAGTTTGTGTCTTTATACGCCCTGTTTGTGAGCAGAACTCCTACTTACCTGATGAAGGGGCAAGGCTCCGAAAGCTAGCGGCGTCTGCTACCAACTAAACCTGTTGGACTTTAACCTGGTGTTGTGGGACTTCTTAGCTTGTTGGTTCTGCCATTTATTTTATAAATAAATTATAGCTCCCACCTGAATTGGATCTACCAAAATGCATCACCTTGTGTTTGTCCGGATTAAATTCCATCTGCCATTTCTCCACCCAATTTTCCAGCTGATTTATATCCTGCTGTATTCTCTGACAATCTTCATCACTATCCACAATTCTGCCAATCTTAGTACCATTCACAAACTTGCTAATGAGACCAGCTATTTGTTCCAAGTCATTTATATATATTACAGACAGCAGAGGTTCCAGCACTGATCCCTGTGGAACACTATTAGTTAGAGACCTCCATTCAGAAAAACACCCTTTCACCCTCTGTCTTCTATGGTCAAGCCAACTCTAAATCCAGCTAGCTAGTTCACTACTGATCCCGTGAGATTTAATCTTTTGCACCAGCCTGCCATGAGGCACCTTGTCAAATACCTTACTAAAGTCCATGGAGATAACATTTACAACCTTTCCCTTATCATTTTTGTTACCTCCTCAAAAAAACCAAATTAACTTAGTGAAACATGACCTCCCATGTACAAACCCGCTAACAGTTCCAAATCACGAGGGGTCACGAGCAAAGGGTGAGGGGGGAGAGGTATAATTTGGATACTAGAGGGAGGTTTTTCACACAGAGGGTTGTGGGGGTATGGAATGCACTGCCAAGTAAGGTGGTGGAGGCAGGCACGCTGGACTTGTTTAAGGTTTACTTAGATAGGCACATGAGTGAAACAGGGATGGAGGGTTATAGGAGGTGGTTTTAAATAAGGGTCAGAGCCTCGGGACGATACTGGAAATCTAATGCTATATGTGTTAATGTTTTGTCTCTTTTACTCTGCAGGTGTGTCGGTCCACCTTGTTGTCTAACGAGGGGCATGCACACGGCGGGTCGTGCGTGGGCTGCTCTTGGATGTTTCGAGAGTGGCCTAGTACTTCGTGTCGTTGTGTGTGCTTAAAACTGGACCAGCAGATGGACACCACAACAGCTCAGTGACTATCACTGCTGGCTGTGCCGATACATGGATTTGGGCCAGTGTCTGTGGGAGTTTGCACATTCTCCCCGTGCTTGCGTGGGTTTCCTCCGGGTGCTCCGGTTTCGTCCCAAAGATGTGCTCTTAGGCTGATTGGTGTAACAAATTGTCCCTAAACTATTCTCCCCTGAATCTGGTTACAATAGGGGTACCATACGCATGCACATGGTCAAGGTAGGTGTAGGAAAATGCTTTATTGAGATGGCAGCACGGGCTTGTTGGGCCGAAGGGCCTGTTTCCCGTGCTGGATTGTTCTTTGTTCTTTGTTCTTTGTGTGTAGGGCCTATTGCTAAGGATCTTCTCCAACAATTTCACTATCACTGACATCAAGCTCACTGCCCTGTCCTTCTTAAATAATGGAACAACATTGGCTATCCTCCAATCCTCTGGTACCTCACAAGTGGCCAATGAAGACTCACTAAATGCACCCCACCCAATATATACCCCTCCCAAAGCACTAAAGAGAAGGCTGAATCATTTGATACAATCTTCAGCCAGAAGTGCCGAGTGGATGATTCATCTCGTCCGGAGGTCCCCAGCATTACAGATATCATCTTCAGCTCCTTCGATTCACTCCAGGTGATATCAAGAAATGGCTGAAGGCACTGGATACTGCAAAGGCCCTGGGCCCCGATTATATTCCAGCAATAATCATAGAACCATAGAGAATCATAGAATCCCTACAGTGTGGGATTTGGCCCATTGAGCCTGCACCGACCACAAACCCACCCAGGCACGTTTGATAAGGTGCCGCACAAAAGGTTGTTACAGAAGGTTAGGGGGCACGGAGTTGGGGGTAAGATGTTAGCGTGGATAGAGGATTGGTTGTCAAATAGGAGGCAGAGAGTAGGTGTCAATGGGTGCTATTCGGATTGACGGTTGGTGACTAGTGGAGTGCCCCAGGGATCGGTGCTGGGGCCTCAGCTATTTACCATTTATATAGATGATCTGGAGGAGGGGGCTGAGTGTAAGGCGATGTTCCCAATTATCTGCTGCCCATATCCCTCTAGATTGATATTGGAAGATGCTGTCTATGAAGCCTTGGTGAGTTACTGCAGTGCATCTTGTAGATGGTGCACAATGCTGCCACTGTTCATCAGTAGTGGAAGGATTGAATGTTTGGGGCTTTGGTGCCAATCAAGTGGGCTGCTTTGACCTGGATAGTGTTGAGCTTCTTGAGTGTCGTTGGAGATGCACCCATCCAGGCAAGTGGAGACTATTCCATCACGCTCTTGACTTGTGCCTTGTAGATGGTGGACAGGCTTTAGGGAGACAGGAGATGAGTTACTCACCGCAGGATTCCCAGCCTTTGAGCTGCTCTTGCAGCCACAGTATTATGGCTTCAGTTCAATTTCTGCTCAATGGTGAAACCCTATGATATTTTAGTGGGAGATTCAGCGTTGGTAAATCCATTGAATGGGGATGGTCATTTATGTGGCCTGACTGTTACTTGCCACTTGTCAGCCCAAACCTGGCTATTATCCAGGTCTTGTTGCATTGTCATGGACTGTTTCAGTGTCTGGGGAGTGGTGAATAGTGCTGAGCGTTGTGTAGTCATCAGTGAACTTCTGACCTTGACAGATTGAAAATCATAGAAATCATAGAAACCCTACAGTGCAGAAAGAGGCCATTTGGCCCATCGAGTCTGCACTGACCACATTCCCTATCCCCAAAACCCTACATATTTACCCGCTAATTCCTCTAATCTACACATCTCAGGACACTGAGGGGAAATTTTAGCATGGCCAATCAACCTAACTGCATATTTTTGGATTGTGGGAGGAAACCGGAGCACCTGGAGAAAAATGATGAGCTAGAAGCATAGAACAATACAGCACAGTACAAGCCCTTCGGCCCTCAGTGTTGTGCCGAGCTATATCCAAACCTAAGATAAGAACATAAGCACATAAGAAATAGGAGCAGGAGTAGGCCATCTAGCCCCTCAAGCCTGCCCCGCCATTCAATAAGATCATGGCTGATCTGATAGTGGATCAGCTCCACTTACCCGCCTGTTCCCCATAACCCTTAATTCCCCTATCGATCAGAAACCTATCTACCCGTGACTTAAATATATTCAGCGAAGCAGCCTCCACCACTCCAGGGTCCTTTGATGCCACACTCAGTCAGACGCTGCCTTGATGTCAATATTAATGAGTTTCTCAGTGTGAAATGGGGGTGGGATTCTCTGGCTGCGCTCGCCTGAAAGCCGGAGATTCCGCCTGACTTCAGTGGATCTTGACCTGGTCCTCCGCAGCGCCCACTGGAATTCCAGTGGCAGGCGGACTGGGAGAATTCCAGCCTGGGTGTGACTTCCCACTCAGCAGGAAGTGCACTGTGACTCCAGCCTGCCACCACAGTTAGACTCCGGATTTTGCCGCCATCTGCAATTCCCACATTTTCCGAAACTTGGAAGGACACATTGGAGCACCTCATGGTCACCCCTGGAGACATGGAATTCCTACTGTGCAGATGGAGGCCATTCATCCTCTCGAGTTTGTACCAACAACAACCCCACCCAAGCTTTATCCCCATACTAATTTAGCAATTTAGTGTGGCCAATCCATCTAACCTGCAAATCTTTGGATTGTGCGAGGAAACTGGAACACCCGGAGGAAACTCACGCAGACACAGGGGGAAGCATACAAATTCCGCACAGACAGTCACCCAAGGCCAGAATTGAATCCGGGTCCTTGGCACTATGAGGCTAACCACTGTGCCACTGTGCTCCCTACAATCTATCTAGGTCAACGTTTACTGTACAGACTGCCAAGATGGTTTGCCACCATATTCTCAAAGGCGATTGGGAATAAATGATTGGAACTGTGCCAGTGACGGTCACATCCTGCAAAGGAGTCATAAAAAAATAATTTATGGTGCTACATTTTCCAGATAGGAAACTGAACTGGATGTTTCTCAGATAGTTTCAGCAAATATTGTACAGCTGACCACAAAAATGAGTGCTGTGTTTTTTTAGTGGCTCTTGGTATGGACTAACCTTAACCATTGGCCAAGATTGTATTAAATTGGTCTCGTTTTGAAATTTTACAGAATGTGAAAACTATTTTGCTAACCCAATAAAAGCTATTAACAAAAAGTAGAGTTTTATACAAAGTAGTTACAACACATGAAACTAGCCAACTCACCCATCTTAGCATTCAGATCATTCTGTTCACAACTATCCTCCCTGATCCTATGTACCATCAGAGTCTTTTCTTTGATCCAACTATTCAATTTATTTATAGAATCCCTACAGTGCAGAAAAGGAGGCCATTCGGCCCATTGAGTCTGCGTTGAACACCAATTCTATCCAGGCCCTAACCCCGTATTCCCATATATCTATTCTACTAATACTCCTGACACGAGGGGCAAATCCGCATGGCTAACCAACCCTGTTTTTAGCGAGATGGATGAAGAATGAGTGAGGCCATTTAGTATGTAGACTGGGAGAGGGAGAGTGCACCAAAACAGAAGCCCACAGAAAGCTGGGAAAGCATGCCAACAACCATCTTGAAATGCTCTTGATGTGGTGGGAAAAAGCTATACAAGCAGGAAGAATGCCCAGCGGGAGAAACCACTACAACGGAAAAATACATCTGCTGATGTACAATAAAATCTAAAATAAAGGGAAAACATGAAACCACATACAAGAAGTGGAAGAATCATAGAAAATGGAAATATTTTTCCTCGGGGAGGTTAATGAAATTAAATACTTGAGCATTAAATTTTAAGTGGATGGACGTTGACAGAGTTTAAATTAGACACAGTGGCAGGAGTTTCTGTCTTATCTAACAAAGTAAAATGGCTTAAACACATCACACTACAATCTTTATCTATCAAACAATGGGGTCCAAGCTGGACCACAGTGAAATTCATAGACCAACCCGTGGCAAAATTGTCGTACAAAGATAGAGAAATTATTGAAACACTGTATGTCATCCAGAATCAAGAATCTTCTTTACAAAAGCAGGAAAGCATGCTTAAAATTGAAGTTTTTCTATGAAGGTGCTGAAAACACAGCAGTAAATTAAGGAATGTATTTCCGAGATTATTTGCAGGCTTGAGAAGACTAAAGCCATGTACGGGATGAGCTAATACTAAACCTACCTTTCTCTTTTCATCAGGGGAAGTCCCTCAGCCACACTTGGACAAGGTCAAGGATGAAAGTAAGAACGTGTACAGCAAGGGATTTTATCACCAGTAACCTTATCAACAGGACTATTGTTCAGGGATGGCACATTCCAAAACCAAATGGATCAATAAGAATCGATTAAGTTTTGTTGATTTAACTCAAATCGGTGGAATGTGAGGTCGATGCCATGGACTCAGTGCATGAGAGTCTTTCCAATCTGGCCAAGAATACTCAGTTCACCAAATCATAGAATCCAAATTAGATGCAAACAGTGCAACTCTGGACAAAGAATCCACGCTGCTGTTTACTTTTGTAACATCGCTCAGTTGTTATTACTGAAATAGGTTATCATTTGGAATTGTGTCAACTCACCTCTGAAATTTTCCAGAGAACAATGTCTCCCACTCTAAGAGTAATGTGCCATAGAACATAGAAAAAATCTACAGCACAAACAGGCCCTTCAACCCACAAGTTGCGCCGATCATATCTCTACCTACTAGGTTTACCTATAACCCTCAATCCTATTAAATCCCATGTACTCATCCAGAAGTCTCTTAAAAGACCCTATCGAATCCGCCTCCATTGCCACCGCCGGCAGCCGATTCCATGCACCCACCACCCTCTGAGTGAAAAACTTACCCCTGACATCTCCACTGTACTTGCTCCCCAGCACCTTAAACCTGTGTCCTCTCGTAGCGACCATTTCAGCCCTGAGAAATAGCCTCCGAGAATCCACCCTATCTATTCCTCTCAACATTTTATACACTTATGTCATGTGGGCAACATATTTACACAAAGCTCTCCCAGGGAGGAGCACGGTCGCAGAATAGTCCTGAGAGTCTGACAGGGTGCAGGCTCAGTAAAAAGTCTGACAACACCAGGTTTAAGTGTTTACCCCAGTCCAACGCTGGCATATCCACATCATGACTACTATCGATGCAGGCTGAACATTGAATGAAAATATAAGTTTGCCAAACTCATGGTTAAATTTCTAGGTCACATTAAAAGTTCTGTGAAATAATGTGCACCCATAGAAAGGTGATGAGAGACAATCCTGTACTCAACGTTACTGAACTGCAGAGATTGCTCAAGATGCTGATTAAACCTTTCCGACAGAGTCAACGGTGCTCCTGAAATGTGGACCAGTAAAACGTTTTCAAGAAGCTCAAAAACCTTTTAATTTCCTGTGAAATTCTAGCACATTAACACTCAGGGTTACAAACAGGTCTGGGTGCAGTATTATTTCAGATACAGAGAGAGACGGTAGACCAGTTTACTACGCCTCAGTCATCTACAGACAAAGAGATTTGCTACAATTGAGATGGAAACATTGGCAGCAACATGAGCATGTGAGAAATGTTTGGAAGATGTGATGAGATGGAGGTCCGAACTGGAACAGACCATAAGTCATTAGTCACTCACTGCTTACCATTCAAGGTGGATTGATGTGAACAAATCATACAGCATCACCGCGGAAACAGTCACATTATCACTGAAAAGATTTAATATAACACGTGGCATTATAAGAACCTAGTCAGACCCCACTTGGAGTACTGTGCGCAGTTCTGGTCACCTCACTATAGGAAGAATGTGGAAGCTATTGAGAGGGTGCAGAGGAGATTTACAAGGATGTTGCCTGGATTGGGAGGCATGCCTTATGAACATAGATTGAGGGAGCTCGGTCTCTTCTCCCTGGAGAGATGAAGGTTGAGAGGTGACCTGATAGAGGTTTATAAAATGTTGAGAGGTATAGATAGGGTGGATTCTCGGAGGCTATTTCCCAGGGCTGAAATGGTCGCTACGAGAGGACACAGGTTTAAGGTGCTGGGGAGCAGGTACAGAGGAGATGTCAGGGGTAAGTTTTTCACTCAGAGGGTGGTGAGTGAGTGGAATCGGCTGCTGTCGGTGGTGGTAGAGGCGAACTCGCTGGGGTCTTTTAAAAGACTTCTGGATGAGTCCATGGGATTTAATGGGATTGGGAGTTACCAATAGTTCTATGGCTTGGTGGTATAGATATGATGGGCGCAACTAGTGGGCCGAAGGGCCTGTTTGTGCTGTAGTGTTCTACGTTCTATTACAGGCATTATGGTGGCAGACAATGGTCCATAATTTCAAAATTTTGCAATGAAATACAGATTCATTTGTGTAACCCACTCAAGCAGGTTACACAAATGGAGAAACTGAGACAGGTATACAAACCATCTCGATGAAGAAGAATGAAGATCTAAATTCAGTTCTCCTGAGTTACTGAAACAAAATGCTTTCTCACCATTGGAGTTGTTAATGGAAAGGCGATTGAGAACACAACTTCCAGAGGTCAGGGTTCAAACCCAGGAGGAAGTGACAAGTGGCCGATATGGATGAGGACAAGGAGTCTGCAAATGGAATGGAGAAGACACAGTTGAAGTTAAATATCCTGTCAATACGAGGACAGGTTCTGGGCGATGCCCATAGTTGTGAGCAAGCTAGAGAAGGTGGAAATGGACACGAGGGCAACAATGTCATTGATCCCAGAGTCAATATCCAATGCAAAGTTAAATGGTCTTCCCTTGGAATCTGAGAACACTATCCTAAGGATACATACGGAACAGTTAGTGTCCCTGAAGCGCAATGTCTCAGCCAAGGTATAGCTGAGGGATCAGTGTGCGTGGCTGCCTCTGTATGTGTGAAGGATGATAATCCCACAGTGGTTGGATGATCTTGGTTGAAGCAATCGGAGTTGAACTGGGGACTGGTGAATCCACTCATGGAGTCTTGTTTGAGTCTGAATGATAATTTGGAGAAATGTAAGGAGATGCGGGATTTTATCGCCTCGCTCATCCTGAAATTGTAAAATTCCACCCAAGGTTAATGGACCTTTCCATTGTCCTGTCCTCCCCTGCTCTGTTTCCCGTGGGGCAGTAAAATTCCAGCAAAGGTGTTTAACGGAATCCTGGGGGAGATGAAAAGAGTTAAAGTGAGTTTACGGCTGGAGGCAGGGAAGGGTACAAAGGCACATCCTGTAATATATGCAATTAAACCCAAAGTGGAGGCCAAACTGGAGAGATTAGTAATGTTGGGGGTATTGGAGCCAGTGGCTATAAGTCACACCCATCATTTCTGTAATGAAGACCAAAGGCTCAGTGAGACTATGTTGGAATTTTAAAGTTACAGTGAATCCTGATTTATGTGCTGTTCGATATCTGCTGCACCTTATTGTTTATTAGCCTTGCTGGTGGTCAGAGATTTACCAGAATAGATCACTCACAAGTGTATTTGCAGGTGGGGATGACTGACGCCTCTCAGCCGCCTTATTATCCATTATCTGAGGGAACAGAGAACCCGACAACATGCAGGAAGAGGCACCGCCATAGGTGGTTTCATCGAGACTACACTCGCCGGAGAGGAACCTAAAGCCAGTTCCAGTTCCCAGAAAAAATACCCACAGGATCATCGTTCCCCCTGATGACATTAGATGGATGTCAGTACGGGGACTGTACCGTTCTGTCAGCGGAACCGGAAAATGCCAGCCATAAACAAGGAATAGTGTTCTCAGATTCCCAGGGAAGACTGTGGGTTCTTCACTGAGTGCCTGTATTACATAAATAGAAAAAAAAATGTACAATTGTATGTAGATAATTTTAGTACGTTGTTTTTATGCATGATTGTTATTTAGGGGGAGGAGCTTTATGCATGTTGGGGCGTAGCCCCTTTAAGGGAAGGGTCAGGGGTGAGCTTTTGGGATCTGCCTTGGGTGGGCCGTGAATGTTTGGAGTGTGGGGACTGAATAAAGATGTGTTCCCCTCTGCCTGGCTGTGGAGTAGTTAGTCAGGAGATCCCTCAGTACTCAGATATTTAACAATGACAATTATCAGCTGTTATTGTATTGTGATTGAAACTAGCTTACAGGGACTGCAGTTTCAGATACTTTGAACAAAGCAAATCCAGAGAAACACCAAAACCAGCTGAACCGTTATAGCCGCAAGTCTTCAATTGTAGCCAAAGTCCTGTATTTTATCCAACGTCTAAAACCACCTGAGAACCAGTCTCCTGTCTACACGAGGCTTCATAGCTTCATGAGAACCCATTATTTCTAAAAGGCCTTCGCTCCAATTAAAGTATCGACTCAACCAAGAAGTCGTAAAGTCTGCACCGACATGCACACTGAGTTATAAATTATATTTTTTATAGTTACAGCTTCCACTTTATTTGTATCTGATCTTTGTGTGTGTTCTGATGTGAGTGAGGAGAATGATCGAGTGGCAGGGTGGGATTCTCCGGTCTCCTCCGTGGCCTGACCTGTTGCAAGAGAGAACGGAAAATTTGGCTTTCCAGCCAAAACTCCATTCAGTCTCACCGGAACCAGAAAATGCCAGCCATAAACAAGGACAGGAGACTCGAGCTATGTTTCAGAGTGAATATGTGATGATAAATCATCTTTATTTTTAAAATCATCAAAAGCTGGGATTTATTTTAAATTAGGAAAAATCAATCAAAGAAATACACAGAGTTTACACACAAACATTTGATTGGTTTGATTTATTATTGTCACATATATTGGTGTCCAGTGAGAAGTATTGTTTTTGCGTGCATTACAGACAAACCAGAGGAATGAGGGGAGATCTCATTGAGACGTATAAGATGATGAATGGGATGGATAGGATAGAGGTGGAGAGACTCTTCCCGCTCAGAAAGGACAGTAGGACTAGAGGGCACAGCCTCAAGATAAAGCGGGGGGGTGGTTTAGAACGGAGTTGAGGAGGAACTTCTTCACTCAAAGGGTGGTGAATCTCTGGAATTCTCTGCCCGTTGAAGTGGTGGAGGCTGCCTCGCTAAATATTTTTAAGAAGCAGGTTGATGGGTTCTTGATAAGAGAGGGGATTAAGGGTTATGGGGAGAGGGCGGGAAAGTGGAACTGAGCCACAACAGATCAGCCATGATCTTATTGAATGGCGGGGCAGGCTCGAAGGGCTAGATGGCCTATTCTTGCTCCTATTTCTTATGTTCTTATGTTATGTTCTTAAAACATATCATTCATAGAGCACATAGGGGAGGGGGAAAGGGGAGGGTGCAGAATGTAGTGTTACAGTTGTAGCTAGGGTGTAGAGAAAGATCAGCTTAATATAGGGTAGGCCCATTCAAAAGTCTGACGGCAGCAGGGAAGAAGTCATTATGGACTGGACGAGATCACAAAACAATGTTTGTGCCTTTTCCTTTTCACCCAATCTCAGTACATGTTGCAGTGTATGTTTGGTAACTTGACTTTGCTGAGGCTGGACTAACTCATTTTGATCTGTAATGTTTAACTGACCTATACTGTACTGCGCTGTAATGTTCTATGTTCTATGTTCTAAATGCCTCTGTCTGTTCAATGTTGACACTCAGGCCAAATCAATTTCTTCCACTATCGTCCATTCTGAACTAGCTGAATCCCTTCAGTTCATCTGTATCATGTTTCATGACAAGTTTCCCTTGGCGTTACATACTGTGTTAAAATTTTTATTAATTGGATTTGTTTGACTTATCCAGTCTTAGTGCAGATCAGAGCTGCAGCTGTAAGCAGCGTTTGGACTTTAGCTCAGTGCGATACAGTTATTTAAAGTCAACAGGGCAATAAACTCGAACCAGTTGTGTGTGTGTGTGTGTGTGATGAATCCTTAGAAATACCCAGAGGGATTAGGGTGAAAGACAACCGGGTCTTTAGATGGGAAAAGGCAAATGTTGACTGAGGTGGACATCACTGTTAATGCTGATTGAAGAACAACATTGTGTACGATGTGGCAATCTGATCTTGGAGTCAGAAAGTTGTGTAGTTAAATCCAACTGCAGACTCTGAGCAAATAATTAGTGCAAGAGTTCAGGCAAAATTAAACCCTTTCTGCTCTGTGAGATGGATATAAAAATCTTGTGGCACTATTCAGAGAACAATATTCACCCCTTAACCCAAATCACCAAAAACAAATATTTTCGATATCGTCATGAAGGATTTTGTGGGAGTTTATATATGCAAATTGGATGTCTTATTTCCTCTACATTTAAAAATTACTTCATTGTGTCTAAAGGAATGTCCTGTGATTCATAAAAGATGCTTTTTAAATGCAAGCTTTTTTTGTGTGTGAAGGCGTTGCTTAATCAGGAGTTAGTGTAATAGGTGGAGGAACTTAAAAAATGAGAAATATCCATTAAATCACCAACAAGGTTCCCAATGGGATGAGGAATTCCAAGCTGAAGATCTCGGAAGTGGATGAAGAAAGAGGCAATATTTTCAGGATTGGGCAGAGGGGAGAAGGAAGAAGAGGAGGCAATGATGACAGAGTGGCCTCCCTGTGCTGTACTTCAGACTAGAAAGTTGAGCAAACTTCCTTGAAAAAGGATTTCACCCTCTCCAAAGATGTGCGGGTTAAGTTGATTGGCCGTGCTAAGAAATTGCCTCTTAGTGTCCAGGGATGTGTAGGTTAGAGGGATTGGTGGGTATAATATGTAGGGATATGGGGGTAGGGCCTGTGTGGGATTGTGTTCAGTGCAGACTCGATGGGCCGAAGGGCCTCTTTCTGCACTGTAGGGTTCTATGATCTATGTTCTATGTTCTCTCTCTGTTTGCTACAGAACCCAAGCATTTTCCTGGTGGGCACTGGTCCACAGCATGGCAAGTAGTAATTGGAAAAACAACCATGGCACATTACTGAGGGTCTGTTGATACAGTGATGGGAGCTTGTTCAACAGGAAAGATTTGCATTTCTATAACACCTTTCCTAACCTCAGAATTCTCTAAAGTGCTTCAGAGGCAAGTACTCCTGATGTTCAGCCTCGATTGGGTTATAAGGTTTGTGACAGCATTATCCCACTATAGTAAGGGCCAGGTAATCTATCTTTAAGCAACGCTAATTGTGGATTATTGGCCCTGATGCCACGGGTAACTTGCCAGCTCTTCTTCGAAATAATGTTTTGGAATCTTTTAAACCCACTAAAAGGAGAGTACCTTTTTAGTTTATTTAGTAATGTCACAAGTCGGCTTACATTAACACTGCAATGAAGTCACTGTGAAAATCCCCTGGTTGCCCACACGCTGGCGCCTGTTCGACTACACTGAGGGAGAATTTAGAATGGTCAATGCGGCTAACCAACACATCTTTCGGACTGTGGGAGAAATCTGGAGGAAATGTTGAGAGGTATAGATAGGGTGGATTCTCGGAGGCCATTTCCCAGGGTCGCTACGAGAGGACACAGGTTTAAGGTGCTGGGGAGCAGGTACAGAGGAGATGTCAGGGGTAAGTTTTTCACTCAGAGGGTGGTGGGTGAGTGGAATCGGCTGCCGTTGGTGGTGGTGGAGGCGAACTCGCTGGGGTCTTTTAAAAGACTTCTAGGTGAGTACATGGGATTTAATGGGATTGAGAGTTATAGATAGGCCTGGTAGGTATGGATATGATCGGCGCAACTTGTGGGCCGAAGGGCCTTTCATAGAATTTCATAGAAACCCTACAGTGCAGAAAGAGGCCCTTCGGCCCATCGAGTCTGCACCAAACGCAATCCCACCCAGGCCCTACCCCCATATCCCGACATATTATACCCACTAATCCCTCTAACCTACACATCCCTGGACACTAAGGGGCAATTTCTTAGCATGGCCAATCAACCTAACCCGCACATCTTTGGACCGTAGGAGGAAACCAGAGTACCCGGAGGAAACCCACACAGTCATGGGGAGAATGTGCAGACTCCACACAGACAGTGACCCAAGCCGGGAATCGAACCCAGGACCCTGGCACTGTGAGGCAGCCGTGCTAACCACTGTGCCACCCTTCCACCCTAATGTCTTATCCAAAAGACAATACCTCCAACAGTGTAGCAATCCCTCAGTACTGAATCTGGACTACCAGCCTAGATTGAATGCTCAAGTTTCTGGAATGGGACTTAACTCCATGACTGGGGTTTATAATCGAGCAACAGCTGGCACTGACCGAACTCACTGTCTGCTGGGTCAATGTTCCCAGTTATCAATGCCTAACCCTGACATAGCGAATGTGGAGAGTAACTGAGGAGCATGAGGTGGAAATTGGAGTATCAGCAGTGTTGTCAATTGGACAATCGAAGGCACAGGATGAAGAGTCTTGCAAAGTTCACCCTCTTAAAACGAACTCAAGAGAAACTCCGAGCATTTGCCATCTGCCATTTGCAACAGACACGTATCAGTTATAGATAGCCACAGGTTTCATGTCAGCTATTTATAGATCTGACAAGACCATGCATGGTAATATTAACTTACGGCATCAAATGCAAATGGAGAGACGCATACTGCAACCGTAGCCTCCCGAAACACGATCTTTATGTTCTAACCACGTCAGGTGGAAGGGCTCGAGGTGCCTGAATGTTGGGCAAAAAAATAAATTGAGAACAGAGAGTTAAACACACAATCTTCTTTTAATTGAAACTATTTCAAATATGCAAAATAATTTCATGTAAATCATCGAATCCCTACAGTGCAGAAGGAGGCTATTCAGCCCATGCTAGAACACATATAGAATCCTACAGTGCAGAAACAGGCCATTTGGTCCATCGAGTCTGCACCAACCACTACCCCACCTAGGTCCTATCCCCACATATTTACCCACTAATCCCTCTAACCTACACATCCCAGGGCACTAAGGGAAATTTAGCATGGCCAATCAACCTTGCCCACACATCTTTGGACTGTGGGAGGAAACTGGAGCACCCAGAGGAAACTCACACAGACACAGGGAGACTCCACATCGACCCAAGCCAGGATTTGAACCCAGGTCCCTGGAGCTGTGAAGCAACAATGCTAACCACTGTGCTACCGTGCCGCCCATACTGTCAAGAATCCCACCCAGGCCCTATTCTCTTAACCCCGCTGACACTAAAGGGCCAATCCACCTAACCCGCACATCTTTGGATTGTGGGAGCAAACTGGAGCTCCCGGGGGAAACCCATGCGGACATGGGGAGAATGTGCAAATTCCACACAGCCGATCACCCGAGGCTGGAATCGAATCCGGGTCCCTGGCGCTGTGAGGCAGCAGTGCCAACCGCTGTGCCTTATATACAAATTGGCTGCCTTAGTTAAGCGTCCTATGGATTTACCAAAAGTTTACAATGATGCTGAACTTTAGAATTAAACAAAAACTATTATCAGGATCTGGACATCACTGCATAAACCAACAATTGCTGCCACCATTGCCCTTGTGAGGGTGGTGAGGTGCCTTCTCGAACCGCTGCAGTCCGTGTGATGTAGGCACCCCCACAGTGTGGTTAGGGAAGCCCAGCCCCTGGTGTCCATTACTGGTGGTGTGTCCATGTTAGCTGTTAGCAACAGTTCTGCTCAGTTAAGCCTCCTCTTTATTTCTTGTCCTCATTTTGTTTAGCACCACTCTCCCCTTTCGCTCCATCTATCCTTCCTTCCACTCAACTTTTCCCTCCCTTCCTCGACCTGATTGTTACATCTCTAACTTTTCTCTAGTTCTGCATTTTGACACACATTTCGATAAGAAAAATGAGGAGATCATATATTACTTGGAAAATGGAAATCTAAATGGAGTACAAGGGCTAGGAATACAAATATACAAATCTCTTAAAGCTATGACACAGTTTAATAATTAAAGTTTTATTTCTAGAGGGATAGAGTGACTAAATTTGCATTTCACCTTGATTAGAACACACATGGAGTACTGTCTGCAATTCTAATCACCATATTAGTAAAAGAACAGAGATGCACTAGAGAGAATGCAAAAAATATCCACCAGGATGATATCAGATGTTAAGTTTATACACGTCAGGAAAAGGTAAACAGTCTGAGTCCCTTTTCTGGAAAAGACAAGGCTGAGGGGTGACCTAATCACAGAAACATAGAACCATGGAATCCTTACAGTGAAGGAGGCCATTTGGTCCATTGAGCCTGTGCCGACAACAATCTCCCCCAGGCTCTATCTCCATAACCCCACATATTTACTCTACTAACCTCCCTGGCATCGCCCTAACACTAAAGAGCTATTTAGCACCAATCAACATGACCCACACATTTTTGGACTTTAGAGGTGTTTAAATTTGTGAAAGATTAACCAGCACAGTGGTTAACATTGCTGTCTCACAGCACCAGGGGCCCGGGTTCAATTCTGGCCTTGGGTGACTGTGTACAGTTTTCTCCCCCCTGTCTTTATGGGTTTCCTCCGGGTGCTCCGGTTTCCTCCCACAGTCCAAAGATGTCCCGGTTAAGTGAATTGGCCATGCTAAATAACCCCTTAGTGTCTCAGGATGTGGGGTTACGGGGGATGGGGTGGGCCTGGGTAAGATGCTCTTTGGGTGAGTTGATGCAGACCCAATGGGCCGAATGGCCTCCTTCTGGGTTCGATGACTTTGATGGAGTAGATATGAAGAGCCAATCATTGCTGGGGTTTCCATCCAGATACACAGCCCTGTCCTACCCCCGAAAGCTGTTGGCCCAATCAGGTAACATCTTTCACGATCACTGGATGTCCCAGAGCCAATGAAATACTTTTAAATTCAGTCACTGTCGTAAAAACTGTAATAAACTAACGTAGGAAAAAACGACAGCACGTCTGTGCATAGCAAGATCCCACAAACAGCAAAAGTATAAGTTTATTTATTGGTCACAAAGTAAGGCTTACATTAACACTGCAATGAAGCTACTGTGAAATTCTCCTACTTGCCATAATCCAGTGCCTGTTCGGGTCAATGCATCTAACCATCAGACTGTGGAAGGAAGCCAGGGCACCCAGAGGAAACCCATACAGACACAGGGAGAACGTGCAAACTCCACGCAGACAGTGACCCAAGCCAGGAATTGAACCCAGGTCCCTGGTACTGTGAAGCTGCAGTGCTAACCACTGTGATATGCCCAAATTATTTGTTTTATTGATGTTGGTATTAACCAGGACATCAGGAAGAATCCCCCTGTTCTTCTTCTAAGTAGTTTGTTGGGATCTTTTAGATCCACCCGAACAGGCAAGAGGGATCTCCTCTTTAATATCTCATCTGAAAGACAGCCAATACTCCCTTGGTACTATGCCCATCGGCCTGGATTTCTTTGTTCACGGCCTGGAGTGTGGCTCTGAGACCTGACTGCTGCCCATGCAATAGCTGATATGTGTAAATGTATTACTGATACACAGTGTATTACTGATGGAGCGCTGCATTGTTGGAGGGGTCATTTTTCGAAGCAGAAGTGGACTGACGCCTTGTCTGATCTGGTGACAGAGATTCACGTTGACTGGAATCCCTTCTCTAACTCCACAACAAATTTTTGCAAATGGACAACACTTTCATCAACAGATAGGTTATCAATCCAAGTGGTGACTATTGCTCAGAGAAGGCATAGAAAGGGTGCAGAGGAGATTTACAAGGATGTTGCCTGGATTGGGAGGCATGCCTTATGAAGATAGGTTGAGGGAGCTCGGCCTTTCCTCCTTGGACAGACGAGGGATGAGAGGGGACCTGATAGAGGTGTATAAGATGATGAGAGGTATTGATCGAGTGGATTCTCAGAGGCTTTTTCCCAGGGCTGAAATGATTGCAACAAGAGGACACAGGTCTAAGGTGCTGGGGAGTAGGTACAGAGGAGATGTCAGGGGTAAGTTTTTCATTCAGAGGGTGGTGGGTGCGTGGGATGGGCTGCCGGCAGTGGTGGTGGAGGTGGATTCAATAGGGTATTTTATGAGACTTTTAGATAAGTACATGGAACTTAGTGAGATAGAGGGTTATAGGTAAACCTAGTAATCCCTAAGTTAGGGACATGTTCGGCACAACTTTGTGGGCCGAAGGGTCTGTTTTGTGCTGTAATTTTTCTATATTTGTAAGTGGGCAAACCAAATTTGATGAGTAACTATTTTGGATTTTCATTCTGTCATTGGTGATGAGACTCTGATGGAACGAGCTGAAACAGAAAACAGAATTTGAAGATGGCAAAGTAAAGATAATTGAAACAGCTTCACATTTTCAAAATATCCTGAAAATCACACACTTCTCTTTCCATCTGGGGCAATTATCAGGCCCAAATAGTGCAGAGAATCAGTATTGGGCCTACAGCTCAAGAGTACATGATGGCATGGATACGAAACTTGCATTAATGAAACCCCACATCCCATCGCTGAGGAACAGCTCAGCGCATTGCTGAAGGTACCTCTGAAATGTACTCACTGGCTGCCAACTCATGCATGGCAAGATCCCACAAGAAGCACTAGGAAAAGAAATTAGTTTGGTGGTCTTGATGCATCTTGGGGTGGCACGGTAGCACAGCAGTTAGCACTGCTGCTTCACAGCTCCAGGGACCAGCGTTCGATTCCCGGCTCGGGTCACTGTCTGTGTGGAGCTTGCACATTCTCCTTGTGTCTGTGTGGGTTTCCTCCGGGTGCTCCGGTTTCCTCCCACAGTCCAAAGATGTGCGGGTTACGTTGATTGGCCGTGCTAAGAAATTGCCCCTTAGTGTCCAGGGATGTGTAGATTAGAGGGATTAGTGGGTATAATATGTAGGGATATGGGGGTAGGGCCTGGGTGGGATTGTGTTCGGTGCAGACTCGATGGGCCGAAGGGCCTCTCCCTGCACTGTAGGGCTCTATGATTCTATGATCTATCATGGGATTGTTGCTGGTGCAGGTTTGATGGGCTGAATGGCTTCCTTCTACACTAAGGGGTTGCTATGGTGTTTCTATGAATCCCTACAGTGCAGAAGAAGGCCATTTGGCCCAACGAGCCCACACCAACAGCAATCCCACCCAGTTCCTATCCCTGGAACCCCAAGTATTTACCCTGCTGATCCCCCTGACAGTAAGGGGCAATACACTCTGCACCTTCTCATTTTCTTCTCTATGAATGGTATGTTTTGTCTATAGCGCGCAAGAAACAACACCTTTAACTGTACCCCAGTACATGTGACAATAATAAAACAAATCAAATCATAGAACCCTACAGTGCAGAAAGAGGCCCTTCGGCCCATCGAGTCTGCACCAAACACAATCCCACCCAGGCCCTACCCCCATATCCCTACATATTATACCCACTAATCCCTCTAACCTACACATCCCTGGACACTAAGGGGCAATTTCTTAGCACGGCCAATCAACCTAACCCGCACATCTTTGGACTGTGGGAGGAAACCGGAGCACCCCGAGGAAACCCATGCAAGCACGGGGAGAATGCGCAAACTCCCACAGACACTGGCCCAACATCGGGGGCCAAAGGGCCTGTACTGCGCTGTAACGTTCTATGTTCTATGTTAAATTCTCCCTCAGTGTACCTGAACAGATGCCAGAGTGTGGCAACTAGGGGATTTTCCCAGTAACTTCATTGCAGTGTTAATGTAAGCCTATTTGTGACACTAACCAATAAACTAAATCAGCCAAATCACCCAGTGGGGAAATGATCAGAAAATAAATTGGACTTTATTCAATTCCGGACTTTGGAACATGCAGTGTGCTATGTAAAATCCCCCTGATTTGGGGGCTACAGCTGTATTCGAGTTCACTAGAAAGTCTGATACCCACGGGGAGTGAGTATTGAGATTCCCGAACACAGAGTTGAGACTGAGATTAAATTTTAATCTCAGACTGGGTGGAGAGTATCAGAGGAAACATTCGACTGACCATTTGTAATCTAACCATCAGACTTCCTGTGTTATGATCTGGAATGCACAGCCTGAAATGAGGCTCGAAACTGATTCAACCAAAACTTTAAGAAAATGTTAAGAAATATATCCTTCTTGCGCAAGGATATTTTGGCCTTGGGGGGAGTGCAGAGGAGGTTCACTAGACTGATAACGGAGATGAGGGGGTTGGACTATGAGGAGAGATTGAATAGACTGGGTCTGTACTCGTTAGAGTTTAGAAGGCTGAGGGGGGATCTTATAGAGACGTATAAGATAATGAAGGGGATGGACAGGGTAGAGGTAGAGAGATTCTTCCCGCTCAGAAAGGACAGCAGGACTAGGGGGCACAGCCTCAAGATAAGGGGGTGGGGGGGATGCAGTTTAGAACGGAGTTGAGGAGGAACTTCTTCACTCAAAGGGTGGTGAATCTCTGGAATTCTCTGCCCGTTGAAGTGGTGGAGGCTACCTCGCTGAATATATTTAAGTCACGGGTAGATAGGTTTCTGATAGACAAGGGAATTAAGGGGAGAAAGCGGGAAAGTGGAACTGATCCACTGCAGATCAGCCATGATCTTATTGAATGGCAGGGCAGGCTCGAGGGGCTAGATGGCCTACTCCTGCTCCTATTTCTTATGTTCTTATGTAAGATTTAGATCCCTACTTAATGAGAAAAGGTATGGAGCTGATGGGAGAGGAGCAGGAAGTTCATTAAAGAGCTAGCATAAACAATGGGCTGAATGGCCTCCATCCTGCTTCAGCCTCAATTATGATGTGGGTATGCCGGCGTTGGACTGGCGTAAACACAGTAAAAAGTCTGACAACACCAGGTTTTAGTCCAACCTATTTATTTGATAATATACTCACAAGCTTTCGAGGGGACTCCCTCTTCATCAGGTGAATGGAGAGTTCTGGCCTCAGACAGAACATATAAAGCACAGACAGTTTAGAGATTACTGATTAAAATGCGAATCCTTACACCTAACCTGCTGTTCAAGACCTGAAGTGGCTGATAATGTGAGTGGAAGGAGCACTGATCACAGTTTAAAGAGATGTGTATTGTCTCCAGACAGTACAGTAAGTGAGGTTTTGCAAACCCAGGCAAGTCACGGGGGTTACAGATAGTGCGACATGAACCCAAGATCCCTGTTGAGACCATCCTCATGTGTGCGGAACTTGGCTATCAGTCTCTGTTCAGCGACTCTGCGCTGTCGTGTGTCGTGAAGGCCACAACGATGGCATTGCTGCGACTGCCTCAGTACTCAATGCTGACAACTGCCAGTTTCCAGATGCAATTTTACAACTCATCCGCTTTATCCTGGACCACAATGTCTTCACCTTCAACAACCAGTTTTTCATCCAGACACATGGAACAGCCATGGGGACCAAATTTGCACCTCAATATGCCAACATCTTCATGCACAGGTTCGAACAAGACTTCTTCACTGCACAGAATCTTCAACCGATGCTGTACACTAGATACATCGATGACATTTTCTTCCTTTGGCCTCATGGTGAACAATCACTGAAACAACTATATGATGATATCAACAAATTCCACCCCACCATCAGACTCACCATGGACTATTCCCCAGAATCAGTTGCATTCTTGGACACACGCATCTCCATTAAGGATGGTCACCTCAGCACCTCACTGTACCGCAAGCCCACAGACAATCTCACAATGCTCCACTTCTCCAGTTTCCACCCTAAACATGTTAAAGAAGCTATTCCCTATGGACAAGCCCTCCGTATACACAGGATTTGCTCAGATGAGGAGGATCGTGACAGACACCTCCAGACCCTGAAAGATGCCCTCGTAAGAACAGGATATGGTGCTCGACTCCATAGATCGGCAGTTCCGATGCGCCACAGCGAAAAACCGCACCGATCTCCTCAGAAGGCAAACACAGGACACAGTGGACAGAGTACCCTTCGTCGTCCAGTACTTCCCCGGAGCGGAGAAGCTACAACATCTTCTCCGGAGTCTTCAACATATCGTTGATGAAGACGAACATCTCGCCAGGGCTATCCCCACACCCCCGCTTCTTGCTTTCAGACAACCACACAACCTCAAACAGACCATTGTTCGCAGCAAACTACCCAGCCTTCAGGAGAACAGTGACCACAATACCACACAACCCTGTCACAGCAACCTCTGCAAGACATGCCGGATCATCGACACGGATACCATCATCACACGTGAGAATACCATCCACCAGGTACATGGTAAATACTCTTGCAACTCGGCCAACATTGTCTACCTGATACGTTGCAAGAAAGGATGTCCCGAAGCATGGTACATTGGGGAGACCATGCAGACGCTACGACAACGGATGAATGAACATCGCTCGACAGTCACCAGGCAAGACTGTTCCCTTCCTGTTGGCGAACACTTCAGTGGTCACGGGCATTCAGCCTCTGACCTTCGGGTAAGCATTCTCCAAGGTGGCCTTCACGACACACGACAGCGCAGAGTCGCTGAACAGAGACTGATAGCCAAGTTCCGCACACATGAGGACGGTCTCAACAGGGATCTTGGGTTCATGTCGCACTATCTGTAACCCCCGTGACTTGCCTGGGTTTGCAAAACCTCACTTACTGTACTGTCTGGAGACAATACACATCTCTTTAAACTGTGATCAGTGCTCCTTCCACTCACATTATCAGCCACTTCAGGTCTTGAACAGCAGGTTAGGAGTAAGGATTCGCATTTTAATCAGTAATCTCTAAACTGTCTGTGCTTTATATGCTCTGTCTGAGGCCAGAACTCTCCATTCACCTGACGAAGAGGGAGTCCCCTCGAAAGCTTGTGAGTATATTATCAAATAAATAGGTTGGACTAAAACCTGGTGTTGTCAGACTTTTTACTGTGTTCAGCCTCAATTACTCAGAGAGGGGGAGGACAGGGGTGAGAATGGGAGAGACTGGGGATGAAAATAGTGGGGGATCAGGGATCAGAATGGTGTAGAGGGAACCTGAGGAAAAACTGCTTTTATGCCGAGAGTGTCTGGAATCCGCTGCCCGGGTTGGTGGTTGAGGCAAACCTAAAATCTTTTAAAAAGTATCTGGATCCGCACCTTCAGTGCTGTAAGCAACAGGGCTATGGGCCAGGTACAGGAAGGAATGTAGAAAGGGCACCTCAGTGTCCTCAGGCTGGCATGAGTGATGGGCTGAATGACCTCCTTCTGTGCTGTAACTTTTCTTGGTTCTATTGGGAAGGATTGGGGGTGAGAATGGGGATGAAAATGAGGGAAAATGGGCTGAGAATGGGGAGGGGGGTGATCATGGGTGAGAATGGGGGCAATAGGAGGTGAGAATTGGAGGAGATGGGGGTGAGAATGGGGGAGATTGGGGGTGAGAATCTAGGTAATCGGTTGTGAGAATGGGGGAATTAGAGGTTAGAATGGTGAGACATGGGGGTGAGAGTATGGGAGATCCAGGGTAAGATTGGGGAGATCAGCTGTGAGACTGGAGGGATATCAATGATGAGGGTGGGAAGCTCAGGGTGAGAATGGTAGGGCTGTGAGGATGAGGATGTGGAGATTGTGTGTGAGGATGGTGAGGGCTGAGGGTGAGAGTAGGGATATCAGGGGTGAGGATGCTGAGGGTGAGAATGGTGAGGGTTCAGGGTGAGAATAGGGGGATCGGGGGTGAGGATGGTGAGGATTGGGGGTGAGAATGGGGGGTCGGGGGGGGCGAGGATGGTGGGAATCGGGGATGTGAGGGTGTTAGGGGGATTGTGGCTTCAGGGTTGAGAATGGGAGACCCAGGCACTGAGAACGGGGTGAGTGGGGGAAATAGGAGAGGCTGGGGCTGGGGGTGGGGGGGGGGGGGCGGGTGGAGGGGTAGGTGAGAATTGGGTGGCACGATGGCACAGTGGCCTCACAGCACCAGGGACCCGGGTTCAGTTCCTGGCTCGGGTCACTGTCTGTGCGAAGTTTGCACATTCTCCCCATGTCTGCCTGGGTTTCCTCCCACACTCCAAAGATGTGCGGGTGAGGTGGATTGGCCATGCTAAATTGCCCCTTAGTGTCAGGGGGGCTAGCAGGGTAAATGTGTGGGGTTACAGGAGTAAGGCCTGGGTGGGATTGTAATCTGTACAGTCTCGATGGGCCGAACGACCTCCTTCTGTACTATAGGATTCTATGATTGTTTGATTCTTCTATGTTCCTGAATAATGAGAATGCTGGGACAAGGAAGTGTCCCGTTGATGGGGAGGGGAGGGCGCAGCTGGAGGGTCAGATGTAGGGGGGGGAGAATGTGAGAAGAGGGGCTCAGGGGTAGAATGGGGGTACAAGGGTTGAGAATGGGGCTCAGCCTCAGAGTTTAGATACAATGAGGCATATCTAACAGGCCACAGAAGAAGCAGGGTGGTGTGGGGTGGGGTGGCTGCTTCACCTGCCCCAGAATGTAGACTAAAGATGATCCTGACTGCAGTGTCTAAAGAAAATGGTAGAAATAGAGGAAAAGAGCAGTTCTTTTCTTCAGGATACCTCCAGCAGATCAGCCCAGTGGAATGTTTCTGTATCTCAGCAACTGGAATATAAAGGCAAGGACATTCTGTCACTGATTTACAGCCCGGATTGTTTAGACCCTCTTGCGAAAATCTGCTTTCAGTTCTGGATACAGAAGACCAGGAGTCAGATGCAGCACAAATTCACCAGAACATAGTTTAACTTATAGGGTGCATTGACTTAAGACCCTAAGACCATAAGACATAGGAGCAGAATGAGGCCTTTTGGCCAATTGTGTTTGCTCCGCCATTCAATCATGGCTGCTATTTTCCTCATCCCCATTCCGCATAACCCCCTGATCCTTTATTGATCACGAATCTATCTATCTCCATCTTAAAGACACTCAATGACCCGGCCTCCACAGCCTTCTGCGGCAAAGAGTTCCACAGATTCCCCACTCTCTGGCTGAAGAAATTCCTCCCCATCTCTGGTTTAAAGGGTCGTCCCTTTAGCCTGAGGTTGTGCCCTCTGGTTCTAGTTTCTCCTGCCCGGGGAAACATCCTCTCTGTGTCCCCTCTATCCAGGCCTTGCAGTATCCTGTAAGTTCCAATAAGATCCCCTCTCATCCTTCTAAATTCCAATGAGTTCAGATCCAGAGTCCTCAAGCGTTCCTCATACGAGAAGCTCTTCATTCCAGGGATCATTCTTCTCTGGACTCTTTCCAAGTCCAGCACATCCTTCCTTAGATATGGGACCCAAAACTGCTCACAATACTCCAAATGGGGTCTGACCAAAGTCTTATACAGCCTCAGAAGTCCATCCCTGCTCTTGTATTCTAACCCTCTCGACACGAATGCTAACATTACATTTGCCTTCCTAACTGCCGACTGAACCTGCACGTTAATCTTAAGAGAATCCTGAACAAGGACTCCCAAGTCCCTTTGTGTTTCTTGGCAAGTATTCACTTGAGTTTAGAAGATCCAGGGATGATCAGATAGAGGGGTAGAAAATGCTAAAAGGTTTTGGTGGAGTGAATAAGGAAAAAATATTTCCCAATCTTGAACGAGGGAATGTGATCTTAAAATCCAACCCAGGCCACTCAGGAGGAAAGCAACGGAAATCTTACAGAAAGCCAGTATCAAATGATTTGGAGCTTTAGGCAGGAAAATGGAGTTGAGATCCTGCAGACAGAGACTCTAATGCCATGTCTTCACAGCCATTTCCTCCTCTGCAGACCAATCACAGCAGGGGTGGGGGGTAGAACGTAGAACATAGAACATTACAGCGCAGTACAGGCCCTTCGGCCCTCAATGTTGCACCGACAAGTGGAACCAATCTAATGACCCTCTAACCTAAACTATTCCAATCTTATCCATATGCCTATCCACAGACCATTTGAACGCCCTTAAAGTTGGCGAGTCCACAACTGCTGCAGGCAGGGCATTCCACACCCTTGCTATCCTAGTAGGATTGGGCGGGAAGGGGATCAGCTGACCCTGACAACATTAAAGATCTCATTGGTTGTATGTTACATTAGCATAGACAGCTTCTATAACCCTTGCCCACAACGCTGAACAAAGGCAGGTTAATCCCATTGGAACTCAGTCTAAACAGCATTCCTGAAAAGCGCACACATTAAACATCTACCTCATTAAAGGAAATGAATAAATAACTGTTTCCACACTTCCCTGGGGATGGTGTGAATGGGAACTTCTGACAGGCCAAAATGTGAACTCTCCTTTCACACTGTAAAGACTGCTTTATGACAGGCTGTGCCTACTTAGTCTTGGTAAGAAGTCTCACAACACCAGGTTAAAGTCCAACAGGTTTATTTGGTAGCAAACACCCCTAGCTTTCAGGGCTCTGCCCCTTCGTCAGGTGAGTGGGGAGTTCTGATCACAAACAGGGCATATAAAGACACACACTCAGTTTACAGGATACTGATTAGAATGCGAGTCTTTACAGATAATCAAGACTTAAAGGTACAGACAGTGTGAGTGGAGAGAGCGTTAAGCACAGGTTAAAGAGATGTGTATTGTCTCCAGACAGGACAGTTAGTGAGATTTTGCAAGTCCAGGCAAGTCACGGGGGTTACAGATAGTGCGACATGAACCCAAGATCCCTGTTGAGACCGTCCTCATGTGTGCGGAACTTGGCTATCAGTCTCTGCTCAGCGACTCTGCGCTGTCGTGTGTCGTGAAGGCCGCCTTGGAGAATGCTTACCCGAAGATCAGAGGCCGAATGCCCATGACCACTGAAGTGTTCGCCAACAGGAAGGGAACAGTCTTGCCTGGTGATTGTCGAGCGATGTTCATTCATCCGTTGTTGTAGCGTCTGCATGGTCTCCCCAATGTACCATGCTTCGGGACATCCTTTCCTGCAGCATATCAGGTAGACAACATTGGCCGAGTTGTAAGAGTATGTATCGTGTACCTGGTGGATGGTATTCTCTTATGAAATGATGGCATCCATGTCGATGAACCGGCATGTCTTACAGAGGTTGCTGTGGCAGGGTTGTGTGGTGTCGTAGTCACTGTTCTCCTGAGGCTGGGTAGTTTGTTACGGACAATGGTCTGTTTGAGGTTGTGCGGTTATTTGAAGGCACAAAGTGGGGGTGTGGGGATGGCCCTGGCGAGATGTTCATCTTCATCAATGATATGTTGAAGACTCCGGAGAAGATGTCGTAGCTTCTCCACTCCAGGAGACCGAAGGGTACTCTGTCCATCATATCCCGTGTTTGTCTTCTGAAGAGGTCGGTGCGGTTTTTCTCTGTGGCACATTGGAATTGTCGATCGATGAGTCGAGCGCCATATCCTGTTCTTATGAGGGCATCTTTCAGCATCTGGAGGTGTCTGTTGCTGTGTTTACCCCAGTCCAACACCAGCATCTCCACATCATACTTAGTCTTGGGCAGTGGGAAGTTTGATAAACTCACGCAACAAAGACAGTGAGAGGATGGGAGACCCACTGGATGCTGCCGTGTCAGTCCAGAATTCAGATCCAAGCTCCAATTCCCACTCACTGCCTCGGGAGGGATTCGAATGGCCTGAATCAAAGACCTGAGTGTTACCACTGAGCTACAGACTGCTGGATGGACGAGGCAGATTCAGGTCTCAATCCCTGTTATAAGCAGGATGCTGTTATCGATTCGTTCTGCCACTTAATTGGCAGAATCAGCTCGCATCATCCCCAACCGAATGACGACCAGGGAACAGCGGAGTTACCAGGGTGAAGGAGCAGATCCCAACAATATGCTTCACATGGGGTGGCAAACTGGTTAGAACTGCTGCCTCACAGCGCCAGGGACTCCAGTTCAATTCCCGGCTCGGGTCACTGTCTGTGTGGAAACTGCACATTCTCCTCGTGTCTGCGTGGGTTTCCTCCGGGTGCTCCGGTTTCCTCCCACAGTCCAAAAGACGTGCTGGTTAGGTGCATTGACCCGAACAGGACCAGAGTGTGGCGACTAGGAGATTTTCACAGTAACTTCATTGCAGTGTTAATGTAAGCCTTACTTGTGACTAATAATTTTTTTAATCTCCACTGCTAAAATAAATGGAAATTGCGCAGCTCACACATATAATGGGGGTTAAAATTATAGTTAAAATTCCACACAGAATATTTCACGTCTCCATCTCTGTAACATCCTCCAGCCCCTACAACCCTCCCACTCTCTATAACCTCCTCCAGTTCCAATAACCCTCCCAGATCTGTAAACCTCTTCCAGCCCTACAGTTCTCCCAATCTCTGTAACCTCATCCAGGCTCTATAGTCCTCATTATCTCTGCAAACACCAACTTCCCTAATACCCTCCCACATTCCGTAACCTTCTCACACCCTACAACCCTTCCTCTCTCTCTGTAAGCTCCTACAACCCCTAAAAACCTCCTGCCTCTGCAACCTCCTCCAGCCCTATAACCCTCCCTATCGCTGTAACCTCCTCCAGCCCTATAACCCTCCCTATCGCTGTAACCTTCTACAGCCCTTACAACCCTCCCACCCTCTGTAACCTCCTCCAGCCCTATAACCCTCCCTCCCTTTGTAACCTTCTCTATTTCCTATAATCCTTCCTATCTCTGGACCGTCCTCCATTCCCTATAATCCTCCCAAACTCTGTAACATCCTTCAACTTCCCTTGATAGACAGGGGAATTAAGGGTTATGGGGAGAATGCGGGAAAGTGGAACTGATCCACTTCAGATCAGCCATGATCTTATTGAATGGCGGGGCAGGCTCGAAGGGCTAGATGGCCTACTCCTGCTCCTATTTCTTATGTTCTTACGTCCTTAACTTTTAAAATGCTCCCAATCTCTGTAACCTCCTCCAATCCCTACAATGCTCCTTAACTTTTTAACCTTATCCAACTCCGAAATCCCTTTCTCTGCAACCTCCTCAACACCCCCCATTCTGTCACCCTGTCACCGTCAGCTTTCATTGCAGCACTCTCTATTACGATAACCTTCTCCAGCCCCGACAATGGGCGATAGGGATGTAGTGATGATATAACTGGACTAGTCATCCAGATCCCAGGCTAATGCTCTGGGGACAGGGATTCAGATCCCACCATGGCAGCAGCTGAAATTTGAATTTAATAAATAAATCCGGTATTTAAAGGCAGTTTCTGTAATGGCAACCATTAAACTATCACGTGTAGACCCATCTGGTTCACAAAGAGGTTATAGAGAGTGGGAGGGTTGTAGGGGCTGGAGGGAGTTATAGAGATGGAGAGGTGAAATATTCTGTGTGGAATTTTAACTATCATTTTAACCCCCATTATATGTGTGAGCTGTGCAATTTCCATTTTTTTTTAGCAGTGGAGATAAAAAAAAAATTAGTCACAAGTAAGGCTTACGTTAACACTGCAATGAAGTTACTGTGAAAATCTGGCTTAAAGGGTAATTAGGGATGGGCAACAAATGCTGGCCTTGGCAGTGATGCCCCCATCCCATGGAAGAATAAAGAATATAAAAGTGTGGCCATTGGGCCCTTCATGCCGAAGCTGGCTCTTTGAAAACTATCCAATTTCCTCCTGCTTTTCCACCATATTGGCATCGATGTATCCTTTTCCACTAGAGGCCTAATTCTCTTTTCAAAGTGCAGTGGGATCTAGGTGTTCGAGTGCATGATTCACAAATTAAGAAAACTCATGGAATGCGATTCTTCCTTACCAGAGGAACTGAATGTAAAAGTAAAGATAAGAACGTAGGAACTGGGTGCAGATGTAGGAGTGCGACGTTAGTGGTAGTTATTGTCAGTGCAGGTATGATGGGCCAAGGGCCTTTTCCGCACTGTACAACTCTGTGACTCGAGGCAATTCATCCTCTCGAACCTGCTCCGCCATTCAATATGATCATGGCTGATCTCGTCTCATTTCCACCTTCCTTCCCATTCCCCATAACCGTTCACCCCTTTAACTAATTAAAATCCTATCTATCTCGCCCTTCAATTTATTTTGAGCTCTGGCATCCTCCGCACTCTGGGGTAGCAAATTCCACAGATTAATGACGTCATGCTTCAGTTATACAGGGCATTGGTGGAACCACATCTCGAATACTGTGCGCAGTTTCGTTCTCCTTATTTAATGAGGGATGTAAATGTGTTGGGGACGGTTCAGAAGAGGTTAACCAGGTTATCTTGTGAAGAAAGGTTCATAGAATCCATTAATCATAGATTCCCTCCAGCGCAGAAAGAGACCACGTGCCCTACTGACTCTGCACCCTCTCCGAGAAAGCATCCCATGCAGTTCCTTCCTTCTGCCCTATCTCTGTAACCCCACGTGGCTAAATACCTACGCATTTAAACACTAAGGCGCAATTTAGCATGGTTAATCCACCTAACCTCCTCATCATTGGAGGGTGGGAGGAAACCGGAGCACCCCAAGGAATGGGGAGAATGTGCAACCCTCACACAGGCAGTGACCCAAACCAGGAATCGATCCCTGGCGCTGTGAGGTTAGCAGTGCTAACCAGTGCGCTAACCAAAGTTCTCGTCATCTCACCTTCCAAATACTTCAAGTTGCTTCCCCTGACTACCTCCACTGGAAACAGTTCACCTCCAGTTATACTTATCAAAGCCCCTCAGCATTTCATATCTCTGTTCATCCGTGTAAGCTCTGGATAAGAAGCTCTAGAGCTGTACAAGGGTTAGTTTGCTGCAAGTAAGCTAGGGGCTGTTTATTCAGGGCTGGGGAACATTCCGAGGGAGTGTGACAGACGGGTCCTTTCTGGTCAAAACACCATCAGAAACATAAGATCGCCTGTATTCGTTTGATTCCTACGCCCAGCTTCGATTACTGATGTCTGTAAGGGATGAAGAGTAAAGAGAGGAGCGAAACAGGGATGGCGGGTTATAGGAGATGGTTTTAAATAAGGGTCAGAGCCTCGGGACATTACTGGAAATCAACTGTTACACGTGTTGATGTTTGTCTCTTGCTCCACAGGTGTGTCGGTCCACCTTGTTGTCTAACGAGGGGCATGCACACGGTGGGTCGTGCGTGGGCTGCTCTTGGATGTTTCGAAAGTGGCCTAGTACTTCGCGTTGTTAGTGTGTGCTTAAACTGGACCAGCAGATGGGCACCACGACAGCTCAGTGACTATCACTGTTTGCTGTGCAGATACATGGATTTGGACCAGTGTCTGTGGGAGTTTGCGCATTCTCCCCGTGGTTGCGTGGGTTTCCTCCGGGTGCTCCGGTTTCCTCCCACACCCCAAAGATGTGCTCTTAGGCCGATTGGTGTAACAAATTGTCCCTAAATTATTCTCCCCTGAATCTGATTTCCAATGAGGGTACCATAAGCATAGACATGGGTCAAGGGTGGAGGAGGAAAAATACATTGTTAAGATGGCGGCGCGGGCTCGTTGGGCCGAAGGGCCTGTTTCCCGTGCTGTGTTGTTCTTTGTTCTTTGACTGGTCAAAGCCCCATGCCCACTGTGTGCTGTGTTGTAATGTTAAAAGTGGAAGATAGTGATCTATCAGTGAAGATGAGGAGATTAGACACTAGCGTTATATAACCAGTGCAGCCCTGCCATTGCGAGCATCTGTTTTCCATTCCTCCTGCAGAATATGATCCAAATCTTTACTTTCACCTGTAAAAACAAAGATCCCTTGAATAGTCAGTCAGTGTAGATTCCCACATTTTGGTCTCGCAGTGTAAGCACATTCCTACGCCTAGAGTGTGAGATGTGTCTCAGACTGATTAGAAAGCTGGGAAGTGATGAATGCTTCACTCTGATGGTGAGGCTGCCTTTGAAGGTTTCACTGCGGTAAAGGCGCCATATAAATGCAAGTTAAGCTACCTGTGGTTTTTTTTTCAGGTTGGAGAACATAGAACCCTACAGTGCAGAAAGAGGCCCTTCAGCCCATCAAGTCTGCACCGAACACAATCCCACCCAGTCCTTACCCCCATATATTATACCCACTAATCCCTCTAACCTACACATCCCTGGACACTGAGGGGCAATTTCTTAGCACGGCCAATCAACCTAACCCGCACATCTTTGGACTGTGGGAGGAAACCCACGCAGACACGAGGAGAATGTGCAAACTCCACACAGACAGTGACCCGAGCCGGGAATTGAACCCAGGACCCTGGAGCTGTGAAGCAGCAGTGCTAACCCACTGTGCTACTGCGCCGCCCCACCGTGGAGGGTGGAGTTTTGAGTGGGAGTTTCCCAGCTGATGTCCCGCTGTGTTGACTGTCACCTTATGAGGTGAGCAGCTTTCAGGAAATCTTGATCCCCTCACATGATGATTTCTGATTCCAAACACGCCACTCAGAAGGGTGAAATCTTCTCATCGCCTTGGGAGGAAAAATGATTGACGGACAAATCATTCCTGTTCTAAGGGAACATACGAAATAGGCCATTCTGCCCCTCGAACCTACTCTGCTATTCATGGCGACGCTGATTGTGGTCTCACTTCTGGGGGGGGGTGAGGTATAATTTGGATGCAAGAGGGAGGTTTTTCACACAGAGGGTTGTGGGGGTATGGAATGCACTGCCAAGTAAGGTGGTGGAGGCAGGCACACTGGACTTGTTTAAGGTTTACTTAGATAGGCACATGAGTGAAACAGGGATGGAGGGTTATAGGAGACAGTTTTCAATAAAGATCAGAGCCTCGGGATGATACTGGAAATCTAATGCTATATGTGTTGATGTTTTTCTCTTTTACTCTGCAGGTGTGTCGGTCCACCTTGTTGTCTAACGAGGGACATGCACACGGTGGGTCGTGCGTGAGCTGCTCTTGGATGTTTCGAGAGTGGCCTAGTACTTTGCGTCATTAGTGTACGCTTAAAACTGGACCAGCAGATGGGCACCACGACAGCTCAGTGACTATCACTGTTTGCTGTGCAGATACATGGATTTGGGCCGATGTCTGTGGGAGTTTGCGCATTCTCCCCGTGCTTGCCTGGGTTTCCTCCGGGTGCTCCGGTTTCCTCCCACACCCCAAAGATGTGCTTTTAGGCTGATTGGTGTAACAAATTGTCCCTAAATTATTCTCCCCTTAATCTGGTTTCCAATGGGGGGGCACCATAAGCATAGACATGGGTCAAGAGTGGAGGAGGAAAAGCACATCGTTAAAATGGCGGCACGGGCTCGTTGGGCCAAAGGGCCTGTTTCCCACGCTGTGTTGTTCTTTGTTCTTTGTTCCCTACTTGTCCCATGACCCTTGACTCTCTTGTAGGTCAAACCTCTGTTTATCTCAGCCTCAAATATATCCAGTGCGTCTCTACTGTTTGCCGCAGAATCCCAAAGAAGGAATTTTAGAAAGAAGACATTTCTCCTCATGCGCTCCTTAAACTTTGTTACCTAGTTCTAGATTTCCCCATGAAGGGGGGGTGACCCCCTCTGGTCATCGACCCTATCAAACCCCCTCAGAATCTTCTCACACTCAGGTGAATGGGGAACATCCAACGAGAAGGTCACATTAGGGAATAGTTCCTCCATCAAATGAGAACTGGAACAAACCCCAATACTTGCCTTGAGTTTCTGGTTCAGGAACCATCGCTGAGCCTCGGCACCTCTCTGCCATTGCGGGCGGGGAGAGGGCCACACATGCACAGTTCATTCATTTTCACATCTTCGGGCAGGAACCCGCTCCGTGTACATATGCAGAAGAGTTAAAGAGAGAAGTGAAACTGGAGATAAGGTGAGCTGAAGGGGAGCACCTTTGCCGAGCAAGTGTCCCAGGTAAGCAGGACATGGGGAGGGGGACAGGCAGAGGATCCAAATGGAGAAGAAGGTCTGAAACCAGCGTGGGACAGAAAGAGTTCCCAGAAGCCAGTCTCAGTGAGGGACAAGGACAGAGACCAGAAACACATCCTGTTAAGCAAAGTTGAGAAAAAGAGCAGAGAAATATGCTCCACCTTAAAGAGAGAGAGCTGTGGGGGACAAACTTGAAGCTAATGGGCTCAAGAGAGGCCCTGAAGACTGAAGAGGGCAACCAAAGGTTGGTGATTTGTTCTTGCAGGCTATAGGGACAGAAGTATCCTTTTGGAGCACTGGTCTTCTGTTTGACAAGGCCAAAGATCTGAAATTGTGTTTGGAACGTGAAGCTTGAATGAACACACTCCAGCACTCACACATTAGGGGCAGCACTGTGGCACAAGGTATGGCACAGTGGCACAGTGGTTGGCACTGCTGCCTCATAGCATCTGGGACCTGGGTTCTATTTCCAGCTTGTGTCACTGTCTGTGTAGAGTTTGCATATTCTCCCTGTGTCTGCGTGGGTTTCCTTTGGTTGCTCCAGTTTCCTCCCATTGACAAAATACAGGTTAGGTGTATTGGCCATGCTAAGTTCTCCCTCAGTGTACCCAAGCAGGCGCAGAGTGTGGTGATTAGGGGATTTTCACAGTAACTTAATTGCAGTGTGAATGTAAGCCTACTTGTGACTAGTAAATAATCTTTAACACTCAGAAGTGGCTAAGGGTTTTGGAAGGTGAGACTGAAACCCTGGGAGTGGATTCTTGTTGAAGCTGTCCCAGTGGGAGCAATGTTTCAGACAGAATTCCAAGATGAATTCTTCAAACATAGAGGCTGGAATGTTATGACCATTCATACTGACAGGATTTTCCCATCCACTGCGGTGAGCAGAGATTTGGCTGGGTGCCAAATTCTCTGACCTTGCTGCAGCAGATCTCACTGAGACGTATAAGATGATGAATGGGATGGATAGGATAGAGGTGGAGAGACTCTTCCCGCTCAGAAAGGACAGTAGGTCTAGGGGGCACAGCCTCAAGATAAAGGAACGGAGTTGAGGAGGAACTTCTTCACTCAAAGGGTGGTGAATCTCTGGAATTCTCTGCCCGTTGAAGTGGTGGAGGCTGCCTCGCTAAATATTTTTAAGACGCGGGTTGATAGGTTTTTGATAAGCGAGGGGATTAAGGGTTATGGGGAGAGGGCGGGAATGTGGAACTGAGACACGACAGATCAGCCATGATCTTATTGAATGGCGGGGCAGGCTCGAAGGGCTAGATGGCCGACTCCTGCTCCTATTTCTTATGTTCTTATGAGCATGGCATGAATGGCCAGGATCATGCCCGGAGCAATGTAGTTGACTCTCAACTTGCAAGAGCAACTAGGGATGAGCAATAAATGCTGACCAGACAGCAATGCCCATGTCCCATGAATAAATAACAAAAAAAGATACGATTCTCATGGAGATTATCTGAAAGCCTCCTCTTTGTAAGCACAGAGTATTAAGTCAATTGCTCAGTCAGCAATGTCAGTGCAGGGTATTTAATATACAGAATGCATAAATATTTTAATTTGGTTTTGGCGGTTGTAAATTTGAGGGACAGTTTAAAGGCAGCATATGTGGAATATCAAATTTGATCAACATTCCATATTTTTAGATTTGAAATTTAATGTTATTCCTGCTTCTGTTTAATTTTATTGCTTATTAAATCTGATTATTTTGTAGCCCAAGGCATAAAATCTACCAAATAATTATCAGCCTGTTGGAGATTTGAGTATTGCATTTGATAAACTTTTTACAGCCCGTTGGTGAGGGGTGAGACTGGGAGTCAGTCTTCACTCAGGTTTGGATTTATTCAGAAAGTGAAAAATCTCCTAATTCCACAACCCACCATCAGTACTGATAAACGTCACTATATATTCACTAGTAATTTTTCAATAAATGCCTCTCACTTGTCAACGCCAAACCGAAGCTCACGCAATGAACAGATTCCTTTTCTCTTTCTTGAAATAAAACTTAACAAATGATATTCACAAACAAAACTTCAAAATAAGTAGAAGAAAGTGTATAAAGTGTGTGTGTTACAAACGTAGGCTGTCAATGACATGAAAAGAAATCCAACATGGTTTGCATCAAACTTTGTTCTTTTTGTTATCTTTAAAATTGACTTCCTGTCGATTCGAAAAAAGATGGCTGTTACAAGTCATGTGACCACAGAAACTGCCCTTTGTCCTGAAAGCAGCAGTTAGAAGGACAAAAGAATTTCTTTCTCAGCTTGCAGAATTTCATACATCATCATACTCATAATCACAAAACGAAGGGTCTTGAACGTCAAAGCCCATTTGTTGGAACTCTACCGCCCCGCCGCACGGAATCGGAGCGGGCGAAAGGTGGACAATGGGAATGTCCATTGACCTCGGATGGGATATTCTGGTCTGTGTTGATAAAATTCCGACCATAATGTTTGCAGAGCTGTTAACGGACTCATCTTAGTTCTGGGAATGCCCGGGTCCATTTCGAAAGGGACCGCTTGGGAACAAAGGGATGTAATTTGCATCTGACAAGCCCACCCTTCTGGTGGAGTCAGAGGGGCTTCCTGACACCAGGCCCTCAATGTACACGGTAACTCTCCCAACAGCAAATGACTGGGACGTTAACAATCCTGAAATCAAAATCCGTTTCAGACACTGGATAAACATTCCTTTCTCAATTTCACTGACCAATGTCTGCCAAGTTGTTAAAGTATACAAAGCCCAATCCTATTACGGCACAATTCAATTCAAAAATATTTGTGTTGTCTCCAATCAGAAACTCCTCGCTGCTGAACTCCACCCCTTCCGGACTTCCCGGACCCTGGGAATCTCATGGAATAATAGTTATTTCTATTGTTTTTGCACTGTTACTATCCATCTTTTTTTCTATCTTTCTATCCCTCTCCCCATTACTGTAAGTGTCTGCGTGTGTGCACGTGCGTAAGTGCATACAACGGGAAGTTGCAAACACCCTTCCCCAAGTTTTAAATGGGAAATTAATCAACTTCCTGGGTTAATTGCAGCATGGCTTTGCCGCAAATCATTTGGGCGGCACGGTAGCACAGTGGTTAGCACTGCTGCTTCACAGACTCCAGGGTCCTGGGTTCGATTCCTGGCTCAGGTCACTGTCTGTGTGGAGTTTGCACATTCTCCTCGTGTCTGCGTGGGTTTCCTCTGAGTGCTCCGGTTTCCTCCCACAGTCCAAAGATGTGCGGGTTAGGTTGATTGGCCATGCTAAAATTGCCCCTTAGTGTCCTGAGGTGCTTGGATTAGTGGGTAAAATATGTAGAGATATGGGGGTAGGGCCTGGGTGGGATTGTGCTCGGTGCAGACTGAATGGGCTGAATGGCCTCTTTCTGCACTGTAGGGTTCTAGGGATTAATTATTTGGTTCACACAAAGCCAGGAGTTCAGGAAAACACAGCAAAGTAAACCGTAAAAATAATTCAAACCACCATCTGCTTAACATAAGAACATAAGAAATAGGAGCAGGAGTAGGCCATCTAGCCCTTCGAGCCTGCCCCGCCATTCAATAAGATCATGGCTGATCTGAAGTGGATCAGTTCCACTTTCCCGCTTTCTCCCCATAACCCTTAATTCCCTTGTCTATCAGAAACCTATCTACCTGTGACTTAAATATATTTAGCGAGGTAGCCTCCACCACTTCAATGGGCAGAGAATTCCAGAGATTCACCACCCTCTGAGAGAAGAAGTTCCTCCTCAACTCTGTTCTAAATTGACTCCCCCTTATTTTGAGGCTGTGCCCTCTAGTTCTTGTTTCCTTTCTAAGTGGAAATAATCTCTCTGCCTCTACCCTATCCAGCCCCTTCATTATCTAATATGTCTCTATAAGATCTCCCCTCAGCCTCCTAAACTCCAAGGAGTACAGGCCCAATCTACTCAATCTCTCCTCATGAGCTAACCCCCTCATCTCTGCTATCAGCCTGGTGAACCTTCTCTGTACTCCCTCCAGAGCCAATATAGAACATAGAACATAGAACATTACAGCGCAGAACAGGCCCTTCGGCCCACGATGTTGCACCGACCAGTTTTTTTTTCAAAAAAAACACACCCACTAATCTAAACCAATCCCTTTTCATCCATAAACCTATCCACAGATCTCTTAAACGCCCCCAAACTAGGCGCATTTACAACCGCAGCAGGCAGGGCATTCCAATCCCTCACCACCCTCTGGGTAAAGAACCTACCCCTGACATCCGTCCTATAACTACCCCCCCTTAATTTAAAGCCATGCCCCCTCGTGCTAGCATTCTCCATCCGAGGAAAAAGGCTATCACTATCCACCCTATCTAAACCTCTAATCATCTTATATAATATATTATATAATTATATAATATATCCTTTCACATATAAGGGGACCAAAACTGCACACAGTACTCCAGCTGCGGCCTCACCAGTACCCTGTACAGTTGCAGCAAGACCTCCCTACTTTTATATTCTATCCCCCTCGCTATAAAGGCCAGCATCCCATTCGCCTTTTTGATCACCTGCTGCACCTGCAGACTGGGTTTTTGCGACTCGTGCACAAGGACCCCCAGGTCCCTCTGCACTGTAGCATGTTGCAATTTTTCACCATTAAAATAAGAGTCCATTTTACTATTATTCCTTCCGATAGGCAATTAAGGACAATTAGTGAGAGGAAAGGAGTGCAGTTTGCCTGTCGCTCCTCTGTCTGTAACACAAGACAGTCTCTTCTAGAACCCAAAATATTCTTTTGGTACAAACACCCCTTTTTGTGAAACAATCAGATAATTGATGACTTACAGGGTCAATCCTTAACCATTCCTCACTTACTCTTTTTGTAAAGTGAACGTTACTCCATGAAGAATGGTTATAAATGTAACATTCAAAGTTTTTTTTCAGTGCACCCCCTTGTATAGAATCTCCACGAAAAGATTTGACAAATGGGACCCAGTATCTACCATTTCCACACCAGCCAGATTTTCCTGAAACTAAAATTCTTTTAACAGCCCTTTTTATTTTCTTAACTGCCCTAAAGGGCAACCTATCCCATTTTCACCCGTCAACAACATTAGAAAATCCACTACACTTTAGTACCCGTCAGGAGGAATGGTGTGAGGCACATCCTTAAATAGAACAAACATCATGTTATCTAATGCTACATGTGTTAATGTTTTATCTCTTTTACTCCGCAGGTGTGTCGGTCCACCTTGTTGTCTAACGAGGGGCATGCACACGGTGGGTCGTGCGTGGGCTGCTCTTGGATGTTTCGAGAGTGGCCTAGTACTTCGTGTCGTTTGTGTATGCTTAAACTGGACCAGCAGACGTGCACTACAACAGCTCAGTGACTATCACTGGTTGCTGTGCAGATACGTGGATTTGGACCAGTGTCTATGGGAGTTTGCACATTCTCCCCGCGCTTGCGTGGGTTTCCTCCGGATGCTCCGGTTTCCTCCCACACCCCAAAGATGTGCTCTTAGGCCGATTGGTGTAACAAATTGACCGTAAATTATTCTCCCCTCAATCTGGTTTCCAATGGGGGTACCATAAGCATAGACATCGGTCAAGGGAGGTGTAGGAAAATGTTTTGTTAAAATGGCGGCGCGGGCTCGTTGGGCCGAAGGGCCTGTTTCCCGAGCTGGGTTGTTCTTTGTTCTTTGCTCTTTGTTATTTGGTTCACCCAAAGATGGGATCCAAGATACGCATTTCTCCATATTTAATTATTCACGTTAGTGAGTTTCTTCACAATGCTGAATTCCAATATATCAACGCTGGATTTGATCCATAATCAATAACTAACTAGTTTTATAACTGCTTGCTTTCTTCTTTAGACATGGCATCATCATTCTGTGATGTCCTAGGATGGGATTAACCAGGATGGGAGTAATACACTTTAAATAGGATTGTTGATTCAAATTTAATCCAGAACTATTCTACTTAATGTCAAAATTGCCTTTTAAAAAAACCCCAGGAGCGTGACTTTCAATCTTAAATTCCAAATTATTCTTACTAGTAACATGTTTCTCAAATTCCACAGTATCCCTTTTTCTGATCTTAGAGTCATACACTGCAGGAAAGACCCTTCAGCCCATCGAGTAGATCATAGATCATAGAACCCTAACTACACAGCAGACAGTGATAGTCACTGAGCTGATGTGTCGCCCATCAATTGGTCCAGTTTAAGCGTACGCTAACAGACGTGAAGCAGTTGGCACCTCTCGAAGCGACACCCAAGAGCAGCCCTCGCACGACCCCCCCGCGTGTATCCCCTTGTTCGCCAACATGGCAGACCCTTTCTGATTTTTGAGATTTCCTCCCACAGTCCAAAGATGTGCGGGTTAGGTTGATTGGCCATGCTAAAGATTGCTCCTTAGTGTCCTGAGATGTATAGGTTAGAGAGATTAGCGGGTAGGGCCTGGGTGGGATAGTAGTTGGTGCAGACTCGATGGGCCGAATGGCCTATTTCTGTACTGCAGGGATTCTAAGTCATTCTAAGTCAGCAGTTGTTCCCCTTAGTTAAAGGGTCAGTCATGAGGGGACATAGGTTCAAAGTGAAGGGCAGAGGTTTAGGGGGATGTGAGGAAAAACCTTTTTACCCAGAGTATGGTGACAGTCTGGAATGATGGAAGAGGTGGTTCATAGAATAGAATCCTTACAATGCAGTAGAGGCCATTTGGCCCATCGAGTCTGCACCAAATCTCTCACAGAGTATCTCACCCAGGTTATCACCCCCACCCTAACCCTTTAACTCCACACATTCCCCATGTCTAATCCATCTAACCTACACATCTTGGAACTCGAAAGGAAAACCCGCACATCTTTGGACTGTGGGAGGAAACCAGAGCACCTGGAGGAAACCCACACAGACACGAGGTGAATGTGCAAACTCCACACAGACAGTGAGCCGAGCCGGGAATCGAACCCGGGTCCCTGGTGCTGTGGGCCTGTTTAAGATCATTAACTTCTCCAATACTAGCAAAAAGGACAAAGAACAAAGAACAAAGAAATAATACTAATACTAATTTCCTTCAATTCCTAATTTTTCCAAAGTCCTTGGGTCTCTAATACTGGGACAATTCTTGTAGCTTCCTCAGTGAAGACAGTCACAAAGTCTGTGGCGGATTAATTTAAATAGCTCTTATTACTAAATATTATCTCATTATCTCACTACCTGTCTGAAGGAGAAAGGTGCCTTTTGATTTCCCTGGTTATAAGTGTATTTTCCCCAACTCTTTAGTTTGCAGCCACGTGATCTCCAATCAATAGTTTGCACAACAAGCTGGAGATAAGGTAAAATAAAAGGGTTGGTTTATTTCACACACACACACACAGCACACAGGAAAGGAGAGTTGTACATGTTCTACTCAAACAATGAGAAGGAAAAGGAAAGAAAGTGGTTCAGTGCCAGACCACAATAAAAATACACGTTGTGGTTTACATGAGTCCAGAATCCAGAATCAGAAGTGTAATGGAGAGTTTCTTCCAAGGGTACGTTTGTTGACTGTCCCAGGGCGATCTGTCTTTCCAGAAGTGAAGACATCAATAGTTCACAGATGAAGGTCAGGCAGTGTTACATAGACAAAGCTCCTTCTGCTGTTATCTGTTTGATGGGGAGATGTAGGCAGCACAGGCTGTTGCCTGGGGTCCTGCCCTCTTTGGAGCTTAAGATAAGATCCAACAGCTTTTAATTAAAGGAATTCAGGCAGCTTAAGTCTCAGTCATGTGACAGCGTGGTTTCACGTTGACACAGAGCAAAATGGAGAGCCATTAATTCCATATTGGATCCTTAGGAGTCACCAACAGCTGCCTTTGTCCTTGCAAATACAGTGGTGGCCAGAATTCTTCTATGGAAATGCAAAGAAGTTTTGTGCAGTTCCAGGGAGGGGCATCAGTGCCTTTTTTAAGGATAATGAGCTACTGGTTTGCCTGAAGGTCTGAAATTCCTCTGGTATGAGTCATAAGAACATAAGAAATAGAAGCAGGAGTAGGCCAACTAGCCCTTCGAGCCTGCCCCGCCATTCAATAAGATCTTGGCTGATCTGAAGTGGATCAGTTCCACTTTCCCATTTCTCCCCATAACCCTTAATTCCCTTGTCTATCAGAAACCTATCTACCCGTGACTTAAATATATTCAGTGAGGTAGCCTCCACCACTTCAACGGGCAGAGAATTCCAGAGATTCACCACCCTTTGAGTGAAGAAGTTCCTCCTCAACTCCATTCTAAACTGCGCCCCCCACCACCTTATTTTGAGGCTGTGCCCTCTAGTTCTGGTTTCCTTTCTAAGCGGGAAGAATCTCTCTACCTCTACCCTATCCATCCCCTTCATTATCTTACATGTCTCAATAAGATCCCCCCTCAGCCTTCTAAACTCTAACAAGTACAGTGCCAGTCTATTCAATCTCTCCTCATAAGCTAACCCCCTCATCTCCGGTATCAGCCTGGTGAACCTCCTCTGCACTCCCTCCAAGGCCAATATATCCTTTCACAAATAAGGGGACCAAAACTGCACACAGTACTCCAGCTGCAGCCTCACCAGTGCCCTGTACAGTTGCAGCAAGACCTCCCTGCTTTTATATTCTATCCCTCTCGCTATAAAGGCCAACATCCCATTCGCCTTCTTGACCACCTGCTGTACCTGCAGACTGGGTTTTTGCAATTCGTGCACAAGGACCCCCAGGTCCCTCTGCACTATATACACTAAACACGGCATACATAGGCAAAGACACAACTGCAAGATTATTACAGATTTTATTAAGCCTGTTGGACTTTAACCAGGTGTTGTGGGACTTCTTACTGTGCTCACCCCAGTCCAACGCCGGCATCTCCACATTATTATGTGAGATAGATTGTTCATTGTGGGTCCCTTATCGATTGGATACTGTTCATGAGCTGAATGCCTGATTGAATCTAAGAGAGATCTTATGGGTTGGCCAGTCAGAATATAATGGGACATCCTTTTTTAGATGGTCATCTTGAACAGAACATTATTCCATCCTCTCCTGAAATAACTGAATGTATTGGCTTTGTCTCGAATCAATTCACCAAAATGATACTAGGGCCTAAATAGTTAAATTATGAGAATATGTGCGCATAATTGCCTTGGGTTTGCAAGATTAAGTGCAGATTTACTCAAGGTCTTCAAAACGATAAAGGAATTGAATGGGGAGGGTACGGGGGGTTATTTCTACTGGTGTAAAATCAAGAACAAGGGACATATCCAAAATCAGAGCGAAGCCACTTTAAAGTGAACTCAATCTCTTCTCCTCATGAAGGGTAGTGGAAGTCTTGAACACTTGAACACTCCCTGAAACACTACAACATTGTGGACTCTGGGGGTCAGTTGAAATGTTTAAGATCCATAGAATTCCTAGACTGCTGAAGGAAGCCATTCAGCCCATCAAGTTCCCCTGAGGTTTGTTCAGGATAGCATGGAGCTAAAACTGGTAACAAGACTTAACAATGATCTAACTGAATGGTGGAACAGACTCGAAGGGCTGAATGGTCTCCTCCTAGTCTTAAAATTCCCTTTAATCTTTGAATCTTTCCATGTCCAGACTATCCCCATGATGATGAACGATCTTTAACAGCAAAATGATTCAGAATGTGGACTAGAAATATCACACAAAATCCAAGACAATGAACTGAAATAACCTTCTCCCAGATGCTTCTCAGAGGCACCCGAGCTATTTAATGCCCTCGTCAATGATCCTGCAAGGAAATATTCCTTCAGGAAAGCTTTGAAACTGTAACTAATTAAAACAGCAGATCAGAGGCAAAGTTTTGACAATTAAATCAGGCAGAGATTGTGTTAAAAACGTCTTTCGCAGCAGCGATGATCTAAGCCAGAGCCTTGTGGTGACTTCACGGAGTGTGAGAGTAGAGATGTGTTTACCCAGATAGAGTTATATTTACATGTCAGCGCCATGATTCTCTAGAATGTCCTATCACCTCTGCAGAGATCTAGACAAAGACTTTTTAAGGATTGAAACTTGGAGTCACCAGGTTTTGTATTTAGGTTAACATTTTAAGGGATCATGGCATTTATTAAGCTGCAGTGTTGTTGGGCAATGCGCAGAGTTTGTGTTTAGAGCCATTATTTCATTAATATAATATAAAACTCAGAGCTTTACATTGCCTCACAAACTTTGCCATTAATACAGAATTCTCGAAAGTACAACGTGTGGTTTTGATGTGCCTTTTTCTTCACGTTCAAACCCTCTGAAGGAGCTTGTACGGTGACACAGTGGTTAGCACTGCTACCTCGCACCACCAGAGACCCGGGTTCGATTCCTGGCTTGGGTCACTGTCTGGGTGGAGTCTGCACGTTCTCCCATTGTCTGCATGGATTTCCTCTGGGTGCTCCAGTTTCCTCCCGCTGTCCAAAGATGTGCGGGTTAGGTGCATTGACCATACTAAATTCCCCCTCAGTGTCCCCGAACACGGGCAGTATGGTGGCACAGCGGTTCGTACTGCTGCCTCACAGCTCCAGGGGCCCAGGTTCAATTCCTGGCCTGGGGATCACTGTCTGCGTGGGTTCCCTCTGGGTGCTCATGTTTCCTCCCACAATCTGAAAGATGTACCGGAGAGGTACATTGACCCGAATAGGCACTGGACTATGGCAACTAGGGGATTTTCACAGTAACTTATTGCAGTGTTAATGTAAACCTACTTGTGACACTAATAAATAAAGTTTAAATGATATCAAACATTCTTTCAGGCTAAGTTGAAAGGACAATTTATGATTGGGGAATGAAGGAAGAAGGAATATGATCTACATAAATAATTAATTCAGGTCATTTCCTCGTGCATCAAGCTGGAAAAAGTATTTGATGTGATGCATAAATTATTCAAGAGGAATGTTTAAATCTTTATTGAGGGTTGGGGGCTAACTTTAAAAATCATTACTTGCTGCATGATTAAATAAAGCAAGACTTGTAATACTTTAGTGCTTTTAATGAGCTTAGGAATGGTCATAAAGCACTTATAGTCAATGACTATAAAGTGTAATCACTGTTGTAATGTTGGCAAAGTGTCAGCCAAGTTGCACATAGGAAGATCCCACTAATGAGATCATCTGTTTCAATGGCATTGGTTGAGTGATAATTACCAGTTGGGACACTGGGGGAAAAGCCGTAGATCTTCACAGGATAGTTCCATGGAATCTTTGTCATCTGCCTGAGCAAGGTTGCTGGTCCCTCAGCTGTAGCTCAGTGAGTAGCACGCTTGCTTCTGAATGTCCAAGCTCAAGTGTCCAGAGACTTGAACCCAAGGATCTAGGCTGATGGTACTGAGGGTTTCTGCAAAGACTGAGGGGTTAAAACAAGGCTCCATTTACCTTTTAAGGTGGATGTAAAAGATCAAGTAAATGTTAAACATCCACATTGTGCAACAGTAGTGTGTTTGATACTATAAGTTTGTACTCGAGAAAAGTGGCAAGTTAACTTGACAATTGCATCTTTATAAAGAACATGCTGAAACCGATTGTCTTGTTGTCAGATCCATCTCACTAATCATTCCCCCAACTTTAAAGATGTGTATTTGTGTCCCCTGCTCTCTCAGTCTACACATCATTTATGAATTTTACTCCCTGTGGAAATGCTGAGTTCCCAAACACTAACAAGAGCTTGTAACAAACAAGACTTCATTCACTGTCTGAGCAGCTAATCCAGGCTTGTGCTGTGCCCAGGCTCCAGGGAGAACTCCCACACTCCTGACACCTGACCCTATTTGTGGTCACATCATCACGTGACCATTGGGTTTCTTCCCCGTTTGAGTTGGGACAGTCGCTGGTATTGAGATACGACAATGTGTGTGAGCAGTAACTGTGTATGAACCCTGATATAATGTACAGGTTGAACAGGCTAACATTTACATTGGGTGAGACATGGTGTTGCAGCTGGTGCATAGACTATCACACCTACCCACCCCTCCCCCGCCCCCCACCCTCATTCTGTAACGATGAGATTTGAAAGCCAGTTTATCTGCCTTATCTGCCAATGCCACTGAATGTACTTCTTATTCCATCCCCTGTTCTGTTATGTCAGGTCTATGCAGATTTGAATGAAGCAATTTGGTTTTGGGACTTGTATCATACCAGAGGGCCATTGGTTTGTTTAGTGTCTGATGAAGAAACTCTTTGTTGAAGAAATCACCTCAATCTCACTCATGATCTGCATCAGACCTGGGTGAAAATAGACAAATGGGTTTTGTGTCTGTTTTGAGTGATGTGGTACACGGTCTTCAATTTTTCCAAGCTTTTGGGGGAATTTTTGTTTTAATATTGTTCTAATTCACTCTGTCTTTAAGACAGGAATAGATAAGTTCTTGATTAATAAGGGGATCGGTGTTATGGGGAAAAGGCAGGAGAATGGCGATGAGAAAAATATCAGCCATGATTGAATGGCGGAGCAGACTCGATGGGCCGAGTGGCCTCATTCTGCTCCTATGTCTTATGGTCTTAAGACTCCAATCAATTTTAAGCGTTTTCTTCAGATTAATGTAGGATATTCTGCTTGACCAATTTGAGGAAGAGCATTCCTCATTCTGAATAACAGAGCGGCAGGAATTTTCCAGCTCTGTCCACCAATGAGATCTTCCAGTCTCACCGAAGTCAGTGGATGTTTGAATGGCTCGCCACGATGGAGCTGGAAAATCCCAGAGATTGTCCTGTCTTTGGTTGTATCTTGCTGACCTTTAACATTTAACTCCATTCCTCCTGGGCCTTAGAGGTTGTATTAATGAATGTTGCAAAGTAATGTCATTTTTTGCAGTAATTAAACTTTGTCAGAAAAAACTCAGATTCCAGTTCCTGTCTACCTTGAATTTTGAATGATGTCCATTGATTTCAGTGTTAGCGCTGTTTGGTTGTTGTATCTCTTGGACAGATCATCATTCAGCAGATTGCTTCTAATGTTTTACAAGCACAGATTTTCTTGAATGACGTAGGGCAAGATTTTCCAGCTGCGCTCACCCCGAAACTGGAAAATCCTGCCCGTCAGTCAATGGACCTTTCCATGGTCCGCCCTGCGCCCGCTACAGTTCCCACGGCAGGCAGAATGGAAAAATTTGCCCCAGTTTTTTAAAATGGCCCAGCTGGACCCAGCCATGTCACTGTGTGATTTGGGCAGAGTATTCTCTGTGGACCTTCCTGCTACAGTTTGGAAAAGTTGCTGCCTTTTCAGGGTCCTGGTTGCTGCCTTGTTTGGGCAGCACAGTGGCGCAGTGGTTAGCACTGCTGCCTTACAGTGTCAGGCACCTGAGTTTGATGCCTGGCTTGGGTCACTGTCTGTGCAGAGTCTGCACGTTCTCCCCATATCTGCATGGGTTTCCTCTGGGTGTTTCGGTTACCTTCCACACTCCAAAGATGTGCGGGTTAGATTAATCGGCCGTGCTAAATTGACCTTAGTGTCGGGGGGATAAGCAGGGTAAATGTGTGGGTTTACAGGAATAAGGCCTGGGTGGATTTGTGGTTGGTGCAGATTCAATGGGGCAAATGGGCTCTCTCAGTTTTGTAACTCACAAAGGGAATGGGTTCAATGGGCTTTTTGTGCGAGATTTCCCTCACAGCTCTTACAAGGACATTGTTTTGCGTCTGCTCCTCAGCCTGCCTGGTCAGTTCTACAGCTTTACTTCTTGTCAAACTGTCCTGAGATTGTAAAACATTCAGAGAGATTTTCATCCCTTTTTTAATTCACTGGATGTGGCTGAAATGGTCACAGGTTTAAGGTGCTGGGGAGCAGGTACAGAGGAGATGTCAGGGGTAAGTTTTTCACTCAGAGGGTGGTGAGTGAGTGGAATCGGCTGCCGTCGGTGGTGGTGGAGGCGAACTCGCTGGGGTCTTTTAAGAGACTTCTGGATGAGTACATGGAACTTAATAGAATTGAGGGTTATAGATAGGCCTGGTAGGTAGGGATATGATAGGTGCAACTTGTGGGCCGAAGGGCCTGTTTGTGCTGTAGTGTTCTATGTACTTATGGTCCATCCCTAATTTTTCTTAAGGTGGTGGTGAGCTGCCTTCTTGAACCACCGCAGAGGCGTAGGTACACCCACAGCACTGTTACGGAGGGAGTTCCGGAATTTTGACCCAAGCAACAGTGAAGGAAGACTGGTGTATTTCCAAATCAGGGCGGTGAGGGTGTGAAGGAGAACCTCCAGTTACTGATGCTCCCATGCGTTGTCTGTCTAGATAGTAGTGGTCGTGGGTTTGGAAGGTGCTGCCTGAGGAGAGTTTCTGCAGTGTGTGTTGAAGATTGTACTCACTGCTGCATTGCCATTGGAGTTTTATTTGTTTGCCAATCAACTGGACCTGCTTTGTCCCGGATAGTGTTGAGCTAGAGGTGGTTTCAGTGATAGTAATTGTCAGGGAGCTGACAATGTTGTAACTGTACTGGAACATTTTGGGAAGGGGTGTGGCTTGTTCTGAAGGACAAGGTTTCAGTTCTCCCGAGGGAATGTTATCAGGAGCTTTGCAATACCCAGGGCCCTTCAGTCATTTTCGATGTAATTTAGCATCATGGAATCCACAGAAAGGCCAGCTGGCCAATTGTGTCAGTGCTGGGAAACAATCCACTCAGCCTAATCCCGCTTTCCAGTGTTTGGTCCATAGTCCTGCAGCTTACAGGACCATAGCAGCAAGGTGGCACAGTGGTTAGCACTGCTGCCCCACACAGCCAGGGACCCAGATTCCACTCACGCTGTCCGTGTGAAGTCTGTACATTCTCCCTGTGCCTGCGTGGGTTTCTTCTGGGTGCTCCGGTTTCCTCCCGCAGTCCGAAACACTTACTGATTAGGTGCATTGGCCAAGCTAAATTCTCTCTCAGTGTACCCGAACAGGTGCCAGAATGTGGCGACTAGGGGATTTTCACCCTAAGTTCATTGCAGTGTTAATGTAAACCTTTTTGTGACACAAGTAAAGAAAATTTAAAAGAACTTCAGATTCATATCCAGATACCTTTTAAATGAGTTGAGGGTTTCTGCTTTACTATCCTTTTCAGACAGTGTGTTCTAGACCCCCACAACACCTGGGTGACAATAATTTTCTTCATCTCCCTTCTAATCATTCTACCCTTTAAATCTAAACCCCCTTTAAATCTGTACCCCCTTCAAATCTATACCCCCTTTAAATCTATACCCCCTTGTCACTGAGCTCTCTGCTAAAGTAAATAGACTCTTCCCATCCACTCTACCCAGACCCCTCATAATTTTGTACATTTCAATCAAATTTCCCATCTCCACTGTTCCAGGGAGAACAATGATGTGGAGATGCCAGTGTTGGACTGGGGTAAACACAGTAAGAAGTCTCACAACACCAGGTTAAAGTCCAACCAGTTTATTTGATAGTAAACCCACAAGCTTTCAGGGTTTGCCCCTTCATCAGGTGAGAACAATCCCAGACTATCTAACCTTTCTTCATATCTACAATTATCCAGTCCTGGCTATATTCTTGTCAATCTCCTCTAGACCCTCACTAATGCAATTACATCCTTTCCATAATGAGGTGACCAGAACTGCACACAGTGCTCAGGTTGTGGCCAAACTAATGTTTGATATTGTTACAGCATAACCTCTCTGTTCGTAAATTCTATACCTCAGCTACTAATTGAAAGGATTCTAAATGCCTTCTTAGCCTCCTTCCCGATCTAGCCTACTACCTTCATCAATCTGTGGACATCCACACGAACTATCTCTGAACCCCTCGGTATTCTCCCATTTAAAATTTACTGTGAAAATTGCCTAGTTACACACTCTGGCGATTTATTAGAAACCATAGAAAATTACAGCTCAGAAACAGGCCTTTCTTGTCTGTGCTGAACCATTTTTTGCCCAGTCCCACTGACCTGCACTTGGACCATATCCCTCCACACCCCTCTCACCCATGAACCCGTCCAAGTTTTTCTTAAATGTTATAAGAGACCCCGCATTTACCACTTTATCCAGCAGCTCATTCCACACTCCCACCACTCTCTGTGTGAAGAATCCCCCCCTAATATTCCCTTTAAACTTTTCCCCCTTCACCCTTAACCCGTGCCCTCTGGTTTTTTTTCTCCCCTAGCCTCAGTGGAAAAAGCCTGCTTGCATTCACTCTATCGATACCCATCAAAATCTTATACACCTCTATCAAATCCCCCCTCATTCTTCTACGCTCCAGGGAATAAAGTCCTAACCTATTCAATCTCTCTCTGTAACTCAGTTTCTCAAGTCCCGGCAACATCCTTGTGAACCTTCTCTGCACTCTTTCAACCTTATTTACATCCTTCCTGTAACTAGGTGACCAAAACTGTACACAATATTCTAAATTCGGCCTCACCAATGTCTTATATAATCTTACCATAACACTCCAACTTTTATACTCGATACTCTGATTTATAAAGACCAATGTACCAAAAGCACTCTTTACGACCCTACCCACCTGTGACGTCACTTTTAGGGAATTCTGTACCTGTATTCCCAGATCCCTCTGTTCAACTGCACTCTTCAGTGTGCTACCAATAGCCTGATTATTGTGTAATCCTTTGCCTTGTTTGACCTCCCTAATATGCAACACTTCACACTTCTCTGAATTGAATTCCTTTTGCCATTTATCTGCCCTCCTGGCCATTCATTTGATATTGTCCTGAAGTCTAGAGTCCATTATTAAGGATTTCATAGCTCAGCAGTTGGAAGATAGTGGTACAATGAGACAAAGTCAGCATGGATTTACACAGGGGAAATCATACTTGATGAATTTATTGGAATTCTTTGAGGATGTAACAAGGAGAGTTGGCCAAGGAAAACTGACGGATGTGGTTTATTTGGATTTTCAGAAGGCTTTCAACAAGTTTTCACATAACAGACTATTATCTGAAGTTGGGATTGTGGCTTGAGATAGATAGAAAGTTGGTCAGCATTTAGGATACAAAGAGTTGACATAAATGGGTCTTTTTCTGATTGGTAGGCAATGACTAGGGGGGGTTCCACAGGGATCTGTGCTCAGACCCCAACTGTTCAGATTATTATATTAATGATTTGGAAAAGGGAACTGAATGTATTATCTCCAAATTTGCAGATGATACAAAGTTGGGTGGGAGGGTGAGCTGTGAGGAGGATGCAGAGATGCTTCAGTGTGATTTGGGCAGGTTGATTGAGTGGGCACATGCATGGCAGATACAGTATAATGTGGATAAATGTGAGGTTATCCACTTCGATAGCTATAACAGCTATAATGCAGATTATTATTTGAATGGGTGTAAATTGAGAGAGGTGGATATTCAAAGAGACCTTAGTGTCCTCATGCATCAGCCACATAAACTAAGTGTTTAGGTACAGCAGGCAGTAAAGAAGGCAAATGGTATGTTGGTTTGCATAGCAAAAGGATTTGAGTATAGGAATAGGGAGGCTTTACTGTAATTGTACAGGGCATTGGTGAGACCACACCTGGTGTATTGTGTATAGTTTTGGTGTCCTTATCTGACACCAAAATTAGAGGGCACAACATGAGGCTAAAGAGACGATCATTTAAAACAGAGATCAGGAGGAATTTCTTCAGCCAGAGAGTGGTGAATCTGTGGAACTCTTTGCCGCAGAAGGCAGTGGAGGCCATTGAATGTCTTTAAGACAGAGATAGATAGGTTCTTAATTAGTAAGGCGATCAGGGGTTATGGGGAAAAGGCAGGAGAATGGGGATGAGAGAAATATCAGCCATGATTGAATGGCGGGGCAGACTCGATGGGCCGAGTGGCCTAATTCTGCTCCTGTGTCTTATGGGCTTATGGTCATAAATTGAAACATTACAAAATTCGTGTGTCCCAGAATCTCAGTCACACTGACCTTTTCAACCTTCACCTTTTTGGTTAATAAAGAAAGTGGCTACCCATCAGATACCTGACCTGTGCTTATGGGTGGTTAACACCCTGTCTTGTTTGCATCAGAAAGTCAGGTGCACATAGTCCCACACCAGAGGCCTGAGCACAAAATCTGGTTTGACTCTCCACTGCAGTACTGATGGAGTGCTACGCTGTTAGATGCACCATATTTCAGATGAGATGCAAAAATAAGGGGTGTTGTCCGCTCTCAAGTTTTGATTTGATTTATTATGGGATTGTGTTTGGTGCAGACTCGATGGGCTGAAGGGCCTCTTTCTGCACTGTCGGGTTCTATAATTCTATGATTTTTTTTATTGTTACATGTCTTGGAATACAGTGAAAAGTATTGTTTATTGTGCAATACGCAGATAAAACATATCGTTCATAGAGTAAAGGAGAGAGTGCAGAATATGTTCTTGATAAGAGAGGGGATTAAGGGTTATGGGGAGAGGGCGGGAATGTGGAACTGAGCCACGACAGATCAGCCATGATCTTATTGAATGGCGGGGCAGGCTCGAAGGGCTAGATGGCCTACTCCTGCTCCTATTTCTTATGTTCTTATAGTGCCATAGTCAGAGCTAGGGTGAAGAGAAAGATCAACTTAATATATGGTAGGCCCATTCAAAATTCTGATAGCAGCAGGGAAGAATCAGTTGGTATGTGATCTCAGACATGTTTTTGATTGTCACCGCATCCACCATCTTAAATATTCACTCCCTCCACCACTGATGGACAGTAACAGCCGTGTGTACCATCTACAAGATGCACTGCAGGGACTCATTAACACTCCTTCGACAGAATCTCCCAAAAGTGTGGCCACTCTCATTCAGAAGGACAAGGTCACTAACGCCATGAGAACACTCACCCACCATCCTGACTTGGAAATATACCGGTTATTCCTTCACTGTCGCTGGGTCAAAATCCTGGAGCTCCCTCCCTAACTGCATTGTGGATGTACCTACACTATAGGGGCTGCAGCAGCTCAGGAAGGCGACATACCACCTCTTTCTCAGGGCAATAAACGTTGTCCTTGCCCATGACACTCAGAAGAATTAAGGGATGAATTTTTTTTAAAAAATGAATTGGATATAGTTGAGGATGGATCTCAAATTGTCTCAGATTTAGATGATGTGGGAATGAGATGCAGCTGGAAGATTTTTTTTTAATGATGTTGAAATCAGAATGAGGCCAACATTCAGAAATAAAATCGAAGCCGTCGTGCTCACTCTGAAAACCTGCACTGATTTATATCCTCTGGAACGCAGGAGACAACTTGGAGTCTGGGCTGAGAATACAGATGATCGAGTGAAGGTGCATCATGTTACAGTAAATGATCTCAGCTCACTAAGATTGGGACTGAACTGGACACCTCAGCACATTGCACACCCACAGCCCCCCACACTTCAAGTAGCAAGGAATAATCGACCTTAAACAGAGGCAAGAACTCGAATTCTGTTTCATGTGTTTTTTTTTGAAAGTCCTATGCAGATAGAAGGGATTATATTTCTAAAGGCAGTCTCTGGGCAGGCCCAGTGTTTCGCTCGATGCAGTCAAACTCCTGCCGTAACTTGTAGAAAATTTCACCTTTGTGATAAATTAAGATGTTCCCTAAATTAGCCGGAGCTACAACTGGAAGACAAATTTAGAAAGGCTTCTCCGTGCTGACTCAGAAACATCGAGTGTTCTCAAATGCCAGCACTCTCTCCTCCTCTCACTCGCTTTTCTTTCCCTCTCTCTCTTTCTCTTTCCTTCCCTTTATCTCTTCTTCTCCCTTTTCCTCTCTCTGTTTCCCTTCTCTTTATCTTCTTTTCTCTCCGTCCATTTCTCTCTCTTTCCTCTTTTATTCCTCTCCCCTTTCTCTCTCACTCCCCCATGTCCCCTCTCTCTAATCACCCCCTTCTCTCTCTCTACCTTTCTCTCACTTTTTCTCCCTCTCTCTTCCCTTCTCTGTCTCTCCTTTTTTGTCTCTCTGTCTCTCCTTCTCTTCGCTTCCCTCCTCTTCTCTCCCTTTCTCTCTTTTTCTCTTTCCCTCTCTCTTTCCCCTTCCCTCTCTCTCTTCTTTATCCTTTTTCTCCCCCTTCTCTCTCTCTCCCCCCCTTTCTCTCTTCCCCTCCCTTCCCTCTCTGTGACTTAACACACAAAAGGCATGAAACGTCCAAAGAGTGATACAGAAAGAATTGTTAATTGATTTGGTCTCGATAAAGACAGTGAGATTAAAAGAGCGAGGGGACTGGGTAACTCTGAAAGAGCCAGTTCAGAATGAATGGGCTGAATGGCCTGCTCCTGAGCTGCCTGACTCCATGAGATGTGCAGCATGTGAAAAATTAGATTACTCTTGTTACTTTCCTCTATTTGTCCTGCTCGCTACAAATGCTGTTAAGCTAAAATAAAATCAGCAAATGCTGGAAACCCTCAGCAGGTCAGGGCAGCATCTATCGAGAAAGTTAATGCCTCGAGTCGATGACCTTTCACCGTATCCCTCAGTGCAGAAAGAGGCCATTCAGCCCATCCATCGTGCACCAGCAACAATCCCACCCAGGCTCTATCCCTGTAACCCCATTGATTCCCCCCTGACACTAAGGGGCAATTGATCACGGCCAATCAACCTAACCCGCACATCTTTGGACTGTGGGAGGAAACCGGAGCCCCCGGAGGAAACCCACGCAGACACGAGGAGAATGTGCAAACTCCGCACAGACAGGGACCCGAGCCGGGAATTGAACCTGGGTCCCTGGCACTGTGAGGCAGCCGTGCTAACCCACTGTGCCACATCCTTCATTCTCTTTTTCTCTTTACTGATGCTGCCTGATTGACTGAGAATTTTCACCATTTTCTGTTTTTGTTTTAAATTTCCAACATCTGTAATAAGCAGTGCTTTCGGACTAGTGACTTGATCAGCTTCTGGCCCTTAACCATTGTGCCTGGGTCAATGTGACATACAGATTGCTGCAACTCACTGTGAAAGCAACTCCCAACCATACACCTGTGAGGGAGAATATGTGAACACAGTGTGTGGTTAGGATGAGGAATAAACTACCTGAGCTAATCACCCCCTTCTCTCTCTCTACCTTTCTCTCACTTTTTCTCCCTCTCTCTTCCCTTCTCTGTTTCTCCTTTTTTGTCTCTCTCTCTCCTTCTCTTCCCTTCCCTCCTCTTCTCTCTCTCTCTCTTTATCCTCATGCTGTCCCATTGTAAGATTTGATCGAGGGAGAGAAATAAACTGCAGGGTTTTAGGTCAGGGGAGTGGGAGCAGTTGAGCTGCTGTTATTGAGATTAGACACAATGGCCTCCCTCTGGAGTGTATTCTATATTTCTAAATGGACAAGAGCAGCATTGTGGTGGTACTTAGCATGGCCAATCCACCTAACCTGCACTCCTTTGGAGTGGGGGAGGGAACCCACACAGACATGGGGAGAATATGCAAACTCCACACAGACAGTGACCCGAGGCTGGAATTGAACTCAGTTCCCTGGTGCTATGAGACAACAGTGCTAACCACTGTGCCACCGTGCCACTGGGGAGAACCAGGGGCCAACTTATTTAAAAATAAGGAGTCACTCATTTAACGCAGAGATTAGGAGAATTTTTTTTCTCAGAGGGTTGTGTGTCTCTGGAACTCTCTTCCTCAAAAGGCAGTGGAAGCAGAGACTTTGAATATTTTCGAGGCAAAGCGAGATAGATTCTTGATTTACGAAGGGATGAAAGGTTATCAGGGGGTCAGCGGGATGCAGATTGTGGTTACTATCCGATTATCCATGATCTTATTGAATGGAGGAGCAGGACACCCTGTGGCCTACTCTGCTTCTAATCTGTAGTTGGTATGGAGCACTTTGTATAGTCTTAACCTGCCGATTTGAAAAATATATTTAATTGTGTTAGAGGCAGTCAGAGAAGATTCTCTCAACATATTCCTCAGATAAGGGGCTTATGAAGGAAAGTTGAGCAGGTTGGAGTTTAGAAGACTGAAATGTAACTTTTTTGAAACACGTAAGATCTTGAGGAGATTTGATGGGGCAGATACGGGGGCAGATGTCTCCACTTGTGGGAGGGACTAGATCCAGGGGACATAGTTTTAACAAGGAAAGGTGTAGAGGTGAAGAAAATATTTATCTCTTAGAGGATCGTACTCTCTTCGCCAGAGGGCAGTGCAGACTGGCTCACTGATTTTATTTAAGATTGTGTTAGGCAGGTTAGTGATAGACAAAGGAGTCTGGGTTAAGAAGGGAGACGACAAAGTAGAGTTAAGCCCATAACCTTTTTTTTAAACCACTAATCTCGTCCCAATTGCCTGTGTTTGGCCCATATCCCTCAATAATCATATTACTTACGTAAATGTCTAAATGCTTTTTAAAAGACAAAATTGAACCCGCCTCTACTACTCTTTGGCAGCTTGTTCCAGGCACTCTGGCCTAGTCCTGCACTTGTCCAATATTAACGCAGTAATAAGGTCAACAAGGTCTCATGGTCCTGTCAGGGTTTTCACGATAAAGGCTCCCTCAAAACAAGGGGCTGATACTTATGATATTTGGTCAAACGAAAACAAGTGGGTGAGGCCTAAACACACTGGTAAAGCCTCCTACACTGGGTTTATTGGGTGCCCCAATCAGAAAAAGAAATAACCTTCCGCCCACTCCACCACGGGGTACATAGCGGTATCCCCCCCAATTCTCACCCATCCCGCGATCAACGGCAGCATCTCCCCTATCTACCCTCCCCTATCTACCCCCCACCTGTGATCAATGCTGGCACCCCCTGCAATCAACATTGGCATCCCACCCCTGAACCTCCCCTCACCAACAGTCAACACCAGCATCTTCTCGTCTCCCTCTCTCCTCCCCACTACACACACGAAAACACACGCACACACACGCACACGCACAGACACACACACACGTTCTCCTCCCCCATCTCCCATTCATGAAATTCCCACAAGGGTCCGCCCTGGCATTGTCCCCAGCACAGATTGGCATTGCCAGGTTAGAATGCGCATGGTGCCAACCTGGTAGTGTCAACACCCGGTTAAAGTCCAACAAGTTTACTGTGTTTACCCCAGTCCATTTCCACATCGTGTCAACCTGTGCCAGGGAGCTGTGACATGTTACTGACCAGGTATGTCTCTCTCTCTCTCCCTTTGGGGGCTATACTCACCTTTTGATACATGCGCATGTTTCCAGATTCTCTCTGGATTTTTGGCCATCTCTTGACAAAAACATGGGTAAAAGTTGCCTCCAAGGAATTTGGATATAAAAGAGAGGAGTTTTACCCTTTAGCCTCTGGGTCATTGTGGTTTGGGGTCAGGGGTCAGACTGGTAAAACTGGTTTACTTTGCTGATGCCATTGACAAAAACTCCCTACAGCCACTCCCTGATCTGACAAATCCCACATCCACTGCTTCCTCACCCTGGAACCCATTTCCATAACGCCCATCTGCTTTGTAGCCACTTCCAACCCTTTGAAGGAACACACAAAATCTGACCTTACCTCCCACTGCCAGAACCACAGCAACCAGCCCTGAATCTGATAATGAAGGCTCATGGAAATCAGTTCCTCAGCCAGTAGAATTCTGAACTTAAATGTCCAATGATTGGTTGAGCAGCCTAACTATTTTTTATTATCCTTGCTAGAGAGTTCAAACCTCCCTCTAAAGAGACCAACAACTGTTATTTGTCATTTATATTAATGATTTGGATGAGAATATAGGGGGCATGGTTAGTAAGTTTGCAGATGACGCTGAGATTGGTGGCATAGTGGACAGTGAAGAAAGTTATCTCCAATTGCAACGGGATCTTGATCAATTGGGCCAGTGGGCTGATGAATGGCAGATGGAGTTTAATTTAGACAAATGCAAGGTGATGCATTTTGATAGATTGAACCAGGGCAGGACTTACTCGGTTAATAGTATGGCGCTGGGGAGAGTTACAAAACAAAGAGATCTAGGGATACACGTTCATAGCTCCTTGAAAGTGGAGTCACAGGTGGACAGAGTGGTGAAGAAGGCATTCGGCATGCTTGGTTTCTTCGGTCAGAACATTGAATACAGGAGTTGGGACGTCTTTTTGAAGTTGTACAAGACGTTGGTAAGGCCACACTTGGAATACTGTGTACAGTTCTGGTCACCCTATTATAGAAAGAGTATAGAAACTAGAAAGAGTACAGAAAAGATTTACTAGGATGCTACCGGGACTCGATGGATTGAGTTATAAGGAGAGGCTGAATAGACTGGGACTGTTTTCTCCAGAGCATAGGAGGCTGAGGGGTGACCTTATAGAGGTTATAAAATAATGAGGGGCATAGACGGATAGATAGTCAATATCTTTTCCCAAAGGTAGGGGAGTCTAAAACTAGAGGGCATAGGTTTAAGGAGAGAGGAGAGAGATACAAAAGTGGCCGGAGGGGCAATTTTTTCACACAGAGGGTGGTGAGTGTCTGGAACAAGCTGTCAGAGGTAGTGGTAGAGGTGGGAACAATTTTATCTCTTAAAAAGCATTTAGACAGTTACACCTAATCCCATCTGCCAGCACTTGGCCCACAGCCCTGAATATTATGATGCGCCAAGTGTTCATCCAGATACTTTTTAAAGGATGTGAGGCATCCCACCTCCAACCCCCCCTCTCAGGCAGCGCATTCCAGACCGTCACCACCCTCTGGGTAGAAAAGCTTTTCCTCAAATCCCTCCCAAACCTCTTGCTCCTCATCTTGAACCAATGTTCCCTCGTGACTGACCCTTCAAATAAGGGGAATGGCTGTTCCTTATTCACTCTGTCCACGTCTCTGGTAAACTTGTACACATCGATCAGATTGCCTCTGCTCCAATGAAAACATGATGTGGAGATGCTGGCCTTGGACTGGGGTAAAACAGAAAGAAAGCTCACAACACCAGCTTAAAGCCCGACCAGTTTATTGTAGCAAACGCCACAAACATGTTCCGAAAGCTTGGGGCTTTTGCTACAAATAAACCGGTTGGACTTTAAGCTGGTGTTGTGAGATTTCTTTCCAATGAAAACAACCCAAGTTTCTCTCCTCTGCATCCCTTCCAGTGCAATCACATCCTTTCCATAATGTGGCAATCGGGAACTGTACACGGTTCCCCAACTGAGGCCTCAGCAAAGCTTTGTACAATTCCAACATGACTTCCCTGTTTTTGTAATCTATGTCTTGACTGATAAAGACAAGTGTCCCAAATGCCTTTCTCAACACCCTACTAACATACCCTTCCACCTTCAGAGATCTGTACACAAGCACATCAAGATCCCTTTGTTCCTCGTGTCATGCCATTCGTTGAATAATTCCTTATCAAATTATTCCTACCAAAGTGTATCACCTCATGCTTTTCAGGGTTAAATTCCATCTGCCAGTTGCCTGCCCATTTGACCATTCCATCTTTATCTTCCTGTAACCCCTTGTTAATCACTCTACCTCATTGTTAACCACCCGTCCAATCTTTGTGTCATCCAGAAACTTACTAATCCAAACCCCCGCCACCCTCACATAGTCATCAATGTCATTTATATATGTTATTTATAGGGGACCCAACACAGATCCCTGTGGTACACCACTGGACACTGGCTTCCAGTCACTAAAGCAGCTTCTCTCATCACAACCTGTCTTCTATAACTGAGCCAATCCTGAATCCACTTTATCAAATTACCCTGTATCTCATGTGAAATCACTTTCTTTCTCAGTCTCCCATGTGGGACCTTGTTGAAGGCTTTGCGAAAAGCCACATAAACTACATCGACTGCACTATCCTCATCTACACACCCGTTCACATCCTCAAAAGATTCAATCAAAGAACAGAGAGAAAGGAAAGTACAATACAGGAACAGGCCCCTCGGCCCTCTAAGCCTGTGCCGATTATGACGCTCTAACTAAAATAAAACCATCTGCCCTTACTCGGTCCGTATCTCTCTATTCCCTCCCTATTCGTGTACCCATCCAGATGCCTCTTAAATGTTACTAATAAGAACATAAGAAATAGGAGCAGGAGTAGGCCATCTAGCCCTTCGAGCCTGCCCCGCCATTCAATAAGATCATGGCTGATCTGTCGTGGCTCAGTTCCACATTCCCGCCCTCTCCCCATAACCCTTAATCCCCTCTCTTATCAAAAACCCATCAACCCGCGTCTTAAAAATATTTAGCGAGGTAGCCTCCACCACTTCAACGGGCAGAGAATTCCAGAGATTCACCACCCTTTGAGTGAAGAAGTTCCTCCTCAACTCCGTTCTAAACCGCCCCCCCTTTATCTTGAGGCTATGCCCCCTAGTCCTACTGTCTTTTTTGAGCGGGAAGAGCCTCTCCACCTCTATCCTATCCATCCCATTCATCATCTTATACGTCTCAATGAGATCTCCCTTCATTCTTCTAAACTCTAACGAGTACAAGCCTAGTTTATTCAGCCTCTCCTCATAGCTCAACCCCCTCAACTCCGGTATCAGCCTAGTAAACCTCCTCTGCACTCCCTCCAAGGCCAAAATATCTTTGCGCAGGTGCGGCGACCAAAACTGCACACAGTACTCTAGCTGCGGCCTCACCAATGCCCTATACAGCTGCAGCAAGACCTCCCTACTTTTATATTCAAACCCCCTCGCTATGAAGGCCAGCATCCCATTCGCCTTCCTGACCACCTGCTGCACCTGCAAGCTGGGTTTTTGCGACTCATGCACAAGGACCCCGAGGTCCCTCTGCACCGTCGCCTGCTGAAGTTTTTCGCCACGTAAGTAATAATCCTTCCTACCATTATTCCTACCAAAGTGGACCACCTCACACTTGCCAACATTAAATTCCATTTGCCAGTTCCTGGCCCATTCGCCCAGCCTATCTAGATCCTTCTGCAGACTCTCCACACCCTCCGCACAATTTGCCTTTCCCCCAATCTTGGTGTCATCAGCAAATTTCGACACCATACACTCGGTTCCCTCCTCCAGATCATCTATATAAATGGTAAATAGCTGAGGCCCCAGCACCGACCCCTGGGGCACTCCACTAGTCACCATCCGCCAATCCGAATAGCACCCATTGACCCCAACTCTCTGCCTCCTATTTGACAACCAATCCTCTATCCACGCTAACACCCTATCCCCAACTCCATGTGCCCACCTCCACCACCTTCTCTGGCAGCATGTTCCAGGCAGCCACCACTCTCTGCATGAAAAACTTCCCCCGCACATCACCCTTAAACTTTCCCCCTCTCACCTTGAACCTGTGTCCCCTTGTAATTGACATTTCCACCCAGGGAAAAGCCTCTGACTATCCACCCTGTCTGTACCTCTCATCATTTTGTAGACCTCTCCCCTCAGCCTCTGCCTTTCTAGTGAAAACAATCCTAGTTTATTCAGCCTCTCCTCTTGGCCAACACCCTTGAGAGCAGGCAACATCCTGGTGAACCTTCTTTGCACTTGCTCCAAAGCTTCCACATCTTTCTGATAATGTGGTGACTAGAACTGCACAGAATACTCCAAATATGGCCTCACCAGATTTTATATCACTGCAACCTGATTTCCCAACTCTTGCACTCAATGCTCCTTCTTAATCACCCTGACCTCCTGTGTTGCCACTTTTAGGGAACCGTGGACCTGCACGCCCAGATCCCTCTGCCTGTTAATGTTCCAAAGAGTTCTGCCATTTACAGTAAAATTCACACCTGAATTTGATCCTTCAGAATGCATCACCTCCCATTTATCCGGATTAAACTCCCATCTACCATTTCTGAGCAGGAATCTCCAATCTATCTATATCCTGTTGTGCTTAACCACAAATCTGTTATAGCTTTTGGTTCCATAGACTTAACGAACGGTGTTTGAGGCTGGGGGTTGGGGAGAGAAAGAGGAGGGGGCAGGTTGGGGACTGTGGGAGAGCCAGATCACCGACATAAACAGAGGAAAAGAAGTGAAGGAAGAAATGGGAGACAGCGAAAGAAAGAGAGAGGAGCAGTGATAGATCTGTTACTGTGAGTGTGCCTCAGCACTCCTTGGATTCTGGAGGCAATAGTCTTTGTTTGAGACTACTTTCTCTACATCTTGAACACTATATACAGTTGCAGAATATCAGGACACAGCGAGTGTTCCTCACTACGGTGCTTCACACTGATTTTCCCTCAGTGTCATCTCTTGGGTGTAGTTCTTTCTGCATCCTTTACTCCACAGTCCAACGATTGTTTATACATCCTCCTGCATTCTCCTCCCCAAAGTCTCGAAGGGATAGACAGCTTGGTGATTTCAGTTGTCACCCTGAATGGGTGAGGAGCTAGTTCCCGCTGAGGTAGCTGGAAATCCATTTGCTCTGAGGTTGGTCCTTGGAGGTTGTCACTCCTGGTGCCCCTCATTCTGGTTCTGTGGATGTGACGTTCTCCTGCTGTTCAGGATATACAGATCATCTACTAATGCTTTCCTGTTCGTCAAAACCAGGGCAGTTCTGGTACCTTTGAGTGATTGTGATTGCATCTTAACCAGACACAATCTCGGTTTCCGTAGCTTTGCTGTGACAATATCTTCTCAATGCTGCTATCCAATCTAACACCATCGCTCCCTTTCCAGAGTGGGAAGATTGTGAGCCCTGTGTCTTTGGTTGAAAACACAGGTTTAACTTTCTCTATAACCTTTCTTTTTTCTGGTCTTTCACCTTAACATTTGACATCAATGTGTGGGGGAGGAAAAGAAATTGGGTTCTTAGCCTATGGCCCCTCAGTAAGAAGTCTGACAACACCAGGTTTAAGTCCAACCGATTTATTTGATAGTAAACTCACAAGCTTTCGAGGTTTCCCTCTTCGTCAGGTGAATGGAGAGTTCTGGCCTCAGACAGAGCATATAAAGCACAGACAGTTTACAGATTACTGATTAGAATGCGAATCTTTACAACTAACCTGCTGTTCAAGTCTTAAAGAGGCCGACAACGTGAGTGGAAGGAGCATTAAGCACAGGTTAAAGAGATGTGTAGTGTCTCCAGACATCTCCTTCCACTCACATTGTCGGCCTCTTTAAGACTTGAACAGCAGGTTAGTTGTAAAGATTCGCATTCTAATCAGTAATCTGTAAACTGTCTGTGCTTTATATGCTCTGTCTGAGGCCAGAACTCTCCATTCACCTGACGAAGGGACAAACCCCGAAAGCCTGTGAGTTTACTATCAAATAAATCGGTTGGACTTTAACCTGGTGTTGTCAGACTTCTTACTGTGTTTACCCCAGTCCAACGCCGGTATCTCCACATCCTGCCCATCAGAAACCCAGTGGGACAAACCGCTCTGCAACAGTGTAGACCAGAACTAGCTCAATCTCTTCATTTTATTCTTAGCAGTTGATGCAACCTCCTCACTCAGCTTCTGCATGGGGACTAAGAGGAATGTGGACAAATCCGTACTATGATGTGGAGGATTGGAAAAACGCATTGGCGAACTGTACCCATTGTCAGAGGTGGCAAAGTCTGATCTTAACTCCAATAATATGGTGAAAAAAAAGTCTGAAACTTGCCTTTTAGCTTAAGCGAGTTTATTCTTAGTGTGTTAGCCTCCTTTTCCCCCAAACCCATCTCTTTCCTTCAGCTGTGTCCATTCACACACTTTCTGAGCTGAATGATCCTGGGTCCATGTATAGTTGAGCCAGTGATCATTGCCTGTCTTTCACAATGCAACTAGCTTCACAATGTAATTGCTGTTGTATTGACGGATTTCCCTCTTTCTTGTAAATCAAAGCTTTAGAAATAAAATAAATTGAAGAAAATGTTATTTTTAACCCAGTAAAATGGTAACAAATGAGTGTGATTTAATATTGTAGAACCTGCAGTTCCTTCACCAGATTTATTTATACATAGCTACAAAGCAGGATTCGTTTTCCATTGCGTTGTTATAACACAAAGCACCTCTCGCAATACATTCAGGAATTTCTTGCATCAAGCGTTCCTTTTGGGCAAACCAGTCCGATAATTGGTAACTTGTGTCAACTTATTGAGATCTCCCCCCTCACTAACGTTTCTTTATGCTAATCAGGTCTAACCCTAGCCTTTCCTCAGTCACACTTCTCACTGTGAGGACGTTGTCCCACGGGGACTGTTTACTGCTCACAGGAGTTATTAGAGCACGGAGCGTTAGGTTGCCAACTCTAATTGGGTGTATTCAAAGAACAGTAAGCACAGGAACAGGATCTGCAGCCCACCAAACTTGTGCTGACACATGACGCCTTTTTAAAGCCCTTTTGCCTCTATGTGGTCCGTATCCCTCTATTTCTTGCCTATTCATGTATGTGTCATGTATGCCTCTTAAGCTTATGAGGAGAGATTGAATAGACTGGGTCTGTACTCGTTGGAGTTTAGAAGGCTGAGGGGGGATCTTATAGAGACGTATAAGATAATGAAGGGGATGGATAGGGTAGAGGGAGAGAGATTCTTCCTGCTTAGAAAGGATAGCAGGGCTAGAGGGCACAGCCTCAAGATAAGGGGGGGTGCAGTTTAGATCGGAGTTGAGGAGGAACTTCTTCACTCAAAGGGTGGTGAATCTCTGGAATTCTCTGCCCATTGAAGTAGAACGTAGAACATTCCAGCGCAGTAAAGGCCCTTCGGCCCTCGATGTTGCGCCGACCAGTGGAACCAATCTAATGACCCTCTAACCTAAACTATTCCAATGTTATCCATATGCCTATCCACTGACCATTTGAACGCCCTTAAAGTTGGCGAGTCCACAACTGCTGCAGGCAGGGCATTCCACACCCTTATTGGTGAAGGCTACCCCACTGAATATATTTAAGTCACGGGTAGATAGGTTTCTGATAGACAGCGGAATTAAGGGTTATGGGGAGAGAGCGGGAAAGTGGAACTGATCCACTTCAGATCAGCCATGATCTTATTGAATGGCGGGGCAGGCTTGAGGGGCTAGATGGCCTACTCCCGCTCCTATTTCTTATGTTCTTAAGCATTGCTATTGTATCTGCTTCTACCACCTCTTCAGGCAGGCACTTATCACTCCTATTGTTGCAGTCCAAGTTAAGGAAAGGCCTGAGATTCAAATTCTATTCTCCTGCATCCAACTGATCAGGCTTTTTTTGGAGGGAAAGGGTTAAGGTTAATTCAAGGCAACCCAGCCTCAGTTTGTAAAAACACTCCAAAAATCTATTTCTATATTTATATCTACTCCCTTCCAAAAACTGGAACATAGCAACATGCAAACAGTGGCCTGTGCACAGCTACACACAGTCTGCTTTTGGACCCAGGCAAGCAAATGAGTGCAGAAAAAAGCCAAATATGGTATCCATTAAAACAGAGGCTGACAGAAATTCAGAAGCTCAGCGCGCGTGGGCCAAGTATCATTTCGCAATGTCAGCGGGGTCGGGAGGGAGAGAAGGAGGATGCCAGTGGGTGAGGGAGCTCGAAGGGTAAGGGTGGTGAGAAAATGCTGCCGCGAGGGTTAAAGGGTTGGTGGGGGGGGGGTCCTTAACTGAGTGGGGGAGAAAGCCACAGGAGAGGAGATGTGAGCAAGAACTGCAGGAAAAGGAGGAGGAGAATGGTCGTCAGAATTCGAGCCTCATTGCTGCCTCAGAATAAATTTGTAGAATCATATGTGGGCTGCCTGGTGGCACGGTGGTTAGCATTGCTGCCTCACAGCGCCAGGGATCCGGGTTCAATCCTGGCCTCGGGTCACTGTCTGTCTGGAATTTGTGTGTTTTCCTTGTGTCTGCGTGGATTTCCTTCGGGACGCTCCGGTTTCCTCCCACAGTCCAAAGATGTGTGGGTTAGGTTGTTAAATTGACCCTTGGTGTCAGGGGGATTAGCAGGGTAATTATGTGGGGTTGTGGGAATGGTGCCGGGGTGGGATTGTGGGCGGTGCAGACTCGATGGGCCGAATGACCTCCTTCCACACTTGTGATAAGGTTAATTGTACAGAAATGAGGCCATTTGGCCCATTGGCTCTGTGCAACCAACAACGCGCTATCCCACCAACCTGCACTGGTCCTATAGCCCTGCAGGGTCCCTGCTCCACAAATCCCAGGCAGTGATTTTAAAATGTTACCAGAAATTTTGCATCTGTGATTCTATCAGGTAGTGATTTCTGAGTCACCACCACTCTCTGGGTAAAAAACTGCTTCCTTATTCATATTAAACGCATCGACCTGTCACTTAACCCCTGGTTTTTGACCCCTCTGCTGATAGGTTGACCCTATTTGCTCTAACCAGGCCCCTGATAATTAAATTCTTTCTCAGCCTTCTCTGCTCCAAAGCTGGTCTGATGGTGGGATTTCTCGGGCTGTTTGGATCCGGTGGGAATCGCTGGTTCCGCTGCAGTGAACGGAGATTTCCTCGAGCACCAAATTCTCTGTCCTCGCTCACAGTGACAGCGGGGCTGGAAAATCCCGACTGATTTTGCTGGTCTTCGCCAGGTTATTGTGGAGGTTGTACTCAGTTGTAGGAGACGGAGGGTGATGAGAGAAGGTGGCTTTAGTGACCGGAAGCCTGTATTATTAGGGGAGCCCCCTATTATTTGTCATTTATATAAACAACACAGATGACTTTGTGGGGGGTGGGGGTAGGATTAATAAATTTGGGAATGACACAAAGATTGGCTGGGTTATTAACAGTGAGACTGTGTGTCTTGGACTACAAGGAGATATAGACAGGATGGTCAATTAGGTAGGTAAGTGGCAGATGGAATTTAACCCTGAAAAGTGTGAGGTGATACACTTTGGAAGGAGTAATTTGACAAGAAAGTACTCAATCAACAGCATGACACTAGGAAGTTGGCATGTTTGTCCATAGATCTCTGAAGACAGAAGGGTGGTGAAAACTGCATGTGGGACACTTGCCTTTATCAACTGAGGCATAGATTACAAAAGCAGGGAAGTCATGCTGGAGTTGTGTAGAAGTTTGGTGAGGGCACAGCTAGAACACTGTGTGCAGTTCTGGTTGTCACATTATCAGAAGGATGTGATTGTACTGGAGGGGAGCCCACTTTATCAAATTATCCTCTATCCCATGTACATCCCCTGATAATACAGGCTTCCGGTCACTAAAGCCACCTTTTCTCATCACCCTCTGTCTCCTACAACTGAGTACAACCTCCCCAATAACCTGGATAAGACCAGTAAAATCCGTCACAGTGTCAGCTGTCACTGTGAGCGGAGACGGAGAATCCATGTACATCCCATGTGACTTTTCAACAAGTCTCACATGTGGAACCTTGTCAAAGGCTTCGCTGAAATCCATGTAAACTCCATCAACCACGCTACCCTCATCTATACACCTGGTCACCTCCTCAAAAAATTCAATCAAGTTTGTTAGGCGTGACCTCCCTCTGATGAATCCACACTGACTATCCCTGACCAAGCTTTCCCTCTCTTTGATGCCCTCTTTCAGAAGTTTCTCCAATAGTTTCCACTGAAGTGAGACTCACTGGTCTGTAGTTCCCTGGTTTATCTCTACAACCCTTCTTAAATAATGGAACAACATTAGCTGTTCTCCAGTTGTCTTGTCCCTCTCCCATGGCCAAAGAGGAATTAATAATTTGGGTCAGAGCCCCTGCAATCTCATCCCTTGTCTCCCAAAGCAGCCGAGGAAACAATTCAACTGGACCTGGAGATATATCCACTTTTAGGCTGCCAGAAACCTCCAATATCTTGTCCGTCCCTATGTCAATTTACTCAAGAACCTCACAGTCTTCCTGAATAATTCCATAGTCCTCATTCTCTTGGGTAAAGTCAATGTGAAGAATTCATTCAATGCCCTACCAATATCCTCTGGCTCCACTCACAGATTGTCCCCTTGGTCCCTAGTGGGCTCTACTCTTTCCCTGGTTTTCCTCTTCCCATTGATATATTTCTAGAATATTTGGGATTTTCCTGACTTTTACCGGACAGAGCACCTCGCAGCCCTCACACAGCCCCTGCTCCCTCTCACACCATGCCATCTATCTTTTGTTCTTAAAGTTGTTAATTTTGTTGCAATCCCTCACTCACAGATTAATATCTACAACATTCTCTTCCCCTTCAGATCTGATAAAGAGCCAAAAGGACTCGTAACGTTAACCCTCTGTCCTTACGGATGCTGTAAGAAGTCTCACAACACCAGGTTAAAGTCCATTCACCTGATGAAGGGACAAACCCCGAGAGCTATTGGCGTTTACTACCAAATAAACCTGTTGGACTTTAACCTGGTGTTGTGAGACTTCTTACTGTGGTTACCCCAGTCCAACGCCGGCATCTCCACATCATGACTACTTACGAATGCTGCCAGACTTGTAGCGTTTCCCAGTATCATAGAACACTACAGCACAAACAGGCCCTTCGGCCCACGAGTTGCGCCGATCACATCAACACCTACCAATCTATAGACCTATCTATAACCCCCAATCCCATTAAACCCCATATACTCATCCAGAAGTCTTTTAAAAGACCCCAGCGAGTTCGCCTCCACCACCACTGACGGCAGCCGATTCCATTCACTCACCACCTCTGAGTGAAAAACTTACCCCTAACATCACTTCTCAACCTCCCTCCCCGCACCTTAAATCTGTGTCTTCTCGTAGCGACCATTTCAACCCGGGGAAATAGCCTCTGAGAATCCACCCTATCTATTCCTCTCAACATTTTATAAACTTCTATCAGGTCGCCTCTCAACCTTCATCTCTCCAGGGAAAAGAGTCCCAGCTCCCTCAACCTAACTTCATAAGGCATGCCTCCCAATCCAGGCAACATCCTTGTAAATCTCCTCTGTACCCTTTCAATAGCTTCTACGTCTTTCCTACAGTGAGGCGACCAGAACTGCGCACAATACTCTAAATGAGGCCTGACAAGGGTCTTATAAAGTTGCAGCATTACCTCCCGACTCCTAAACTCAATCCCTCGATTAATGAAGGCCAGTACACCATACGCCTTCTTGACCACCTCCTCCACCTGCGAGGCCGATTTAAGAGTCCTGTGGACCCGGACCCCAAGATCCCTCTGCTCTTCAACACTACTAAGACTCCTGCCCTTGATAGTGTACTCGTTCATCCCATTGGTTCTGCCAAAATGGACGACTACACATTTATCCGCGTTGAAGTCCATCTGCCACTTCTCTGCCCAGTCCTGCATCCTATCTATGTCCTGCTGCAACTTTTGGCATCCTTCCAGACCATCCACAACACCACCGACCTTCGTGTCATCAGCGAACTTACTTACCCATCCCTCCACTTCCTCATCTAGGTCATTTATGAAAATGACAAACAGCAAGGGTCCTAGAACAGATCCCTGGGGCACTCCACTGATGACCGACCTCCATGCAGAAAAAGACCCATCCACAACCACTCTCTGCCTTCTGCAGGCAAGCCAGTTCTGGATCCACAAGGCCAAAGCCGCTTGGATCCCATGCCCTCTCACCTTCTCAAGAAGTCTTGCATGGGGGACCTTATCAAACGCCTTGCTGAAGTCCATGTACACCACGTCCACGGCACTTTCTTCGTCAATGTGTTCAGTCACATTATCGAAGAACTCAACTAGGCTCGTAAGGCCCTTGACAAATCCATGCTGACTATTTCTGATCATGTCAAACCTCTCCAAATGCTCGTAAATCTTGTCCCTCAGAAGCCTCTCCATCAGCTTACCAACCACTGAGGTCAGACTCACCGGTCAGTAATTTCCCGGGCTATCTCTGTTCCCTTTCTTGAAAATAGGGACTACATCCGCAATCCTCCAATCTTCCGGAACCTCTCCCGTCTCCATTGACGACGCAAAGATCATCGCCAGGGGCTCTGCAATCACTTCCCTCGCCTCCCACAGTATCCTGGGGTACATCCCATCTGGTCCCGGCGACTTATCTATTTTGATAGAATTCAAAAGTTCTAACACATCCTCCTCCTTAATATCCACATACTCAATCTTTTCCATCTGTTGCAAATCCGTAGCAAAATCTCCCAGATCAGTTTCCACTGTGAATACTGAGGCAAAGTACTCATTAATCACCTCTGCCATTTCTTCTGGTTCCACACAGACCTTTCCCCCTTCACCTTTTATAGGTCCTATCCCTTCTCTTCTCATCCTTTTACCTTTCACATATTTAGAGAAGGCCTTGGGATTCTCCTTAATCTTACCCGCCAAGGTCTTCTCATGACCCCTTCTGGCTCTCCTAATTTCCCTTTTAAGCTCCTTTCTACAGTCCTTATACTCCTCAAGATCCTTAACATCTCCTAGTTCCCTGAGCCTTTTGTACACCTTCCTTTTCCTCCTGACTAGGTTCAACACAGCCTTCTGTTCCTCTGTTCTTGTCCAGTAAGATAATTTGATTCAATGTCAGAGCTCAGCAGACATCTTTGTCACTGTGGTGTAGTCGCAGTTGGGAACTTACCAAAAGGAGGGTGAGTGCAGGGTCAAGAGGTGTATGTTACAATCTAATGACACAACCTGATGACTGGGTGGCACAGTGGTTAAGCACTGCTGCCCCACAGTGCCAGGGACCCGGGTTCAACCCTGAGTGTCTGTGTGGAGTTTACACATTCTTCCCATGTCTGCGTGGGTTTCCTCTGGGTACTTGGTTTCCTCCCACAGTGTGAAAATGTGTGGGTTAGGTTGATTGGCCATGCTAAATAGACCCTTAAAAAGGAAAGTAGAGAGAAAATAGGGAATTATAGATCAGTGAGCCTGACATAGATAGTGGGGAAAATTCTAGAATCCTTCAAAGATTTTATAGCGAAACACTTGGAAAACAGTGGCAGGATTGGATAGAGTCAGCATGGATTTATGAAAGGGAAATCACACTTGACAAATTTACTAGAATTATTTGGGGATGTAGATTTTCAGAAGACTTTTGGTAAGATCTCAAATAAGAGGCTAGTGTGTGAAATTAAAGCACTGGGCGGCACAGTAGCTCAGTGGGTTAGCACAGCTCCAGGGTCCTGGGTTTGATTCCCGGCTCAGGTCACTGCCTGTGTGGAGTTTGCACATTCTCCTCGTGTCTGCGTGGGTTTCCTCCGGTTTCCTCCCACAGTCCAAAGATGTGCGGGTTAGGTTGATTGGCCGTGCTAAGAAATTGCCCCTTAGTGTCCAGGGATGTGTAGGTTAGAGGGATTAGTGGGTATAATATGTAGGGATATGGGGGTAGGGCCTGGGTGGGATTGTGCTTGGTGCAGACTCGATGGGCCGAAGGGCCTCTTTCTGCACTGTAGAGTTCTATGATTCACCCTGGGATTGGGAGTAGTATATTGAGACAGACAGAAAACTGGCTGGCAGACAAAAAGTAGGAATAACTGGGTCTTTTTCCAAGTGGCAGGTAGTAACAGCTGGGGTAACGCAGGGACCATTGCTGGGATCCCAGCTATTCATAAAGTATATTCGAGAACTACATGTAATATCTCCAAATTTGAAGATGGCACAAAGTTGGGTGAGAAGGTGAGCTGTGAGGAGGATGCAGAGAACCTTCAATGAGATTCAGACAGGTTGAGTGAGTGGGCAAATGTGCGGCAGATGCGGTGTAATGTGGATAAATGTGAGGTTATCCACTTTGGCAGCAATAACAGGAAGGCAAATAATTATCTGAATGGCTAAAGATGGAGAGAGGGGAATATGCAATCAGACCTGGATGTCCTCATACACCAATCACAGCGAGAGGGTTGGAGAACAGGAGCAGGGATGTCTTGCTGCAGTTATCCAGGGCCTCAGTGAGGCCACACCTGGAATATTGTGTGCAGTTTTGATGTCCTTATCTGAGGAAGAATGTTCTTGCCATACAGGGAGTGCAGAGAAGGTTTACCAGGCTGAATCCTGGGATGACAACATGATGTGTGAGGAGTGAGTAAGTTGGTTAGGATTATATTTGCAGGAGTACAGAGGAATGGTGGGGGTGGGGGGGGGGTGGGGCTGGGGTGGGGGGAGGTGGAGGGCAGGGGTGGGGGTGGGAATGGTGGTCTCATAGAGACCTAAACAATTTCTAACAGAGCTAGACAGGGTAAATGCAGGAATGATGGTGGGGGGGGGTGTTAAGAACCAGGGGGTCACAGTCTGAGGATACAGGGTAGACCATTTAGGACGGAGATGAGGAGAAATTTCTTCACCCAGAGAGTGGTCAGCCTGTGGAATTCACTACCACGGAAAGCAGTTGAGATCAAAACATTGAAAGTTTTTAAGAGGCAGTTAGATATAGCACTTGGGGTGAAGGGGATCAAAGGATATGAGGAGGGGGGGAAGGCGGGATCAGGCTATTGAGTTGATGAATGGCGGAGCTGGTTCAAAGGGTCAAATATCCTCCTCCTGCTCCTATTCTCTATGTTTCTATGTCGTTTCTATGATACGACCTGGTTACACTACCTGATGGCGGAATCTGATGACAGTTCCTGGTTATGCTATCTGATGGTGTTACATTACCTGGGTACATTATCTGGCAATAGTATGTGCTGACACTGCCTAATGATACTGCCCACCGAGTGGGCCAAGGTTCATCTGGAGACCAAGGAACTTCACTGGAGGTCAAACTCCTTCACTGGAGGCCAAGGCCTGTCACTGTAAGTCAGGGACCTTCACTGGAGGCCAATCTTCTTCACTAGAAGTCAGGGCTCTTCACTGGAGATCGGGGCCCTTCACTGGAGGCCAAAATATTTGAAGATGTGTGGAGTGGGCAGCACAGGGAAATTGATCTTTGAGAAAAGGAGAATCTGTAACCCCCTGAACCATATGGAAACACTGAGTCAGCAATACAGTAAATTGGACTCTTGCTGTGCTGTGACTATCACTTGGTAAGATATCTATTAGCTCTGGAGCAGTGTGGCTGGGTGTATGGCTGCACAGTAATTGTGAAGGTTTCGTCCAGACTGTTTACAAGCTCACTCTGTTAAGATATTTTTGAAATGTAGAGGGGGTGCGTATTGTAAAAAACAGCCCAAGACAGAACAATTCGAGGAATCATTATCCTCAAGTGAACGTTAACCTGGAGTTTGTGTCTCACCCGACTGTTATAGTGACCCATTGACACAGATGTACATAGTTACAATCATAGAATTCCTCCAGTACTGAAGGCCATTCTGCCCATCATGGCAGTGCCTGCATTGTGAATGAGAAGCCAGTTAATTCTACTGCCCCTACTGTTCCCACTGAATCTGATCCCACTGCCCTCTCAAGTTATAACACAATGGATAAAAAAACCTTCCCTTATCTTCCCTCCTGGTTCCTTTTGTCTACTCTCTTCCAAATGATGCCTTTGAGTTATTCTCTTTCACCGTACAGAGTTTCTCCTTATTTACTCTCTCAAACCCCCTCGTGATTTGGCACAGTGGTTAGCACTGCTGCCTCACAGCGGCAGGGTCCTGGGTTCGATTCCTGCCTCAGGCCACTGTCTGTGAGGAGTTTGCACATTCTCACCATGTCTGCTTGGGTTTCCTCCGGGTGCTCCGGTTTCCTCCCACAGTCCAAAAGATGTGCGGGTTATACTGAGTGGCCATGCTAAATTGCCCCTTAGTGTCAGGGGGATTAGCAGGGTTACGGGGATGGGACTGGGGTGGAGTTGTTGTTGGTGCAGACTTAAGATCAAAGAACAACACAGCACGGGAAACAGGCCCTTCGGCCCAACGAGCCCACCCCGCCATCTTAATAATGTGTTTTTCCTCCTCCACCCTTGACCCATGTCTATGCTTATGGTACCCCTATTGGAAACCAGATTAAGGGGAGAATAATTTAGGGACAATTCGTTACACCAATCAGCCTTCATCTTTGGGGTGTGGGAGGAAACCGGAGCACCCGGAGGAAACCCACGCAAGCACGGGGAGAATGCACAAACTCCCACAGACACCGGCCCAAATCCATGTATCTGTACAGCAAACAGTGATACTCTCAATAGGTCTACCCTTTATCATGTAACTCCCCTCTACATTATTCCTTCCAAAATGCATCACCTTGCATTTATCAGGATTAAATTCCATCTGCCTTTCATCTGCCCAATATACCAGCCTATCTATACCCTGCTGACACTCCCCCTCACTGTCCGCCAATCCTGCCACCTTTGTGTCATCTGCAAACTTGCTGATCACACCACATACGCCCTCTTCCAAGTCATTTATATATATATTACGAATGGGCCAAGTGCCCTCCTTCTGCACTGTAGGGATTTTATAATTTGTAGGGGGTTTGGAAGGGGGTCTGGTGGGTTCACAGGAATTTCCCAGACACTTTATTCTCTAAAGAGGTAGTTCTGTGGTGCCGAGTGTCAGATAGCCAATGGCAATGGTGTGTGTACACAGTAAGAAGTCTCACAACACCAGGTTAAAGTCCAACAGGTTTATTTGGTAGTAAACACCACTAGCTTTCGAAGTGCTACTCCTTCGTCACCTGATGAAACCTGGTGTTGTGAGACTTCTCACTGTGTTTACCCCAGTCCAACGCCGGCATCTCCACATCATGGTGTGTCTGGACACTGTCCTGATCCTCCAGTTTCCACCTCAGTGGGAGAATGAATGGCCTTTGAGAAGCCCGGCAGCGGCTCCGAACTGAACGCTGGCTGCCCCTCTGCGGTGAACACACAGAGATATTTATACAGAGTGTTCAGTGAAACAAAATGTCCCAAGGCAACCCGCGAGAGTGATAACTCATAAAAGACATTCCTGACACACAGCCACGTTCGGTCGGGTTACTGAGCACTTGGTCAAAGACATGAAGCCTTAAACGGAAGGAAAGTTAGTAGCAGAGACGTTTAGGAAGGAAATTCCAGAGCTTAAAGTCTTGACAGCTGGCGATGGGAGGGTGGAGGGGGGGGGGTGCACAGGAGGCTGGAAAAAAAGGACAGAGGAAGGGAGAAGCCATGAAGAATTCAAAAGGAATAAGAATTTTAGGATTGACAATGTTGTGGTGGATTGCATTCGGGGAAGGCACACACTGAACACAAGCTAAAGAGCCGTTGCCTGGTTATAGCACAGACTCTATCCCCGAAACCCCATTTATCCCCGCTAGTTAGGTTGAGGGAGCTCGATCTTTTCTCCCTGGAGAGACGAAGGATGAGAGGGGACCTGATAGAGGTTTATAAGGTGCTGAGAGATATTGCTCAGGTGGATTCTCGGAGGCTATTTCCCAGGGCTGAAATGGTCACTACGAGAGGACACAGGTTTAAGGTGCTGGGGAGCAGGTACAGAGGAGATGTCAGGGGTAAGTTTTTCACTCAGAGGGTGGTGAGTGAGTGGAATCGGCTGCCGTCGGTGGTGGTGGAGGCAAATTCGTTCGGGTCTTTTAAGAGACTTCTGGATGAGTATATGGGACTTAATAGGATTGAGGGTTATAGGTAAGCCAGTAGGTAGAGATAAGATTGGCGCAACTTGTGGGCCGAAGGGCCTGTTTGTGCTGTAGTTTTTCTATGATTCTAGTCCCCTGGACACTAAGGGGCAATATATCATGGCCAATTAACCTAATCTGCAAGTCTTTGGACTGTGGGAGGAAACCGGAGCACCCGGAGGAAACCCACGCAGACATGGGGAGAATGTTATAGCCTAATATTGTAGGTACAGCTCGTGGGTGGCACCATGGTTGGCACAGTGGCACTGTGGCTAGCACTGCTGCCTCACAATGCCAGGGACAGGGGTTCAATTCCTGGCTTGGGTAACTGTGCAGAGTCTGCACATTCTCCCCATGTCTGCATGGGTTTCCGCCCACAGTCTGAAAGACATGCTGGTTGGGCGCATTGGCTATGCAAAGTTCTCCCTTAGTGTACCCGAACAGGCACCGGAGTGTGGTGACTCGGGGATTTTCACAGTAACTTCATTGCAGCGTTAACTTACTCGTAACTAATACACTTTTAACTACAGTTGGAAGCACAGCGCTGCTAAGTTCCTCATTCAAATACAGTTCAGGAGTTCTCCATTGCCTTTTGTAATTGTTCAGAGTCTTGTCCAGCCAGACACCAGTGGGCTTTCCAATGATAACAATATTCCTGAATACCAGGATTGGCTCAAATATCACGGGAAGAGTTTAAGCCAGAGTTTTTATTGTCAGTTTCTCTGGTTATGAAGTGTCTCCATCCAGTGGAGCAGTGTGGAAGTGTGAGTATTTACCATTCAATGAACGTTGTATCTGGACGTGTCCTGTGGTTAGGATTACTGGGCCATTCATGCTAAAAGTTCCTCAAGTGAAACAATTTGTCCAAGCGAGAAAAGCTTTAATTTCTAAAAAAAATTCTTAGATTGTTCTGAGACTATTGAATCACTGCAGTGCAGAAAGAGACCAATCGGCCCATCGAGTCTGCACTGACTCTCTGAAAGAACATGCCACCAAAGTCCCCCTCCTCTGTCCTCCCCTCCCATCACCATAACCCCACCCATGGTCAATCCATTTAACCTACAAATCGTTGGACTGGGGGTGGAAATCCAAGCAGAGAACATGTAAACCCCACACTGACTGTCACCCGAATTGAACCTGTGACCCGGGCGCTGTGAGGGAACAGTGCTCACCACTAGGCCGCCATGCCACGCGTGACCGCATTTGTAAACACTCTCACTTATAAGAACATAAGAAATAGGAGCAGGAGTAGGCCATCTAGCCCTTCAAGCCTGCCCCGCCATTCAATAAGATCATGGCTGATATGAAGTGGATCAGTTCCACTTTCCCGCTTTCTCCCCATAACCCTTAATTCCCCTGTCTATCAGAAACCTATCTACCCGCGTTTTCAATATATTCAGCGAGGCAGCCTCCACCACTTCAACGGGCAGAGAATTCCAGAGATTCACCACCCTTTGAGTGAAGAAGTTCCTCCTCAACTCCGTTCTAAACTGCCCCCCCCCTTATCTTGAGGCTGTGCCCTCTAGTCCTGCTGTCCTTTCTAAGCAGGAAGAATCTCTCTACCTCTACCCTATCCATCCCCTTCATTATCTTATACTTCAGCCCACTCCACAGATTTGAACACAAAATCTAAGCTAATGCTCGAGTGCAGGACTGATGGAATGCTACTCTGTTGGAGATGCTGTCTTTTGGGTTTTGTCTTTTGAGCTCTCAGGTAGGTGTGAAAATTCCCACGGCACCATTCAAAGGGCAGGGCAGTTTTCCCCTAATGTCCTGTCCAATCTCTATCCCTCAATCAACATCATAAAAACAGATCGCCTCGTCATTAATGCATCACCATTTGTGGGATCTTGCTGTGCACCAGTTGTTTCCTACACTACAGTAGTGATTACACAGCAAGGTTACAAGGTTCTTTGACTGGTCCTATGGTTAAGAAAGGTGTTGTTTAAAAGAAGCATTTCTTTCTATTTTCTGCACACATCCCCTTCAAAAGGGAATTGGAGAATGTTTGAAATAGGGCGAGGGATTAAACCTCCAGCAAACTGGCACAACGGACCCCTGTGATTTTTTTTTACGGTTGGGGAATCAGGTCTCGGATTTTTACCTCCGGATTATTATTGATTAGCAGGAAGTTCTCTGTCAGATTTAGAATAGAATCGGAAGTTAACGGGATAGATCACCGGCTCCGATTCTGTTCTCTAGAGAAGGGAAATCTGCCGAGCTTACCCTGGTCTGGCCTACATGTGACTCCAGAGCCACAGCAATGTGGTTGACTCTCAACTGCCCTCCAAGGGACAACGAGGGATGGGCAATAAATACTGGCCAGCCAGTGACATCCATGTCCCGTGAATGAATAAATAAAATCAACATCTTAATCAACTGTCTTATAAACTGCAGCCTGGACAGACTGAATATCTGAAAAATACAACAATTAGCAAGAGGAAGGAGACGTTCACATTGACCGAACAGAACGAGACCTGAACTTGGTGCTCTTTAACAATAGACATCAATAAATGAAGCACAAAATTCAGCATTTTGTTATAATCAGACAAGCACAAGCAGGCAGCGTAAGAACACTGGAAGGAACAGCAATGTATGGTGGGTGACCATTGTAATTATCCCTGCCGTTATTTGATGGATATTGGGAATTGGGAATGGGGTTTATCCTGAGATTATCCATGGGCTCATTCTGTTTGCTGCAAAGTCCGGTGATTCAGATTAGCAGAGAGTGTGTGAAAATGTCACACCTTTAAGCTCACCCTGACCATCATCTCCGAATTAATAATGGGAAATGAGGAAATGGCAGGTACATTGAACAGATATTTAAAGAACAAAGAACAACACAGCACAGGAAACAGGCCCTTCGGCCCAACGAGCCCACGCCGCCATTTCAACATTGTGAGTCCCCTCTTCCACCCATGACCCTTGTCTGCGCTTATGGCACTCCACATTGGAAACCGGATTGAGGGGAGACTAACTTAGGGACCATTTGTTACACCAATCAGCCTAATAGCACATCTTTGGGGCGCGGCAGGAAACCGGAGCACGCGGAGAAAACCCACGCAAGCACGGGGAGAATGCGCAAACTCCCACAGACACCGGCCCAAATCCATGTGTCTGCACAGCAATCAGTGATAGTCACTGAGCTGTTGTGTTGCCCGTCAGTTGGTCCAGTTTAAGCGTACACTAACGACGTGAAGCACTAGGCAACCCTCGAAAGAACCAAGAGCAGCCCTCGCACGACCCATCGCGTGTACGCCCCTCGCTGGCCAACAAGGCGGACCGAATGTTTAGTGAGTCTTCATTGTAACATCCCAGAAATACTCATAAACCAAGAGGTGAAAGGGAGGGATGAAAGTAGAACAAATAAAATCACCGGGAAAGGCGAGTGAGAAAATAATTAGAACCAATGGCTATCAGCTCGTCAGGATCTGATTGGCTGATCCTAAGATTCTAAATTTGATTTGATTTGATATATTATTGTCACATGTATTAGTGAAAAGTATTGTTTCTTGCATGCCATACAGACAAAACATACCATTCATAGAGAAGGAAACAAAAGAGTGCAGAATGTAGTGTTACAGTCATAGCTAGGGTGTAGAGAAAGGTGAATGCAAAATAAGTCCATTCAAAAGTCTGACAGCAGCAGGAAAGAAGCTGTTCTTGAGTCAGTTGGCACGTGACCTCAGACTTTTGTATCTTTTTCCCGAAGAAAGAAAGTGGAAGAGAGAATGTGGGTGTGTGGGGGTTCTTAATTTTGCTGGCTGCTTCACCAAGGCAGCGGGAAGTGTAGACAGAGTCAATGGATGGGAGGCTGGTTTGTGTGATGGATTGGGCTACATTCACGATCTTCAGTAGTTCCTTGCAGTCTTGGACAGAGCTGTGATCCAACCAGAAAGAATGCCTTCTATGGGGCATCTGTAAAAGTTGGTGAGAGTCATAGAGGACATGCCAAATTTCCTTAGTCTTCTGAGAAAGTAGGCATTGGTGGACTTTCTCAGCTATAGTGTTGGCAGGGGTGGGGGGGGGAACCAGGACACGTTGTTGGTGATCTGGACACCTAAAAACTTGAAGCTCTCCCCTTCATCTCCATTAATGTAGACAGGAGCATGTGCTCCTTTACGCTTCCTGAAGTCGATGACAGTCTCCTTCATTTTGTTGACATTGAGGGAGAGATTATTGTTGCCGCACCAGTTCACCCAGATTCTCTATCTCATTTCTGTACTCTGTCTCGTCATTGTTTGAGATCCAACCCAGTGCAAAGGTGTCATCAGCAAACTTGAAAATCAAATTGGCTGCAGAGTTAATAGATACACTTGGGGGGGGGAATTCTATAGTCTCACCTGGAACAGGTGAGGGGCGGATCAGAAAAAGGTCGGTGCGATTTCAGGGCGAGCAAAGCCACAAAATCCCACACATTATTTTTAATTTTCCAAAATTCCCTAAATTCTGGAAAGGTCTCATCAGATTGGAAAATAGTGAATGTGAATCCTCTATTCAAAAGAGGGTGCCACAAACAAGAACCGACAGGCCAGTTGGTCTAACACCTGTCATAGGGAAGGTAGAATTCAGAAGAATGAGGGGAGATCTTATAGAAACGTATAAGATTATGAAGGGAATAGATAAGATAGAAGTAGGGAAGTTGTTTCCAGTGGCAGGTGAAACTAGAACTAGGGGGCATAGCCTCAAAATAAGGGGGAGCAGATTTAGGACTGAGTTGAGGAGGAACTTCTTCACACAAAGGGTTGTGAATCTGTGGAATTCTCTGCCCAGTTGAGGCTCCCTCATTGAATGTTTTTAAGGCAAGGATAGATACATTTTTGAACAGTAAAGGAATTAAGGGTTATGGTGAGCGGGCGGGTAAGTGGAGCTGAGTCCATGAAAAGATCAGCCATGACCTTCTTGAATGGCGGAGCAGGCTCGAGGGGGCAGATGGCCTACTCCTGCTCCCAGTTCTTATGATAAAAATCTATGACTAAGAAGTTTAGAACGGGGAACTTAGAAAATCTCAATGCAATCAGGCAGAGTGGACATGGTTATGTGAAAGGGAAATTATGTTCAACTAATTTATTAGATTTCCTTGAGGAACTAACAGGCATTGTGGATAAATGGGAATCTGTAGATGTACTTGGATTCCCAAAGAGGTATTTGAAAATGTGCCGCATCCGAGGTGAGAGCACATGGTGTAAAGAGTCGCATATTAGCATGGATAGAGGATAGGTTAGCATCCAGGAAACAGAGAATTGGGATAAATGGATCATTTTCAGGTTAAGACTATAAGAGTTAAGGTGGGCCATTCAGCCCATCAAATCTGTTCCACTGTTCAATGAATTCATGATTTGGGAAAATGCAACGAGTGGAATGTTACAGGAATCAGTGCTGGGTCCACAACCATTTACAATCTACATCAGTGTAGGGACCAAGAGTTTGTTGATGACACAAAGCTGGGATTTTAGAAGATTGAGAAGTGATCTTATTGAAATATATTAGGGAGTTTGATAGGGAGAATATTTCCCTGATTGGGGGAAACTAGAATGAGGGACATAGTTTAAAAATCAGGGCTCTCTCATTAAAGACAGTTTTTTTTCCTCAGGGGGTCATTGTGAAATCCTCTCCCCCAGAGCACAGGAGAGGCTGGGTCACTGACTCTATTCAAGCGGCACAGCACCACAGTGGGTTAGCACTGCTGCTTCACAGCTCCAGGGTCCTGGGTTTGATTCCCAGCTCGGGTCACTGACTGTGTGGACTTTGCACATTCTCCTCGTGTCTGCGTGGGTTTCCTCCGGGTACTCCGGTTTCCTCCCACAGTCCAAAGATGTACAGCTTAGGTTGATTGGCTGTGCTCAGAAATTGCCCCTTAGTGTCTAGGGATGTGTAGGTTAGAGGGATTAGCGGGTATAATGTGTAGGGATATGGGGGGGGTAGGGCCTGGGTGGGATTGTGTTCGGTGCAGACTCGATGGGCCGAAGGGTCTCTTTCTGCATTGTAGGGTTCTATGATCTTACCACATGGCTGTTTGTGGGATCTTGCTCTGTAGGAATTGGAGGTCATGTTTCTTACATTACAACAGTGACTGTTCTTGAAAAATAACTTAAGGACCTTTGGCAACGGCTGAGGTTGTGAAAAATGTTTTAGGAATGCAATGCTTCCTTTAACCCGTTTGGCATTACTCACCCATTCATCCAAATTCCAAAAGCTTATCCTGGAACTGAATGTATTTGGAAGTTGATGGTAAACAGCATTGATGCACAGTGGGATCTGAGGGTTCAATCCTGAAGTCGGGAAAGGGTTAAGGAATTTAATGCATTTTGTACCTGGCATATATCACAAACACAACCCTTCCTCATGGCTGATCTCCCCAGGTTTATACTGCCCCTGGTATCAATATAAATTATTTATTCACATTTTCCTCACTTGTTCATGTCTTTCATTCCATAAAGACAGACAGTTATTTATGAATGTTATTTTGCAGACACTGTTTGTGTTAACTGAACATCGTTACACAGCTGCAGCTGGTAGGTTCCGATACCGACTTTTTAACAGGAATAGTCCTGCTGGGACGGCTGCGATCGTACAAGTAACTTCAAGGAAGGAGATGCTGACAGCGCCGTGAGTCATAATCGGACCGAAGATTATATTGTGACTGCAGCTGCCAGATGGACTGAGAATCCTGCTACGACGGCACGGTAGCACAGTGGGTTAGCACTGCTGCTTCACACCTCCAGGGTCCTGGGTTCGATTCCTGGCTCGGGTCACTGTCTGTGTGGAGTCTGCACATTCTCCTCGTGTCTGTGTGGGTTTCCTCCAGATACTCCAGTTTCCTCCCACGGTCCAAAGATCTGCGGGTTAGGTTGATTGGCTGTGCTAAAATTGCCCCTTAGTGTCCAGGGATGTGTAGGTTCGAGGGATTAGTGGGTATAATATGTAGGGATATGGGGGTAGGGCCTGGGTGGGATTGTGTTCGGTGCAGACTCGAAGGGCCTCTCTCTGCACTGTAGGATTCTATGAATCGAGAGTTTACGTCACGACTGATGTAGGAAGATCTGTGGTCCTAACTGGAATCGGGGGTTCGTGTCATGATTGATACTGGGACTCATGATGTATAAATACCCACCTGTATTTGTGTTCAATGAGAAGCTGGTAAACCACTGTTAGGACCAGGTTTCTCCCAAAAGCTTTTGAAATAAACTTACTGTATTTTGACTCACTAACAGTCTCAAAGGTGTTTTTCATCTTTAACAATCCCCAGCTCCCTGGAAGTGGTCACACAAGTAGAAAGGGTGGTAAAGATCATAGAACCCTACAGTGCAGAAAGAGGCCCTTCGGCCCATCGAGTCTGCACCAAACACAATCCCACCCAGGCCCTACCCCCCATATTATACCCACTAATCCCTCTAACCTACACATCCCTGGTCACTAAGGGGCAATTTCTTAGCATGGCCAATCAACCTAACCCGCACATCTTTGGACTGTGGCAGGAAACCGGAGCACCCGGAGGAAACCCACGCAGACACGAGGAGAATGTGCAAACTCCACACAGACAGTGACCCGAGCCGGGAATCGAAGCCAGGACCCTGGAGCTGTGAAGCAGCAGTGCTAACCCACTGTGCTACCGTGCTGCCCGGTATATGGTAGATGGTATATGGCATGCTTGCCTTTATTGCTCGGGGCATTGAGTACAAGGGTCAGGGTGTCATGTTGTAGCTTTATAAAACCTTGACTGGGCGCACTTATGCATTCAATTCCGGTCACCACATTATAGGAAGGGTGTGGAGACTTTGGAGAGGGTACAGAAGAGGTTTACCAGGATGCTGCCTGGATTAGAGGGTATGAGTGAGTAGAAGGAGAGGCTGGAGAAACTCACGTTGTTTCCTCTGGAGCAGCAGAGGCTGAGAGGGGAGACTTGATAGAAGTTTATAAAATTATGATCGATGTAGATAGGTTGACAGAATCATTATCTTAGAGTTGAGATGTCTAATATGGGTGGGGGGGGATGGGTGGTGGGGGTGGGGGCATGCATTAAGGTGAAGAGGAAAAGTTCAAACGAGGGGCAAGTATTTTACACAGAGAGTGGTAGGTGTCTGGAACGCCAGGGATGGTGGTGGAGGTAAATACGATAGGAGCATTTGAAGGGCTTTCAGAGAAGTACAGGAATATACAAGGAACAGAGGGATATGGACCAAGAGCAGGTAGAAGGGATTACTCTCTGTACCCTAGTAACCACCCTCCCAAATGCCCTCCTGCCCTAAGAAATGCCCACCCTACCTATCAAAGAGCTACCTGTGGTTTGCGCTCCATTGTTTGGCCACTCTTGTGTTATTGTATCCTTCACCAAGAGCTCGGGCACTTCAGATGGTGCCAATGAGCAGGGAGAAAGCAGCAAGATTCACAAGCTCGGGACATCAGTAAGTGAGTTACAGCTGGTGAATTATTTTTAATACTGTTGTAGTGTGGAAAATGTGACACGTTTCGACAAACTGCAATATGATAACGTTAACACGGAATTATTTACTCAATCGGTTTCCAGTTGAAAGATGCCACCTCTGACAGTGCAGCACTCCCTCATTACTGCACTGGCAGTGTCGGCTAGGTCCTGTGCTCCAGTCTCTGTCATGGGATTAAAACACTTGACCAATTCAGAGGCAGAGGTATGACCCATTGACCCTCGCCTGATGCTACCTGAAGGTTGAACAAGGGTGGCACAGTGGTTAGCACTGTTCCTTCACAGCGCCAGGGACCCGGGCTCAATTCCAGCTTTGGGTAAACAAAGAACAAAGAAAATTACAGCACAGGAATAGGCCCTTCGGCCCTCCAAGCCTGCACCAATCATGCTGACCCACTGAACTAGTACCCCCGAGTGTCCTGGAGCTGATATCCCTCTATTCCCGTTCTATTCATGGCGGTGCGGGCTTGTTGGGCCGAAGGGCCTGTTTCCCGTGCTGTGTTGTTCTTTATTCATGTATTTGTCAAGACGCCCCTTAAAACTCACTATCGCATCTGCTTACACTGCCTCCCCTGGCAGTGAGTTCCAAGCATCCACCACCCTCTGTGGAAAAAAACTTGCCTTGTACACCCCCTTTAAACCTTGCCCCTCGCACCTTAAACCTGTGCCCCCTTAGTAATTGACTCTTCCACCCTGGGAAAAAGCTTCTGACTATCCATTCTCTCCATGCCCCTCATAAACTCGTAGACTTCTATCAGGTCGCCCGTCAACGTTCGTGACTCCAGTGAGAACAAACCAAGTTTCCCCAACCTCTCCTCACAGCTAATGCCCTCCATACCAGGGCAACATCCTGGTAAATCTTTTCTATACCTTCTCCAAAGCCTTTTGGTAGTGTGGCGACCAGAATTGAACACTATATTTCCAAGTGCGGCCTAACTGAGATTCTATAAAGCTGCAACATGACTTGCCAATTTTTAAACTCAATACCCTGGCCGATGAAGGCAAGCATGCCGTATGCCTTCTTGACTACCTTCTCCACCTGCATTGCCACCTTCAGTGACCTGTGTACCTGTACACCCAGATCCCTCTGCCTATCAATACGCTTCAGGATTCTGCCATTTACTATATTTCCTATCTGTATTAGATCTTCCAAAATGCATTACCTCACATTTGTCAAGATTAAACTCCATCTGCTATCTCTCCGTCCATGTCTCCAACAGCACAGCACAGGAGACAGGCCCTTCGGCCCTATAACAGATCTGCTATACCCTCTGACGGTCCTCATTGCTATCCGCAAATCCGCCAACCTTTGTGTCGTCCGCAACATTACCAGTCAATCCAGTTACATTTTCCCCCAAATCATTTTTATACATATATATATTACAAACAGCAAAGGTCCCAGCACTGATCCCTGAGGAACGCCTCGAGTCACATTCAAAATCACACTTCAACTGATACTCTCTGTTTTCTATGACCGAGCCAGTTTTGTATCCATCTTGGTCACTGTCCGTGTGGAGTTTGCACATTCTCCCCGTGTCCGTGTGGGTTTCCCCCAGGTGTTCTGGTTTCCTCCCACACTCCTAAGATGTGCGGGTTAGGTGGATTGGCCAGGATCAATGTGGGGGTTGTGGGGTTAGGGTGGGGGATTGGGCCCAGGTAGGGTGATCTTTCGGAGAGGCAGTGCAGACTCGATGGGCTGGATGGCCTCTCTCTGCACTGTAGGAAATCTATGATTCTACAATTCTGTGAAGGTGAGGTGTAGAAGCAAAAACAAATCACAACACACGTGTGTTGGGGTCAGTGGGGACAGTCTAAACGGTCTCTCCTCTTACAGAAAGGAAAGAAAGCTTTGGAATCCACTGCACCTTTTACAAATCAAATAATGTTGTGTGTCACTTTAATTTTGGAAATACAGCAGCCAGTTGGTGCACAGTAAGATCCCACAAACACTGATGTGATAATGATTAGATTATCTGTTTCAGTGACATTGGTTCAGGGATAAATAAAAATTGCCCAGAGTACCGGGGATAACTCTCTGTAATGTGGGATTTATTTTTACATCCATCTGAGAGCATGTGACCAGATAGAACCTTGGTTTCCACAAAAGATGACAACTCTGAGAATGCAGCACCCCCTCAGAACTGCAATGGAGTAGAGAATTCATGTTACAATTATGAAGTTTGTAAGATTATATTTTAAGATTTTATCTCCTGGTTTGTCACATTATATTTTGGGACTGTAGCTTTAAATACAACAATAAAAAGAGGATCAAAGGAACCCAACGTCTGCAAACCAGAATTCACTTCACCAACTTGTATCATGTTTTTACTGGGACAAAGTTTCCAGAGACGTTCCACAGGAACCAGAGATAATATTTCCAAGTTTGCTGATGATACAAAACTTGGTGGGACTGAGTGGTGAGGAGAACGTTAACAAGCTTCAATGCGATTTAGACAAGTTGAGTGAGTGGGCGGCACGGTAGCACAGTGGTTAGCACTGCTGCTTCACAGCTCCAGGGTCCTGGGTTCATTTCCCGGCTCGGGTCACTGTCTGTGTGAGTTTGCACATTCTCCTCGTGTCTGCGTGGGTTTCCTCCGGGTGCTCCAGTTTCCTCCCACAGTCCAAAGATGTGTGGGTTAGGTTGATTGGCCATGCTAAAATTGCCCCTTAGTGTCCAGGGTAGCAGAGGTTAGAGGAATTAGTGGGTATAACATGTAGGGATAATAATATGTATATATAATATAATATGTATAATATGCCCGGGTGGGATTGTGTTTGGTGCAGACTCGATGGGCCGAAGGGCCTCTTTCTGCACTGTAGGGTTCTATGATTCTACATGACAGACACAGCGTAATGTGGAAAAATGTAAAGTTATCAGTTTCAGAAACAGATGGTGATAGACTGGAAAGGTTGACGTACAAAGGAATTTGGGTGTCCTTGTACACTGAACGCAAGCATGTGGGTAAAGCAAGCAGTTAGGATTGCAAATAGTATGTTGGCCCTCATTGCACGAGGACTTGAGTACGGGACCAAGGATGTCTTACTGCTGTACAGGGCCTTAGTGAGGTCACAGCTAAAGTCTTGTGTGCAGTTTTGGTCTCCTTACCTAAGAAAGGATATTATATAGAAGAGGTTTACCAGCATGTTGTTTGGTATGGAGGGTTTGAGCTATGAAGTGAGGTTGGACAAACTCGGTTTGTTCTCAATGGAATGACAGAGGTTAAGGGGGTGTGACCTGATAGATGTTTACAAGACTATGAGAGGCTTGGACAGAGACGGATAGTCAGAAGCTTTTTTCCCAGGGTGGAAGAGTCAATGACTAGGGGACATAAGTTTAAGGTGCGTGGGACAAAATTTGGAAGAAACGTGCGAGGCAATTTTTGTTTACACAGCGGCTGGTGAGTGTCTGGAACGCGTTGCCCGGGGAGGTGGTGGGGGCAGCTATGATCGTGGCATTTAACGGGGAACTAGAGGAATACATGAATAGGAAGGGAAGGATACAGACTCCAAGTGCATACGGTTTTAGTTTAGGCAGGCATCATGATGGGTGTAGGCTGTGAGGGCTGAACGGCCTGTTCCTGTACTTATGCCCCCTCGTAACTGACTCTTCCACCCTGGGAAAAGGCTTCTGACTATCCACTCTGTCCATGCCTCTCATAATCTTGTAAACATCTATCAGGTCTGTACTGTTCTTTGTCCTCTTTATAAATGTCATAGAGAGACTGCAGTGAAGGTTCACCCTGGGGTGGCAGGACTGTCGTATGACGGGAGATTGAGTTGACTGGGCCTGTGTTTGCTGGGGTTTAGAAGAATGAGAAGGGTACAAATTTCCAGACTTTGTATCCGTCAAGGAATATGGGGAGAGCGTGGGAGTACAGCACTGGGATATAAGATTATATCGAGTGGTGGATCAGGCTCAAAGGATCAAATGGTCTGCTCCTGATTTTATTTTTCCTTTGTTTCTACGTTATCAAACATGCAAAGAGACCAAAAACTTAATCAAGAGACCCATTTTAAGGACCATCTTAATGGAGGAAAGGGGAGAAGAGCTTTGGATTACACTGCAACAGGAGTAAGCCATCAACCTTCAATATCCCAGGAATTTACCAGAAACTGAACTTATTCATATCAATACTGTGGCTACAGGAACAGGTCGGAGGCTGGGAATGAGCAACTCACCTCCGGACCCATCCCAGTGCCTGTCCACAAGGCACAAGTCAGGAGTGTGATGGAACACTCTCCACTTGCCTGGATGGGCGCAGCTCCAACAACATTCAAAAAAAACTCAACACCATCCAGGACAAGGCAGCCCCGCTCGATTGGCACCTCATCCACAAGCATTCATTCCCTCCACCACCAATGAACAGTGGCAGCAGTTTACATACTTTCTATTTGTTCCTGGGATATGTTGCTGGGTGGGCCAGCATTTATTACTTATCCCTCGGGGCATTTAAGAGTCAACCACGTTGCTATGAGCCCGTATGTGGGTCAGACCAGGTAAGGATTTCCTTCCCTAAAGGACATTAGTGAACCAGACGGGTTTTCCCGACAATCGACAATGGTTTCATAGTCACTGGATCTTTAATTCCAGTTTTTTACTGAATTCAAATTCCACCCTCTGCTGTGGTGGGATTTGAATCCGGGTTCCCAGAGCTGTTATCCTGGGTCTCTGGATTACTAGTCCAGTGAAAATATCATTACATCCCCGTACCACCTACCTGCACTATTACAGCTCACTAGATGCCCTTCGACAGCACCTATGACCTCCACTATCTAAAAGGACAAGGGCAACAGACACACAGGAACAGCTCTCCCCCAAGTCACTCACCATCCTGGATTTGGAAATATATCACCGTTCCTTCAGCGTCACTGGGTCAAAATCCTGGAACGCCCTTCCTAACAGCACTGTGGGTGTGCCTACAGCACACGGACTGCAGTGGTTCAAGCAGGTCGCTCACCACCACCTTCTCAAGGGACGATTTGGGACAGTAATTAAACGCTGATCTAGCCAGTGACACCCACATCCCATAAACAATAAGATTATGGTTGATCTGCGAGCTAGCCTCATATATTCCACGAGAATTTTAGTATTTTTAGTTAACAAAACTCTATTAATCTTCGACTTAAAATTAAGAATTGCTTGAGCATCAATCGTCACTTGGGATTGAAATTCCAGGCTTCTATAGACACCGTGTACCAAATCCGGCACCCTCAGGATTTCAGATTTTCCCAGATTTCGGACATCCATTCTGTACACTGGCTGAATCTAATAACGATCGAGGCAAGTACTGAACAGATCGGGATCCAGGTTAGCCTGTAACTGCTGCTTCTGTTCCTTGGCCCCCCACCCCCCCCACCCCTCCCCGACCTTGACCTGTCAGAGGTCTGGAACTGCAAAGGAAGGGGTTGGTCCCAGAGCCCATTCACCCTCCCACTGCTGCAGACACTGATAATCACCCCGTGACTGCAGGAACACCACTGCGTTTGCCAGCGACACTACATTCCATTCTCCCGCCTTCGTCACCTACTCAAACATGTTATCGGTGCCTGGTTGCAGAGGACCAAGACCAAGGAAATCGCAGGAAAATGATTGCCCTGGAGACAGGGAGAATGATAACAGGAACAACAGGCAGAATCACAACTTTCTAAAGAGAAACAAACTGAACAATAGAGACATGAAGGGAGAGGAGCAGGAAAAATCTGAACAGGAGGACAATTACAAAGCACAGGTCCTGAACAGTGGACCCTGAAATTAGAACAGAATCCGAAACTAGAACAGACCCCGAAACCAGAACAGACTCCGAAACCAGAACAGACCCCGAAACCAGAATAGACCTCGAAACTAGAACAGACCCCGAAACCAGAACAGACTCCGAAATCAGAACAGACTCCGAAACCAGAACAGACCCCGAAACCAGAACAGACTCCGAAATCAGAACAGACTCCGAAACCAGAACAGACCCCGAAACCAGAATAGACCTCGAAACTAGAACAGACCCCGAAATCAGAACAGACCCCGAAACCAGAACAGACCCCGAAACCAGAACAGACTCTGAAACCAGAACAGACCCCGAAAACAGAACAGACGCCGAAACCAGATCAGACCCCGAAACCAGAACAGACCCCGAAACCAGAACAGACCCCGAAACCAGAACAGACCCCCGAAACCAGAACAGACCCCCAAAACCAGAACAGACCCAAAACCAGAACAGACCCGAAACCAGATCAGACCCCGAAACCAGAACAGATTCTGAAACTAGAACAGCACGTCATTTCATTGGTTTTCTGGATTTGAGGTATTCTACCTGTACTGTCCTTTGTGAATGGAAGTGTTTTTTAATTTCACTTTAATTTTCTTCCCCTTAGTCTTAGACTTTGCAAAGTAGTTGAATTACTTTATCTCTACTGTATCCTGTTTCTCTTATTAATCTGAAAACATTGATCAAGTCACAACTGAACTGTCCAAATTCCAGGGAATATAACCAGGCACAGAATTTCAGTGTGTGGGGCCTGGATAGCTGAAAACACGGCCAACATTAGCGGAGAAATTAAAATCGGAGATGCTCAGAAAGCCAGAATTGACGGAAGGCAGAGAGCCAGGGACAGGGGTTCGATTCCCAGCTTGGATCACTGTCTGTGTGGAGTTTGCACATTCTCCCCATGTCTGCGTGGGTTTCCTCCGGGTGCTCTGGTTTCCGAAGATGTGCGGGTCAGGTTGAACGCTAAAATTGCCCCTTAGCGTCAGGGGGACTAGCTGGGGTAAACGCGTGGGGTTACGGGTTGGGGACTGGGTGTGATGGTGGTCGGTGCAGACTCGATGGGCAGAGCGGCCTCCTTCTGCGCCTGTTGGGATTCCGTGTAGGCCCAAGTGGGATTTGAAAATCGAGGTACAGGGGATGTCGTGCAGGGGTGGTGGGTGAGTGGGATCCAGCACAGAAGGGGGGCGAGGTTAGTGAGCGGAACTGATTCTGGAGAGAAGTTTCTCTTCGCGTGAAGTTGTAGAAAATCCCGCGAGAGCTTCGACTTCCTTTGAAACCTTTTATTTGTGAATACAAAAAATAGTTTTTGTGGCCGATAAGTTAGCAGTTTATGTTACATACAGTAATACATTCTGTCATGGCAGTTACACACGATGCTTCATTTAAACTTTGGGTGAAAGGGAGAGAGGCAAGCGAACAAAAGCTCGCGTTAACCAACAATCTACTTCGCACGTGCACCTTTTCTATTTTGAACATACCATCTCAAAAACAGTTCAAACGTGAAGGCCAGTATTAGAAATATTACTCGCGTAACTTCAATACATTTAAGTTTCGTTTTGACTTTTCAAAAGAATTCAAATGTCTCAGTGGTTTTGCAAAACAGACACCAGGAACTTTCCAACACTCGCTTGTAGACTAACAGGTCACCAGGAGCCAGGCTGGGAGATGCGAGTCTGTCTCACTGCGTCTTGATGCAGGCCTGTGGAATGCAAGTTTCCAAATGGAGAGGGAGTTTGGATGTGTTTTCAGCAGGGGTGGTACAGATCCAAAAGGAAACCATACAAGGCGATTCTGGGGAAGCGCCGTCCCGACCAGTAACTCCCCCAGGCATTAAGACTTTGGGAACACTACTTAAATAGACATGTGAGGCAGGCAGTGAAGCTAGGGTGTCGTCGAGTGGGATTCAGCGAGGCCAACAAAGGCAGAGTAACACAGCCAGTAGAAAGGCAAAATTAAACAAACGAATGCCAAAAGCAATTGTGCAGCTAATATGGCAAAACAGATGGGCCTGTGAAGAGGAACACTGGGGTGAGAAAGGACATCAATCAGCAGAAAATATTACAAGTACTCAGAAACTAAAGGCAGGGTCCCCCTTTGAAATTCCCTCGCACCCTTTAATCGAGCCTTTTAGTGTGTGTCTGTATTGAGCTTTGTGGAGCTGTTAGGTCTGTAAACACAACGTGGATTTTTTTTCTCTCCTTTGTTCACGATTTAATTTTTGTTCAAAAACAGGTGATAGGGGCAGTAGTGAGTGAATGAGATATATATATATATATATAAAACCGTAACCCAGAACAGAACACAATCCCAGGTAAACTTACTCAGGTGGGTTGGTGTTCATTCCCAGAGGGAAAGACACTGTCGCTCCATACTCGGTCTTGGAGCGGGAAGGAAGTCTTTGCGCACACACGGGATGGATCCTGCATACTTTCAAGAAAAACCCCCAATCCTCTGCTCAGTCGACAGCTCCCCCCCCTCTACCAATCCTGGGTGCATTCACTCCATCGTCTCATCTTCCTACATCAACCGAGCCGGACAGACTCAGCTCCTCTGTAACAATTCTGTACATGAACTTCTTCTTGTTGCACAGAGTGTGGTCTGACCCCCATTAATCTTTGTAAACTTCCCTGATATGTATTTAGTGCATGCAAGCCTTGGGAATACAGGAAGCCAATACTAAACTAACATATTCTGGACTATGATCTATAACTGGATAAATCCAAGTTCCACCTCCGCGGTGTACAAAATGATCACCTTTCCAATCGGAAGTAGCTCAAATTTTGAAAGGACTCAGAGATCCGTTTGATGCACAACCTGTTTGGTTAGAATCGTCCCGAGGATTAGCTTTCATCTTCGCGCAGTTCCGACGGCAGGAATTTGTACTGTTGCTGCCGGATCTGTGCCAGCTTCTTGCGAGCTTCCTCCAGCTCCTTCTCCTTCCTCAGCATTTCCTCTTGCGCTGCAATGATCTGCAGAAAAGCCAAAGGTGGTCAGCTGACTTCTACAGCAGAAGAAAGAGGCGTACAGTAGCTCACATCGACATCGTACACGTAGTAAAACTCTCCTGAGGAACATCACTGGAGCACTGGGTGGCACAGTGGGTTAGCACTGCTGCCAGGGACCCGGGATAACTAGGTTCACCAGGCTGATACCGGAGATGAGGGGGTTGGACTATGAAGAGAGACTAAATAGACCTGGGTCTGTACTCGTTGGAGTTTAGAAGGATGAGGGGGGATCTTATAGAGACGTATAAGATAATGAAGTGAATGGATAGGGTAGAGGTAGAGAGATTCTTCCCGCTTAGAAAGGATAGCAGGACTAGAGGGCACAGCCTCAAGATAAGGGGGGGGCAGTTTAGATCGGAGTTGAGGAGGAACTTCTTCACTCAAAGAATCTCTGGATTTCTCTGCCCGTTGAAGTGGTGGAGGCTACCTCGCTAAATATATTTAAGACACGGGTAGATAGGTTTTTGGTAGGCAAGGGGATTAAGGGTTATGGGGAGAGGGCGGGAATGTGGAACTGATCCACTTCAGATCAGCCATGATCTTATTGAATGGCGGGGCAGGCTCGAAGGGCTAGATGGCCGACTCCTGCTCCTATTTCTTATGATCTTAATTACAGCCTCGGGTCACTGGCTGTGTGGAGTTTGCACATTCTCCTCGTGTCTGCGTGGGTTTCCTCCGGGGGCTGCAGTTTCCTCCTACACACCAAAGTGGTGCGGGTTAGGTGGATTGGCCGTGCCAAAATTGCCACTTAGTGTCCCGAGCTGTGCAGATTAGGGGGATGAGTGGGGTAAATAGGGTTACGGGGAACAGGTCTGGGTGAGACTGCCCCTTGGTGTCAAGGGGAGTACGTGGGGTTACAAGGATAGGACCTGGGTGGGATTGTTGTCGGGCCGAATGACCTCATTCTGTAGGGATTCTATGATTCAATATAGTGCAATGGACAGTATATTAAATAACGAACAAGTACATCAGGAGATATTTGATCAGGTGGCCAATAGCTCAGTCAGAGGCAGGTTTTAAGAAGTATCTTAACAGAGGAAAGAAAGTAATAGGGGCAGTGAGGAAAATTTCCCAGGATTTCGGGTCCAAGTAGCTGAAGGATGGTGGAGTGGGTAAAGCCGAGGGTGTTCAAGAGGCCAGAGTACTAAGAACAAGGCTACGGGGGACATTTGAAATTAAAGACGAGACTTACAGTCGAAGCATTCTTTAACTGGGGGGGGGGGGGTCAATGGACGTCAGCAGGAACATTGACAAGCTGTCCAATTACTGAGAGAATTAAAACTATTTTACACCCGATGTAATCTTAACCTCGCCTCACAGTCAGGAGAATGCAAAGGTCAAAAGGAAATGGGGCTTCAGTAACCGGAGCCAGTTGCTAAGGGACAAATTCTCTCCTTCTCTCTGGTGCCTGTACCCTTCTGGTGTTTGAGGTTGACTTGCCCTAGCGCCTGTGAATTCGGAGCCACTGTACCAAATTTTCAGAAGGTGGCAATTATTTTCCCGAAAGATTACTGGCCGAGGACTAAACGCAGTCTGAAGACAGGTACGAGTACCGGATACTCCTCAAAATTCAAAACTTACACACATTGGGGAAACAGCAGTTTATAGTGAAGGGGTAAACTGATAAAGTTTATTTATTAGTCACAAGTAAGGCTTACGTTAACACTGCAATGAAGTTACTGTGAAAATCCCCTAGTCGCCAGACTCTAACGCCTGTTTGGGTACAAAGAGGGAGAATTTAGCACGGCCAATGCACCTTAACCAGCACAAATTTTGGACTGTAGGAGGAAACCGGAGCACTGGGAGGAAACCCACGCAGACATGGGGAGACTGTGCAAAGTCCACACAGACAGTGACCCAAGGCTGGGAATTGAACCCTGGTCCCTGGTGCTGTGAGGCAGCAGTGCTAACCACTGTGCTGCCGCGCCACGCGAACTGGACACGGCATTGGATCAAAGTCGATCTGTATCTCAAATTCACTTTCCTGCCTTTGCTCCAGATCCTTTCCAAAACCCCTACACACTGCAAAGCAGCAGATCTCAGGCCCAAAAAACACCGACTGACCCTCACTCTTTGGATCTCCAGCATTCCCCAAGTTAAACTGCTTTCCAATTAAATTCTGGGATGAGCTGAGCCGGATTTAAGATTCTTCTCCCCTTTTTCTCACTCGCTGATAGGGAGAATGGCTTCTCTGTATTTACCCGAGTGATGAATCTGAGTTTTGTTAGATTAAACAGCTGGGTTCGATCATCCTCAGCCTTTGAGACTCAGGACAAACCAGGTTTGTGAAAGCTGTCTCAGGATAGAACTCACCAAGCACTGCACCTTTTCTGGAACAGCTTCTGCTGTTAAGTGGCAGTCAACACCACAGAAATAATGGAGATCTTTTATAAATATCTAACACAGCTAACTAGATAGAATATAGATTCTCCATATTAAATGGGGCGGCACAGTAGCACAGTGGGTTGGCACTGCTGCTTCACAGCTCCAGGGTCCTGGGTTCGATTCCTGGCTCGGGTCACTGTCTGTGTGGAGTTTGCACATTCTCCTCGTGTCTGCGTGGGTTTCCTCCGGGTGCTCTGGTTTCCTCCCACGGTCCAAAGATGTGCTGGTTAGGTTGATTGGCCGTGCTAAGAAATTGTCCAGGGATGTGTAGGTTAGAGGGATTAGTGGGGATAATATGTAGGGATATGGGGGTAGGGCCTGGGTGGGATTGTGTTCGGTGCAGACTCGATGGGCCGAAGGGCCTCTTTCTGCACTGTAGGATTCTACGATTCTATAAAGTCTGCAGCCAGAGCAGAGATGGGCTGAGTTATTCCCTGCTGTGGAATGCTTGCGAGAAAATGGCCTTCTTCTTAAAATTTTTCAGAATTAAGTGAACCCCGAAATGTCTGTGGATGCCACAACAGGAGATTCGGAGTACGTGATCCCACTGAGCATGAAGATTTCTCACACTCTCCTCACCATATCTCCTCCTCAAATGTCTGGAAGGAATGTCTTCATAAAGAGGATAAGTACGTGAAGGCATAGAAATTTCCGGATAGTTTGAACATCAAAAGGACATTTGTGGATTGGGAAGATTAAGTTCATTACAGAGTAGTGTGAGGGAACAGATTTTGAATATGGAGAGACAGTGTAAAATAGTCTAAAACACTAGTTAGGCCTCATCTGGAGACTGCGCCCAGTTCTGGGCACCATACCAGGGTGCAAAGACATTGGAGAGAGTACAGGGGAGATTCACGAGAATGATTCCAGGGATAAACAACTGTAGCTACGGGGATAGATTGGAGAGGTTGGGGCTGGTTTTCTTGGAGAAGAGACTAAGAGGACACTTCATAGAGATATTCGAGAACCTGAGGGATATCATAGAAACCTTACAGTACAGAAAGAGGCCATTCGGCCCATCGAGTCTGTACCGACCACAATCCCACCCAGGCCCTACCCCCATATCCCTAATGGACAGGTTAAATGAACTAGTGGCGTGCCGCAGGGATCGGTGCTGGGGCCTCAACTGTTTACCACACACAATCTGGAGGAGGGGGCTGAGTGTAGGGTAACAAAGTTTGCGGATGACACAAAGATGAGTGGGAAAGTAAATTGCGTAGAGGACACAGAAAGTCTGCAGAGGGATTTGGATAGGCTGAGTGAGTGGGCAAGGACCTGGCAGATGGAGTATAATGTTGGCAAGTGTGAGGTTATCCACTTTGGAAGGAATAATAGTAAAATGGACTATTATTTAAATGTTGAAAAATTACAACATGCTCCTGTGCAGAGGGACCTGGGGGTCCTTGTGCACGAGTCGCAAAAACCCAGTCTGCAGGTGCAGCAGGTGATCAAGAAGGCGAATGGGATGCTGGCCTTTATAGCGAGGGGGATTGAATATAAAAGCAGGGAGGTCTTGCTGCAACTGTACAGGGTACTGGTGAGGCCGCAGCTGGAGTACTGTGTGCAGTTTTGGTCCCCTTATTTGCGAAAGGATATATTGGCCTTGGAGGGAGTGCAGAGAAGGTTCACTAGGCTGATACCGGAGATGAGGGGGTTGGCTTATGAGGAGAGATTGAGTAGATTGGGTCTGTATTCGTTGGAGTTTAGAAGGCTGAGGGGGGATCTTATAAAGACATATAAGATAATGAAGGGGGTGGATAGGGTAGAGGTAGAGAGATTCTTCCCGCTTAGAAAGGACAACAGGACTTGAGGGCACAGCCTCAAGATAAGGGGGAGTCAGTTTAGAACAGAGTTGAGGAGGAACTTCTTCACTCAAAGGGTGGTGAATCTCTGGAATTCTCTGCCCGTTGAAGTGGTGGAGGCTACCTCGCTAAATATTTTTAAGTCACGGGTAGATAGGTTTTTGATAGACAAGGGAATTAAGGGTTATGGGGAGAAAGTGGGAAAGTGGAACTGATCCACTTCAGATCAGCCATGATCTTATTGAATGGCGGGGCAGGCTCGAAGGGCTAGATGGCCTACTCCTGCTCCTATTCCTTATGTTCTTATATTCTTAAATAGTGGGAAATTGTTCATCCTTAAGACAGCGTCAAGAACTCGAGAGAACGGATTCAAAATAATTGGTAAAAGGAATAGGAATGATTGAGGAAAAAAGTTTCACCCGGGGGTAGGTGGAGTCTGAAACAACTTCCTGAGAGGGTGGTGAAGGTTATTCTAATTGCGGTATTTAAAGGAATTGGATTGCTAGCTGGAAAGAGAGGTTTACGGTGAGGCAAAGGAATGGAATTGGGTGGAGTGCTCTTTCAGAGCGCCAGCACAGACTCAATGGGCCAAATGGCCTTCTCCTGCACTGTACGGTTCTGTGACAATGTGAAGAGAATAGGGAGTTTGGACTAATTGGATAGCACATCCAAAGATGTGCGGGGTAGGTAGATTGGCCATGCTAATTTGACCCTAGTGTGCGGGGATTAGCAGGGTAAATGTGTGGGAGTATGGGAAAAGGGTCTGGGTGCGATTGTGGTCGGTACAGACTCAATGGGCCAATGGTCTCCTTCTGCACTGTAGGGATTCTATCGATTCTATTCTATTGAGCTCTTTCAAGAGCCAGCACACATACAATGGGCTGAATGGCCTCCCTTTGTCCACATTAATCTATGATTGTAAGTAATATTTTGGGGACAGGTTTTGGATGAACTTGTATCTTAAATTATTACTTTAAATATATCGATAATTGATAAGTTGGTGAAACTGATCAGAAACATGGGTCAGAACTTCAAAGTTGCTCAGCAGGAGTTTACTGAAGTCGCACATGAAAAGTTGTTCCTCATTCCTGGAACCTCCCTCGTGTTCCCCATGGCCACAGAATCCCAGAGAAACATTCCTCACAATGGAGAGCACGCTCCCAGAAATCTAACACCCTCGCTGTTTTCCCAGAGGAAAATTCACAGGGGCCATCACACGTCACTTAATCGGGAATTTCAGATCCTCCCTGACATTCGGAGCAAGCGGAATTCCTGGCTGGGATTCAAGATGGAAAAAAAAACCTAGCTTTGGTTCCCGCAGGTCAACTTAACTCGAGTGAAAGGCAAGAGATGCACTCAAACAAGTCACTCAGTGTCAGAGTCACTCCCAAAACACAGCAAAGATAGAGAAACAACAAGAGACAGGGATACAGTCCTCATATAGCAGAAATCAACTGCACTTTGTGTCCTGTTTGCTGCATTCACTAGTTTTCATAAATAGAATCATAGAATCCCTACAGTGCAGAAAGAGGCCAGTTGCACCAACAACCAGGTACTATCCCCATAACCACACATACATTTACCCATCCTAATCCCCTGATACTAACGGGCAATTGAGCATCAACCTAACCCGCACATCTTTGGACTGTGGGAAGAAATCGGAGGATCCGGAATTAAACCCACGCAGACACGGGGAGAATGTGCAGACTCTACCCAAGCTAGGAATTGAACCCGGTCCCTGGAGCTGTGAGGCAGCAGCGCTAACCCACTGTGCCACCCATGGAAGTTATTAAAAACATATCAATATTCATAGTCAGGAGAAAAACAATGAGCATTTATATAGTGTCTTTATCACACACCAAGCTCCTTTAGGATAACTCAGTACAGATAACTGAAAACTTGGTCAAAGAGGTTGGTTTTAAGGAATGTCTTTGAAGGATTGATGAGGAGGTTTAGGAGGGAATTGCAGAGATAAGTGCTCAAGCAGCTGAGATACGAGTCAGAGTGATTTATAAACAGAGCATGTTGAAGAGGTCGGAATGAGGCCAGCACAGTTTGGGAGGTTATGGGGCTGAGGGAGGTTACACAGATAGGGAGGGCTCAGGTCATGGAAACAGGGATGAGAGTTTTAAAATGGAAGCGTTGCTAGTTTGGGAGACAATGTAGGTCTCAGCGAGCGAGGGTAATGAATGAACACTTTTGGTGGCAACGTTACTCAAGAACTCATCTGCACAGCGGCACGGTGGCACAGTGGGTTAGCACTGCTGTCTCACAGTGCCAGGGACCCGAGCTCGATTCCCACCTTGGGTCACTGTCTGTGTGGAGTCTGCACATTCTTCCTGTGTCTGCGTGGGTTTCCTCCTGGTGCTCCGGTTTCCTCCCACAGTCCAAAAAACATGTTGGTTAGGGTGCATTGGCCATGCTAAATTCTCCCTCAGTTGTACCCGATGACGAGTGTGACAACTAGGGGGATTTTCACAGTAACTTCATCGCATTGTTAAAGTAAGCCTATTTATGATACTAATAAATATATTTTAATAACAGCATAAATTAATAGAGATTTACAGCATGGAAACAGGCCCTTTGGCCACTTGTTCATGCCACCCTTTTTTTGAAGTTAGTCCCAACTGCCCGCATTTGGCCCATATCCCTCTATACCCACCTTACCCATGTAACTGTCTAAATGCTTTTAAAGACAAAATTGTACTCACTGCTACTACTACCTCTGACAGCTCGTTCCAGACACTCACCACCCTCTGTGTGAAAAAATTGCCCTCTGGATCCTTTTGTATCTCTCCCCTCTCACTTAAACTTTAGTTTTAGTCTCCCCTACCTTTGGGAAAAGATATTGACTATCTAGCTGATCTGCGCCCCTCATTATTTTATAGACCTCTATAAGATCACCCCCAAATCTCCTATGCTCCAGGAAAAAAAATCCTAATCTATTCAGCCTCCTCCTTATAACTCAAATCATTAAGTTCCGGTAACATCCTAGTAAATCTTTTCTGCACTCTTTCTAGTTTAATAATACCCTTTCTATAATAGGGTGAGTAGTATTGTACAGTTCCAAGTGTGGCCTTACCAATGTCTTGTACAACTTCAACAAGACACCCCAACACCTCCATTCAATGTTCTGACCAATGAAACCAAGCATGCTGAATGCCTTCTTCACTGCTCTGTCCACCTGTGGTTCCACTTTCAAGGAGCTATGAACATGTACCCCTACTTCCCTTTGTTCTATAACTTGCCCCAATGCTTTACCATTAACTAAGTAATCCTGTCCTCGTTCGATCTATCAAAATGCATCACACGCATGTATCTATTTAAACTCCATCTGCCGTTTTGTCAGCCCACTGGCCAATTGATCAAGGTCCCCTAGATAGCCTTCTTCATTATCCACACGCCACAATCTGCAAACTTACTAACCATGCTTCCCAATTCTCATCCAATCATTAATATAAATGACAAATAACAGTGCACCCAGCACTGATCCCTGAGGCACATCGCTGGTCACAGGCTTCCATTTGAAAAACAACCCCCTACAACCATCCTCCGTCTTCTGATATCAAGCCAATTTTGTATCCATTTGGCTACCTCACTCTGGATCTGAGATTTAACCTACACCTACCATTGGTGCCTTGGTCAAAGGCCTTGTTAAAGTCCATGTAGACAACATCAACCGCATACCCTCATCTACCCTCTTGGTGACCCCTTCAGAAAATGCAATCAAATTTGAGACATGATTTTCCATCATAAAGCCACGCTGACTGTCCCTAATCAGTCCTCCCCTATCTAAATGCCTGTAGATCTGTCTCTCTGAATACCTTCCAACAACTTACCCACTACAGATGTGAGGCTCACCGGCCTGTAGTTCCCAGGCTTTTCCCTATAGCCCTTTTAAAACAA